>NC_069390.1:41187500-41505000 GCF_027475565.1 Acinonyx jubatus | reverse complement strand
TTCTCCCTCTCCTTCCCTCTGTCCCTCCTCCCCACTTTGAGCTTTCTAAAATAAAACAAAAAACAAACAAACAAACAAACAAACAAAAATACATGGCAAGAAAACCAATACCTACCTCATAGCAAAGCCACTAAACGTTTTAGATGAGAAGTTGTATCTGTGCCAGGGGCCAGATGGCAAATATTTGGGGCCTTTTGGGTCAATCTGTTGCAGAGACTCAACTCTGCTGTTACAGTGCAAAAGTAGCCCTGAACAATACATAAATAAATGTGTGCTGTGTTTTAACAAAACTATATTTACAAAAAACAGGCAGTGTGCTGCAATATGCAAAACACTTGCCCTAGACTATAATTTATGGCCTACTTTTTGAGAGATAGAGAAAAAGCTCCTGTGTGAGCAGGGGAGGGGCAGAGAGAGAGAAAAAGAGAGAATTCCCAAGCAGGCTCCATGCTCTGTGTAGAGCCCGACACAGGGCTCAATCCCACAACCCTGGGATCATGACCTGAGCCAAAATCAAGAGTCGGACACTCAACTGACTGAGCCACTCAGGTGTTCCACCACTTTACGGCCCACTTAAATTAAAAACAGTTACCAACAAGACAATAATATATGTTTACATAGAAGAAATTTCTGAAACATAACATGAGATATATTAAAGTAGAAATATAAAATAAACTTCAAACTTTATTCATTTTATCCAAACAGCAAGTCTCCTTTCCAAAACTAGACTCCAGTTTTCTCTTATAGATTAAAACCCTTTAAATCTCTGACACATTACATTTTATATTCTTCAGATCTACCCCTCACCCTTAACTAGATTATTTTAAGGCAAATTCTGATCCTATTATTTCATCTGTAAATACTTTTATATATCTCTAAACAATAAACACTTTTATTTTAAAATAAGTAAACACCATTATCACCCCTAAAATAATTAACAATAATTACTTAAAATCATTGCTATCTAGTCAGTATTCAAATTTCCCTGATTGTCTCACAAGTTATTTTTTTACAGTTGGTGGTTTGAATAAGGATCCAAACAAGATACAACATTTGCATTTCACTGATGTCTTTAAAAAAAATTTTTTTTATGTTTATTTCTGACAGACAGAGACCGTGTGAACGGGGGAGGGGCAGGAGAGGAGAGAGAGAATCCCAAGCAGAATCCCAAGCAGGCTCCCCTCTGTCAGCACAAAGCAGAATCAGGGCTTGAACCCACAAAACTGTGATATCATGACCTGAGCCAAAACCAAAAGTCAGACGCTTAACCAACTGAGCCACCCAGGCACCCCCTGTTGATGTCTTTCTAAGTATATTTTAATTTAAGGGTCTAACTCAGGCCTGTCACCTGGTTTTGTAAATAAACTTTTATCAGAACAAAGCCACACTCATTCATTAACATATTATCTCTTGCTGCTTTTGCTTTTTGTGACGGAGATTACAGTTAACCCGTGAATAACACCCTTGAACTGTGCAGGTCCACTTATACATGGATTTTTTCAATAAATACAGTACTTGGACACATGGGTGGCTCAGTTGATTGAGCGTCCAACTCTTGATTTCGGCTCAGGTCATGATGTCACGGTTCAGTTTGTGAGATTGAGCCCTGCATCGGACTCACAGTCAGTACTGAGCCTGCTTAGGAGTCTTTCTCTCCCTCTGCTCCTCCCCTGCTCGAGCTTTCTTTCTCTCTCAAAATAAACTTAAAAAGTGTTCTTTTTAATACAGTACTATAAACGTATTTTCTCTCCCTTATGATTTTCTTTTCTCTTTTAACTCACTATGTAACATATATTGATATACAAATTATGTGTTAATGGACTATTTGTTATCAATAAGACTTCTGGTCAATAGCAGGCTACTAGTTTAGTTTTGGGAAGTCAAAGTTACATGCAGGTTTTTGACCTCATGGGGAGAGGGAAGGCACTGCTAACCTCCACAATGTTCAAGCGTCAACTGTATTATGATCTGCAAAGCCTAAACTACTTCTATCTGGTCCTCTTTACAGAAAAAGTCTGCTCTTATTTTAAACTATACATTCTTTTGTTTATCCTCTGCCATTTATTGAAGAAACCAGGTCTTTTGTTCTAAGAATTTTCTATATCCTGGATTTTACTGATTGTATTCCTCTGGTGTCATTTAGGATGTCCCTTTATCTCCTATATTTTCATAAAATAGTAGTTAGATCTAGAAGTTTGATCTGATTTAGGTTTAGTTATATGGCAAGAATACTTAATTCTTTAAAGGTAGTATTATATACTACTTTGTATTATATCCGTAAAGAAGCGCACTGTTTGGTTTATCTCTCTTTCTGTGAAGTTAAGGTAATCAGTTAGTTCAGGCACAGTCTAAACTATACGTTATAAAGTTCCAGAAAAGGGAATCACTTAATGGTTTTAAGCAAGCACTGATAATCAGTGTGTAAATTAATGGTTTTTAACCAAGAGTGATTTTGCTCCCAGGGGACATGAGACACTTTTGGTTGGTAACTAGGGAGTACTATTGGCAAATAGCACGCAGAAGACAGAGATGCTGCCAAACATTCTACACAATGCATAGGACAGTCTCCCATAGCAAAGAATGATCCGGCCCAAAATATCAATTAGTGCCAAGACTGAGAAACACAGGCTTAAAATCGATGATTTCAGTTAAGACCTCATTTGTTATTGATGCTGACTGAAATGCCTCTAAGTTTTCTGGCTTTCCTCAGAGTGACTTCATCAGATTGTACACAAGTTGCACCTTAAACATAAATTCTTTTTTATTTTTATTTATTTATTTTTTTAATGTTTATTTCTGAGAGAGAGAGACAGACAGACAGGCAGGGAGGGGCAGAGCGAGAGGGAGACACAGAATCTGAAGCAGGCTCTAGGCTTTCAGCTGTCAGCACAGAGCCTGACATGGGGCTCGAACTCATGAACCATGAGATCATGACCTGAGCCAAAGATGGATGCTTAACTGACTGATACACCCAGGCTGCCCTATTTTTATTTTTTTAAAAAGCTTATTTATGGGGTGCCGGGGTGGCTCAGTCGGTTGAGAGTCCGACTTCAGCTCAGGTCATGATCTCGCAGTTCTTGAGTTCAAGCCCTGTGTCGGGCTCTGTGCTGACAGCTCGGAGCATGGAGCCTGCTTCAGATTCTGTGTCTCCCTCTCTGCCCCTTCCCCACTCATGCTGTCTCTGTCTCTCAAAGATGAATAAACGTTAAAGAAAAAAAAATTTTTTTTTAAAGCTTATTTTGAGACAGAGACAGCGCAAGGCAAGGAAGGGGGGAGGGGGAGGGGGAGGGGGAGGGGGAGGGGGAGGGGGAGGGAGAGGGAGAGGGAGAGGGAGAGGGAGGAGAGGGAGAGGGAGAGGGAATGAATCCGAAGCAGACTCCACACTGCCAGCTCCGAACCCAGCTCAAACCCACAAACCAGGAGATCATGATCTGAGTCGAAACCAAGAATCAGATGCTTAACTAACTGAGCCACCCAGGCACCCCAAACATAAATTATTTTTAAAAAGAATTTCAGAGGTGCCTGGGTGGCTCAGTCGGTTAAGCATTCAACTTTGGCTCAGGTCATGATCTCACAGTTCATGAGTTTGATCCCCACATCGGGCTCTGTGCTAACACCTCAGCCTGGAGTCTGCTTCCTGATTCTGTGTCTCCCTCTCTCTCTCTCTGCCCCTCCCCTGTTCACACTCTGTGTCTGTTTCTCACTCTCTCAAAAATGAATAAATATTTTTAAAAATTTTGTTAAAGAATTTTAAGAATAGGATATCTGATCACTATACTACAGTAAGTTAACTGAATTACAGTCATTAACACTTTCTTTCTACGTGTATTAATGTTTAATCATCTTCCCTTTGAGTTTTTCTTGAATGCAAAGACCTAACATTACCTACCTAGATCAACTGTACTACTTGGCAAAGTTTCAAGTTTAATGCCATCTGCTCATTGTTTTAACAGCAGAGTGTTGGGTGCAAACTATTTAATTGTCTAACAAAAATCAATTGCCCTTCACCTTACTCTCTTGATTTTTTAAAGAACATTATGTCATTCATCTAAAAAAACAAACCCCATTTATTACCAGACAACAAAAGTGGCAAAAAGTGATGGTACTTCTCTATAAAACAAAGATCCCTGCCTGGTATTTTCAAGAGCAAGAAGGTTTTCAAAATGATTTATTTATAAAAATTAGTGATAATGATGCAATTACACTTAATTTTCTTACATAACTGTTCTCTAACACTAACTTATCACAACTGAGAGCACAATTCCGCTCTTTCGTGTGGCCAATATTCTGTTTTAGAGTAATTATGGATTATTTTTAGCAAAAGATTCTAAATACACATCCTTAATAGCAGTATCTTCAACTGTTTTTCTCTAGCCTTTGGTGGTTCAGAATTATTTCAGATATCAAATAAAATTTAAGCCTACCTAAAGGCAGAGAATTAAAAAATCTTATACTGCCTCCTCAAATATGAGGGAAGTAACTGAAAGAAAAATAGGGGCGCCTGGGTGGCTCAGTCAGTTAAGTGTCTGACTCCTGGTTTCGGTTCAGGGTCATGATCTCATGGTCCATGAGTTCGAGCCCTACATCAGCTCTGTATTGACAGTGTGAAGCCTTCTTGAGATTCTTTCTCCCCTGCCCCGGCTCCGCCCCTTCCCTGTTCACATTTTCTCCCTCTTGCTCTTAAAATAAATAAATAAACTTAAAAAAAAAAAGAAGAAGAAGAAAGAAAAAATGAAAAAAATAAATGCTATATTTAAACACATGGGAAAAGAACATTCAAGAACAAATTTTGTGAAGTAGATCAGTCAGATAAAGAGAAGGAAATAATGTACAGCTGTAGACTCTCTGAAACTGGAGAAGGATGGGAAAGTATGAGAAGAGGAAAAAAAGAGAAAAGGGAAAATGACTATTATATCAATAACACAGTGCTTTGCATAAATGACAGAGAGTGAACTGGCTGCTGCTTTTCTCTGGAACAGTGAGTGGCAAATAATCCTCTGAATACCCAGACAGATATGTTCAAACTATAGCAGAATAACTTTGGTTTCTTCTGATCTGGGTCTCTGAAATGACCTCCTTTTATCACACTGGAAAAACAGGCAGCTTATTATTTCATGTATGTCATTGTTCCCCACCCTGTCCTCTAGCCTATTCTGATGCTGCAGATGTGTCCATAGTAACTCACCATTACAACTTAGTAATACTTACCGTTTAAAGTCAAAAAGAGGTAAAGAAACTTTGCCCAAAGCTTCTGGCCCCTTTCTCTGCTTATTAGAATCAGGGGAACTTCCACTGCTCTGATTTAAAATTCCAAAAAGAGTAAGGTGAAGAAGTGATTCTAATGGCAATTGTGATATCTGGATGGGAAAAATGATTCTAAGGGGGGAAAATGTATTAATAGAAAAAACAAATTAGATCAAATATGAAATTTAGTCCATTAATGAGACTGACAAGTTTAGATATTTTATTTGACTTATCAAATAATCTTTACTACTGAGTAACCTTAAGCAGCAAGCTTGGCCAATATGCATTATACAAAATCTTAAACAAATTTCATTAAAATTTCAAGTATGTAACATCTCTCAAAAATTTCTTAGTGCCTCTACTCAAGTCTTGGCTAGTGTCAATTTTAGGAAAAATAATAGTCATTTTTATTTCCTTTAGGAGAAACTAGATGAATGTTTATGAGTATTTCGGATTTGTTATACGTGTGCCCATATACACACAAGCTGACATATATGTTTACCTTTTTTGTTGTCGTTAAGTCTGAAAGTCTCACTTTCAGTGGTGACTGAAAGTCTCACTGAAAGTGGTCACCGAGTAGCCATAAGATGATAAGTGTTGGGAAAAAAAAGACACTTTTACCCATATGTAATTTTGTATTTGGTTGTTTTCAGAGATGCATTATTTTTGTAATTTAAAAAATTACAAAAAAAAGAAAAATAGGAAACCGCTTCATAAATGCAGAATGAAAAGTAAAAGCTTTGCTATTATCTATCTGCCTAATGATTCCTGTTTTAAAAAATATATATTAACAGTGCAAAATATATTGTATATGGATTTAATTTTTTAAGCTGTTAACCAAGAACTAGGTTTCATATATACAGTATTATAGAATATCAAACTAAGCAATGTTATACAAACCATCTTTCTAAAATTACACATAAATTTATAGTTTTAACTTAACAAAAGTCTAAGAAGAATTAATGGCATGTTTCTGCAATTTAACAATATGTAGTTTTTTTAATAATATTTCAGATTTTTAAATGAGAATTTGGCTTTTCTATAGAATAATATCTAGAAGAGACCTTAAGATGTAAGAATTTAATGGATTTTAATGGAAATTGTAATAAAAATGAAACCTAGGATGCATACATGGAAAAAAGTAAAGACAGCATACTGAAAGAATAAAAAGCCAAAAATTTCACTTACAGTTCATCCCATTTAATAAGATAGAAGAAATTCTTATACGTGCCAACCTTCTTTGATTGAATAGGTTTAAAAAGATCCTTTCCATTGTGAGATAGGGAACATATCAAGTAGTATTTTTCATAACTAAGAAAAGAAACATTTTAATTTGATTGTTATTTTATAATCCAAATGCATAACATTAGCCATTCTTCTCTAAGAGTGGCTATTATATGAAATTATTTGTTCACCAGTCATTTGAATTTTTGGAAAACATATGAAATTTAACTATTGCAAATTCTACAAAAACAGGGAAGTAGTATAGAAAAGGGAATACGGAAGGCAACATATACCTCCAGGTGCTAGTCTTAGGGGGTCATGCTACAGAACTTAGCACCATTTTGTGCTCAGTTACGAGCTTTAGAAATGGATAATTATTCATTTCTAGGTAAATTCTTAGAAGAAAAAATATAAACATTATCTTCCCTAGGTGATATTTTCCTTTGCTAAGCCACTGAAATTTAGTTAGTTAAGCATATTAATGGGGCTTGGGCCTGACTTGCACTGAGCCAGTCTTTCCAATCTATTAGGAAGCTTCCATCCATGGAATACATGCTATTGTATTCTCATTAGACAGTAAGGATTTAGCCCCTAATTGCCACAAATACAGAGCTGGTTAGATACAGTCAGGCAATCTTGCAGAATAGGAGCCTTAGGTTCTACTAGATTTTAACTTACTGCTAGGCTTACACATTAACCACTTTGTTCATATATGCAATCTGTTAATCATTTAAAATATATTTCAAATTCTAAATCTCATTGGTTCACAAAAGACCCCTAGCTGTCTCTCTTTTCTTCAGCATTTTTCTTTCTTTCCATCTTATCACTGCAGTTTTCTGTATTGTCTTCTATTGAGTATTTGTCCTTCTCATTAGTATCCCAAAATTTCTTTGTGTGTATATGAGTCTGTATGGAGGATGTGGAAGGTATTATCCCTGTAACATTTTAAAGAATAAAATACCTTCACATAGCAGTAGTACCCATTTAAAGACAAGTTCCTAGAAGGCAGAGATATTTTGTTGTCTTGTTTACTGCTGAATCCCTAGTACGAAGAACACTGCCCAAGATGGTGCTCAGTAAATATTTATTGAATGAGTTAATAGATTGTTTTCAAGTAGTTATATATTATATTAATCTAAAACTCAATTTAAGCAGAATTTATGTTTGGTATCTCTTCACTAGGCTTTACCTTACTTTATAGCATTGTTACTATGAAACTTTCATTTAAAATTTGAATTCAGGGACGCCTGGGTGGTCAGTCGGTTAGTCGGTTAAATGTCAAACTCTTGATCTCGGCTCAGGTCATGATCTCATGGTTTGTGAGATCAAGCCCCACATTGGGCTTTGTGCTGACAGTGTGGAGCCTGTTTGGGATTCATTCTCTCTCTCTCTCTCTCTCTCTCTCTCTCTCTCTCTCTCTTGGGATTCATTCTCTCTCTCTCTCTCTCTCTCTCTCTCTCTCTCTCTCTCTCTCTCTGCCCCTCCGCTGCTTATGCAAGTGCGCATGCTCTCTCTCTCTCTCTCTCTCTCTCTCTCTCTCTCTCTCTCTCTCAAAACAAATAGATAGTGCTAACAGCTCTATCTCTATCTCTGTGTCTCCATCTCTGCCCCTCCCCCACCTGTGCTCTGTCTCTCTCAAAAATAAACAGAATGTTGGGGTGCCTGGGTGGCTCAGTTGGTTGGGCGGCCGACTTCAGCTCAGGTCATGATCTTGCAGTTCATGAGTTCGAGCCCTGCATCGGGCTCTGTGCTGACAGCTCAGAGCCTGGAGCCTGCTTCGGATTCTGTGTCTCCCTCTCTTTCTGCTCTTCCCCCACTCATGCTCTCTCTCTCTCAAAAATAAACATGAAAATTTTTAAATAAATAAATAAATAAATAGAATGTTAAAAAAAATAAAAATAAAAATAAAATTCAATAGAGGGGGACCTAGGTGGCTCAGTTGGTTAAGCATCTGACTCTCGATTTCAGGACAGGTTATGATCTCATAGTCTGAGTTCAAACCCTGCGTCCAGCTCTGTGTTGACAACACAGAGCCTGCCTAGGATTCCCTTTCTCTCTCTCTCTCTCTCTCTCTCTCTCTCTCTCTCTCTCTCTCAAAATAAATCAACAAACGTTTTAAAAAATTTCAATAGAAGAAATATGCCCTTGTAGACTCCAAAGCCTAGCAATCAGTAAACAGTAAACTACTAAAGAGAAAAAAGTACACTAAAGCCTAGTCTCATCACTATTTCAAATAACCCTGATTCTAAAGGAAAGGCTGAAAAACAGCAGTCATAAATGGACTCATTTGTTAATTAGCATTTACCTTTGTAAGTTTAAACATCTATTTTCCTGCCTTCTTTGCATGTAGTAGGAGGGATATTTTTTGCAGGAACAGTTTCAAATAGCTCTGTAATTTTTTTTTTTTTAATGTTTGTTTATTTTGAGAGAGAGAAAGAGTGTAAGAGAGAGTGAGTAGGGAGGGGCAGAGAGAGAAAGAGAATCCCAAGCAGGCTGCACCCTGTCAGTGCACAGCCCTATGCAGGGCTTGATCCCACGAATCTTGAGATCCTGACCTGAGCTAAAATCAAGAGTCCGATGCTTAACCAACTGAGCCACCCAGGCACCCCTTCTCTGTAATTTTTATGAAAACCACAAAGGTATGTGGTAATTCTTATATCGTCAATTTAAGTATCAAGAGAACAGGGGATGCTGACATTTTACCAGATTAGAACAGTTTCTGGGTTAAGCTGTATATATTTTGTTTTAAACAGTTACTTACTTTGATACCCAATTACTTGAAATCCCATGAGCAGCAAAAATTGTAAACTGGAGCTGTTCTGTTGTTGTCCATGCTTCCTTAACGTTCCTATTACTTTGGGCACAGTCTGCAGGACTCCTACCAGAATTTGCATGGAGTCTGAGAAGATCATAAATTGCTGCAGTTAACTGGTCCGTGCTTACTTGAACAGGATTTTCAGGATTCAGTGATCCTAGATTTAAAGAAATTGTTAATATAATTCCCCAAAGAAGCAAAAATTATTGCTAAAATTTAAAGAACTTAAAGACATACCCCTAGATGAACTCTTACTAGGGTCTCCTTCTCCAGACAGTGAAGTCACCTGCATACATACATACAAATTAGTTGGAAAATTGCCCATGATATAATATAGAATGTTTACCTTTAATTTCAATACATTTAATTAAATGCTTGATCAGGAAACCTCCCAAAAGGTTCTGCAGAATAAAACAAAACAAAAATGTAAAAAGAAAGTGAAACCCCAAACCAAATAAATGATTACTATCAAGAAAATCAGAATAACTGAAAATTAGTGCAAAATATAGAAACTCAACAAAATCTGCCCCATTAAACCAGGTTAGTAATTAAGATTTGAAACCCAAAGCGATAAATACATTAATGATACTTTATATTCTATTAGTTGCTTTACTATTAGTATGATAAGAATATCCCTAAAGAAACTACAACTCTATTTATTACCATTTATGGTCTCAAAAAAGCTCTTATAATTATTTAAATTGAGCTCTCCTCCTATTCCCCGCTCCCTTATCCAGCAAATGACTATGATGAATAGAAACCTCAGATAACATTAGGACCATGGTATAGTGGATCATTTCCAAGTTATTTCATATATATATATATATATATATATATATATATATATATATATATATATGTGTGTGTGTGTGTGTGTGTGTATATATATATGTGTATATATATATATATATATATATATATATATATATTTTTTTTTTTTTAAACAAGCACATAATAAGAAAGGTAAAAGAAACCCAAATTTCTACATATCATATATATAAGCTCTCTGTGAGCCTAGAGTATCTCTTAGATACCAGTTGAGGGGCATATCATCAATATAACGTTTCCTTCCTTTAAATTTATTGTGTCTTGGGGCGCCTGGGTGGCTAAGTCAGTTGAGCGTCCGACCCTGGCTCAGGTCACGATCTCGTGGTCTGTGAATTCAAGCCCCGCGTCAGGCTCTGTGCTGACAGCTTAGAGCCTGGAGCCTGCTTCGGATTCTGTGTCTCCTCCTCTCTCTCTGCCCCTCCCCCGCTCATGCTCTGTCTCTCTCTGTCAAAAATAAACATTCAAGAAAAAAATTTTTTTAACTTATTGTGTTTTGTGATCCACCTTCTCTAATCCTCCCATCAGAGCTATGAACAACCCTATGAACAGAGTTAATTAAATCCTCATGAAAATACCATAGGAAGAGCTTTCACAGCATGCTATCGAGAAAGGGCTCCTAACCTGGTTGCTTCTGAGGCAATAAGTCACTCTTAGTGAGGCTTCTGGGAATTTTCAACAGGAAAGAGGTATGGCCCAATGCAGACCTTACCCCATGGACAATCATGGACATCTCCATCCAGGAGGACAAATACTAACCATTACCACCCAGGTTCTGGAGCTCAGTATCTATCTTGAAACTTCCAACCAACTCATTTATGCCACAGTTCCTCCTCTACACATAAAAGTTTCACAGTTTGGCATCTATGTATTCAATATCAATGCTGACAAAGCTCTTCTGAGGGAGTGGATCTCCTCTTAGGAATTCCCAACTTTACTAAGTGACCAAATCTACTCAAAAGTAAAAGCCAAGGTTGAAACAATAACATTTTGTCTAACAGAAGCAAAAATCTCCCAGTTTAAGTGATACTCACTTAAGTACATACTTACATGTAACAAAATGCTAATATACTAAAAAAATACTCACATCAGCACTTTTACTCCTTGGAAGATTGACTGCTCTCTTTAGCTTCTTTACTGATTCTGTAATGGCAAGAGTCTCTACACCATCTAAAGCACTACAGATTTTTCTTACAGCTTTAATTACTTGATCTACTGCTCGGTGCTGGTTCTTTAAAAATAAAAAGTAAAATAAACATAAGTATGTGGAATTTAAAGGATCAGTTTCAGAGATGAAGTCAGAAACCAGACATTTTAGATGTGCTTAATAAACAGATATCCTTTCCTCTTGTGTGATGAAAAATAAACAAAATACCTTTTCACTGACCTATTTTATTTCGAATAAGAAAACTTGGGTCTGATTTTCATTTTGCCTGACACAATTATTCAGATGCAAATGCCATTAATTTCATACTTAGAATAACTAATAAATCATTAACAAATTACTAAGTCATTAAAAAAAACTGGAGTTATTTTTTATTCTTACTTGGGAGTAAGTTCCACATTAAAAACACCAATCCTTCTCTCCCTGCCAAAAAATTTGGTATCAAAAACCAAGTTCTTCAGAGATTGGCTGCATATTAATAACATTAGGCAGCAGTTAGTAGACATGAGTAAACTTTTAAGCAGCATTTGTATCTATACAACCATTACTTTTTAAGTTTTATTGGATGAAAAAACTTTCTTGAGGACAATCCCTCTGTAGTATTTAATCATACTTGATTTCACCACAATTCAAAAGTATACATGTACAAATATATTATAAAATCATTTACCTGATGAGAATGATTTAAAAATCTCTCTCCATTCCTCCATCATTTTAAAATAATGTTTCTTATCTCATTAAGAAACACTCTTACATAAAGAATTCATCAAACATGTATGCCAAACTTACATGCCAAGTACTGTTAAAATGGGCTGAAATTTAGTACTGTACCGTCCCTTAACAATTTAAATTTTTCCACCTTTGAGGCTTGGCAACCAGAAACTGAATGTTCCCTGTACCTTTATGCTTCAATGAAACCACCTCATTTGCTCAAACATCCAATTACCCTGCAGTCCTCAGAGCCCAACAATCTGTTTTCTAGCTCCCCATTTTTGCTTACTTGTATTTCTGCTTACTTTTACTCCTACACCTTCATGCAAAAACCTTTCCAGTGTTGAGGCTCAGGTCATTCTCCTATACTATTCTCCATCATTTTTTATGTGCCAGTTACCAATTTATTGTCAATTAGTTCCAAATCAATCCCTTCTTTGCTCTACTTTGTGATACTGGAACTAGACCTATATTTTTCCTTTGCCAGCCGACAAAATGTTAGGTTTGGTCAACAGAGGGCACCTAAGGGACACTCAGGCAATAGCAGCATGAAGACACTTCTCATCAGGGTTCCAGGCCTCCTCTTCTTTTTTTTTTTTTTTTTTTTTTTAAACTTCAGCACAGGATCCCAGTGGTCCTCAAAGACCAGTTCCAGCTATACCCTCAGGCCATGGTCTCCCAATCTGACAACTGTTGCAAGTCTCTTTGCTATAGGCATCCTCTGTGCTCCTGTGATAGCCAAACCCTTTTAGAAGAGGCTGGAATTCGGCCTGGGCGGGGGGTGGGGAGGGTTCTACATTAAGTCCTACAATTCCTTCACTATCCATTGTTCCTCAACCTAGAGGTAGGTGATAGCTGCGTTTTTATATCCTATTTCTGGACCCCTTATAGCATGGTTGGCAAGCTTTTTAAAAAGGCCAGAGAATAAAATGTTTTAGGCTTTGTGGGCCACACAGTCTCTGTCACAATTCAACTCTGCTATTATGGCATGAAAAGAGATACAGGTAAATACATAAATGAGTATGGCTGTGTTCCAATAAAACTTCATTTACAAAAATTGGAAATAGGCCAGATTTTGTATGCAAGCCATAAAATGCCAAATCCTGCCTTAGAATCCTCTTTTGCCCTTTGTAGTAATTAACCACCTTTTACTAATTAACAATTCTTTAAATTTTCCTGTTCAAATTACTACTGTATTTTCTGTCCCCTGACTTGACCCCTGATGGCCTGATCTGCCTTGTAATTGGACACGTGGTCATTTCCTCCACTACATGCCATATTTTTGCTCTATTCACCTGACTTTCTACTCTATATCCTATAATAAGCCTCAGTTACATAAATGTCCACGTGGAAAATTCACAGCATCATCAACCACAAAACTGTACCCTATGAGAATCTTAACCACAATATTATAGTCTGATCACAATCTCCTTTGCCTCCAGTCCCCACACATCCATTTCAACTAAACTCTTTCTTTGAGGTCAGAGCCTTCTCTTCTCTGCTTCTTCTACCAGGCAGCTGAGCATTTTCAAAGAAAATTCAACATCCCCAATTTCAGCAGGAAACTGCACACCACTTAACATTCCTTTTACTTGTTCTTGGTCAGTTCTCTTTCTGATTTTTCTTTACTGCTCCTATAACTTCATTTTAGTAAAATAAATTAACACCTTATCTCTAGAAAATTAAAGCCAGGAGAAATCAAAACTTCCGCAACTTCCTGATTTTTCCTAAAACCTAAATTAAAACATATATCCACACAAAGACTTATATGGGGGGTGGGGGTGTTACAGCAGCATTATTCATAACAACTAAAAACTGCAAACTGTCCAAAATGTCCATTATTTGGTGACCAGATAAACAAAATATGATATATCCATACAATGTAAGTATTCAGCAATAAAAAAAGGAACTATGGATTCGAATTACAACTTATATACTACAACATGGACAGAGCTTAAAAACGGTATGGTATGTGGGAAAAAAAAAATCAGGTATTACATAGGGTATGATTCCATTTACATGAAATCTCCACTAAGGGGAAATCTACCGAGACAGGTACTAGATCAGGTGTTATTCGGGGGTTGGGCTGGGAATGAGGAATGACTGAAAAGTAGTACATGGAAACCTTTGGGAGTGACGAAAATGGTCCAAAGAACAGGATTGTGGAGATAATTATACAACTCTATGCATTTATTAAAAGGAATCCTTGAATTATATATATTCAATGGGTACACTTTATGGTATATAAATTATACAATAAAGCTGTAAAAAAATTATGGGGAATATATGACAGTCACTATTTTTTTTAGTCATTATTTTGCATAAGATGGTCCTAAAGACATCTGCGATAAGACATTTATTAGAATACAGACCTTAACGAATTGAAGGTTAAGCCATGCAAATATCTGGGGGAAGAGCATTAAAAGTAAAGAGAACAAAAAGCACAAGGATCCCAGCTGGGGAGCATACCTATAGATCCACCAGAACAAAGAAGGAAAGTGTTAGGAAGCCAGATCAGAGAGGTGGTGGGGTCAGAATACATAGGGCCCTGAAGACACAATTAGGGATCTGAATTTTACTGAGATGGTAAAGAGGATTTTGAAAAAGGGGATAACATAATTTAGCATCTTTTAAGAGTTTATAAATTTTATTAATCTTTTCAAAGAGCCATCTTTTGTCTTTTTCTCTTTTATATATGCTATCTGTGCTTATTATTTTTCTTAAAAAACCTTTTTGTTTTGTAATAATTTTACATTTACAGAAAAGTTGCAAAAACAGTACAGATAGTTTCTCTAAGATAGTTAGAAAGTTCCTTTAAGAACATTAAAGGAAACTGGGTTAAGTAACGTAACCATGTTATATTTGACAAAACTAAGACATTAACACTGGTACATTACTATTAACTGAACTGTACTTTAGTCAGACTGAACCAGTTTTTCCATTAATATTCATTTCCTCTTCCAGGATACAATCCAGGATGCCATATTGTACTTAGTGACTTATTTTTAAAATATCATTTTGATTCCCTGTGGAAGAAAGACTGTAGAAGGACAAGGGTAGAAGCTGAGAGAGCTGTAAGGAACTACAGTTGACCTGAGAACAACACAGAATTGAACTGCTTGGGTCCATTTATACGTGAATTTTTCACAGCACAAGTGCTATAAATGTATTTTCTCCTCTTATGATTTTAACTTTTATTAAAAAAAAAAATTTTTTTTAATATTTATTTTTGAGAAAGACAGAGCATGAGCAAAGGAAGGGCAGAGAAAGAGGGAGACAGAGAATCCAAAGCAGGCTCCAGGCTCTGAGCTGTCAGCACAGAGCCCGATGCGGGCTTGAACTCCCGAACCGTGAGATCATGGCATGGGCCGAAGTCGGGACGCCCTACTGACTAAGCCACCCAGGCGCTCTTTAACATTTCTTTTTCGCTAGCTCACTTTAGTACAAGAATAAAGTATACATACAATAAAAGTATACATACAATAAAAACAACATACAAAATATGTATTAATAAACTATGTATGTTATCAGCAAGGCTTCCAGCCAAGGGTAGGCTATCAGCAGTTAAATTTTGGGGGAGCCAGAAGTTATATAAACAGTGGGTACCTGGCTAGCTCAGTCGGCAGAAGATATGACTCTTGATCTCAAGATTGTGGGTTCAAGCCCAATGTTGGGCCTAGAGCTTACTTAAAGATAGACAGATGTTATATACAGATTTTCGACTGCACAGGAGGTCAGAGCCCCTAACCCCCATGTTGTTCAAGGGTCAACTGTGTCGTAACTATTGTAATTGACTAGAACTGTAGCTTTGGTAGTGATAAAGAGTGGTCACATTCTGAATGTATTTTTAAAATAGAGCTGACAAGAATTAGATAGATTGTGGGATATAAAAGATCTTTTTCTTGAGAAATCAAATACGACTTCAAGGTTTGCCCCTTAGCAAAGAGAAGGATAGAGTTGTTATTTACCAAAAAGAGGAAGACTCATAAATAGATATGAAGGGTAACATAAAAAATTCAGTTTCATGTATCTTAAATTTGAGATGTTAATGAATTAGACATTCATATAAAAATGTCAGGTAAAATATATTTGAATCTGGAGTTCAGGGAAGAGGTTAGTCTGAATGTATAAATTTCAGCCATCAGTATATGTAGGGTATTTAAAGACATGAGATTAAGTGAGATCACCTGGAATGTGACCACAAGGGAAAAGAAGAGATCCTAGAACTGAGCCCTATGGTATTCTTATGTTTAGAGGACAGAAAAATAAAGAGACCATAAGCAGAAAGCCACAAGTGAGAGAACAGAGCAAGACACTGGAAGTCAGAGAACCACAAACATGATACACCAAGAGGTCATGAGAGTATTCAAGAGGAAGAAACAGCCACCTCTATTAAACACTATAGAAACACTGAGAAAAATAAAGACCAAGAACTTATTACTGAAACCATGATCATGAAGTCCTGATCTTAGGTGCAGTTTCAGGGAAGTGCTGAGAATGAAAGCCTGATTGGAGTGGGTTCATAAAAGAATGGAAAGAGAGGAAGTGGAAGCAGTAAAAATAGATTAACTTTAAGGAGTTTTGCTGCAAGAAGAAAAGAGAAGTGGAGTGGTTGCTACAGGGGGATGTGGACTTTTTGTTTTAAGATGGAAGATATGCCCAGGGCTGTCCTTAAACTCTTATTTTCTGTACCTGCAGTAATTTTCTTGGGGATCTCCTTATGGCTTCAAAATACCAATTATATTCTTATGATTCCCATGTTTACTACCTCCAGGCTGGGCCTCTTCCATTAAAATCCAGATTTATATCCACTGCCTACTCAACATTGCTATTAAGGTGACTAACAGTCATCACAAAGTCCAAAATTAAGTTCTACATCTTCCATCCAAATCTGCTCCTCTCACAGTTTCTTCCTCTCCCGCCCCTTCCTCCCCCTTCCCACTATCTATGGCTAGCAAAACATCTTCCTAATTGATTTGTTTCCATTCTTGCCCCCCTCCCTCACTCTATTCCAGCTAGAAAGACAGATATATCAGGCACACTCCTCCTCCCCTAGACAACCAGATAGCTTCCTCCTCTCCTCCAGTTCTTTACTCAAATTTACCTTCCTAATGAGGTCTCTTCTGAATACAAATGTTGAAATTGCAACATTACCCTCATTTATTTTTCTCTATAGTGCTTACCACCTGATGTAGCATATATTTTGTTAGTTTAATTGTCATCTCATGCAACTAGAATGTAAACTAAGACTTGGGATTACAGTTTCTTTTGTTCACTACCATAGCCTTAGCACCTACAACAGTGCCTCATGATGAGGAGATATTCTGCAAATATTTACTGAATAAATATGTTTATATGCTGACAAGAATATAATAGTAGCTGGAAATCTGAGAGTCATCCTACACTATTTCTTCTTACATCTCATTACCTACCAAAATCTTACCAATTTTATCTCCTAAGTATTGTTAATCAGTTCCCTCCTTTTGCCTTTATCACACTAATTATCTTTCACTTGGACTACTATAAAAAACTTTCCTAAATAATCTCCCTAAAACCAATCCTGCCAGAAGTAAATCTAATTTCCACAGTACGGCCAGAGTAATTTCAGCTCAGGACTCAGAAACAAGTCACTCAACCCATCCCACCCCTTACCCTCAGCTAAAAAGGGCTAGAGCAGGGGTCAGTAAACCTTTTCTGTAAAATAGCAATTAATAAATAGTTTAGGCTTTGCAGGATATATAGTATGTGTCTCAACTACTCACCTCTAGTATTAGAACACAAATGCAGTTATAGAAAATATATAAACAAATGGGTGTGGCTGTGTTCCAAAAATTTTTTATTTACAACAGAAAGTGACTGGATATGGACCTCTAAGCTAGAGGATAGAGTAAAACTCCTTAACATGAATAAGGTGGTAACTTATGTCCAGGTATCTCCAACATCATCTCCCAACCTTCACTTCATACTCTACCCTGTTACAGAAGTGCTTCTACTTCCACATATGTATCACACCTATGTGCTTTTATTCACATGTCCTTCCCAACCATCTTCTTCTAGCTAACCCATACTGTTGACTTGAACTAGGCAACCTCCCTTCTTAGAGGCTTTCCTTGGAAGTCTCAAGTTGGAAGAAGTGCCCTTCTCTGATCTCCCAAAGAATCCAATGCATACCTCTATGCTACACTGAAATTTTGTTTAAATCCATCACTAGTTTTAAGTTCCTGGTAGGTGGGGACTAGGTCATCCATTTTCGTAACTCCAGCATCTAGAATATAGTAAACATTCACTTCTTTTTTAAATTGAACTGAAGGTTCCTCTTAGTAATAAAGCTGAAGTGAGGTGAAGTGCTGACTCAAGCAATATTGAAAATTTATGTTAACAAGTTGGGTCAGAAAACAAGTCATCAAACATCAACATCAAGAATATTGTTTAAATCGTCCTTCTAAAATATTTCATACAATACCACACTAATATTTAAGATAGAACAGAGACAAGAATCCTTAAGTCATCATGCCAAAAGGTGTATTAAGACTTACTTCAGTTTGCAGAGCCAGGTCCACTTGGTGGTGGTAAGAATCTAAAAGTTCGTCAACAGGGTATCTGAAATAAAGAACAGTTACTGTGGCTGAAGGATACTATATACAGAAATGATTGTTTTATTCACCAAAATAACGGTATTCACATCCAAAAGCAAAGTTTGAAAACCTGGAATTAATGCTTTAGATGCCACACCTTGTCATGATCTCCTTATAAGGTTTTTCTATTTGATGCAGATGTTTGTTTAAATCCACCGGTGTTTTATCATCTTCTGCCTAAAAAAACACATATACACATATGTTTACCAAAAAAATAAAATCCGTTCTTTGGGTTTTTTGGTTTCTTTTTAGTTTTTATTCATTTATTTTTGAGAGAGAAAGAGAGAGTGTACAAGCAGAAGAGGGACAGAGAGAGATTGGGGGTCAGAGGATCTGAATGAAGGGAGCTCTGTGTGGACAGCAGACAGTCCAATGTGGAGCTCAAACTAACAAACCGTGAGATCATGACCTGAGCTGAAGGCAGACACTTAACCTACTGAGCCACCCAGGTGCTCCTCTTTGGGCTTTCTATTACCAAATTAAACATGGTTAAGTGTATGACAAATTCTTGAAGCTGCAGTGATTTTTCAGAACAGGTTAGAATATTTTCAGAATTAAATACTATTTATAACCAATCAGGGAGACAAGTACATCAATATTCTGAAAAATTTGTTTTATAAATAAAAAAACATAAATGCTCTTTAGTCTAGTTTTTATCTGTAGGCAGCTCCCAAAGTAAAAACTACTTCTGTTCTACACAGAAAGAATAGAGAGGTTTAAAACAAAACAAAACACTTTTGAAGATATCTGACAGCCAAATGAAGGTGGGGTAGAATCAGATGGGGAAGAGATCATCTGAAATTTCTGCATTATTTTTTCTAATGATAATCAAATTTCCCCCCAACTTACCCCCAATAAATAAGGTACTGGTCTCTTCTACCATAAGTCTTTACTATGCAAATATTCTCAAGAACATTATTCCTTAAGAAACTGAAAAGAGAAGTTACTAATGATTGCTAAAATGTACTGAATTTTGTGAAACAATTTATTTCACTTGGTTGAAAAACATCAAACACAGGAGAAAAACCTAAGAAAATAAACAAAAAGTAGAAATGACTGCTATTTTTCTATCCAAAGTTCTACCAAATGAAGAGTAATTCTCTTTAAAGATTAAAATTCATCAAATGTTTTTGCTTTAACTTCAAAAGAAAGTACTGCATTTTAAAAAGAGAAGCAGTTTTCATTTGGTGAAAAATAATGTATTTTTCTTCCTTCAAACCACATTTAGTATTCAAAATCTTTCCTCCTTCCTCATTTCCATTTGACCCTAATGTTTTCATTCTTGTGTAAAATCATTACAAGTCAACTTTTATTTCCTCCACTTTGATTTTCAAATATGCCTCCAGCTTGGAGTAGTAGGCTACCTAAGACTCCATGATTGAAAAGCTACCCCCATTTGTTCAAAACCCTTGCTGTGGATAAAATTAGTTCATCATTCCAATCCATTCACCAGACCAACCCAGAAATCTTGGAGAATGTACAAATTGCAAATTGGCTAATTAGCAGAATTACTCAGAGTCAACCAAATGCAATTCAGTTATAAGGTACATACTTACTGTTCGGGCCAGATTTTGGCACATTGCACTGAAGGTCAAAAGTTGTAGTTTAATCTCTGTGTCCCATTTCCGGCAGTTCTGAATATGTTCATGACTTCCAAGGCAATGATTACTATTAAAATAGATTAATTATTCATCAATGTTATTCTCAAACTAGAAATTACAGAGGTGAGAGTAAAATATAACTTGTATCTGCATCAGAAATTGAAGAGAATGGTAAAATGTAGAGATAGTTTTTTAACCAAGTGTGAGCATTTAAATAAAAGAATAATTCTACATGGACAGAGTCACAATAAAGAAGAAAGATGAAGGTAAAAAAGAAAATAAGAGAAATAGGAACAGGGCATTTTTAGTAGCTGAAAGTAATTAAATCTGTAAAATAACTAAACTGTATATGCTAAATTACCTGGTTCAGAAAAAGATTCATACAATGACTATTTCAAGGCAACTAAAAGGAAGTCACAGCTGACCACTGTGTGAAAAGTAATGGCCCATGCTACAGAAGGAAAAAATACGTGACTATTGACTCTTAGCAGAAAGTAAAAAAAACTATTAAATTCACTTATCAATGAATTACCTTTTGTTCCCATTTAAGATTATAAGTTTAAGGGCAATACCATGTCTTAATTGTCTCTGAAATCCCTCCACGGTCTTAGATACATACACATCTTAAAACAAAGTATATCTCAATTTAAGTTCATGAATCCAATCAATTCAGTAGGACCCAACATATTTTTGGACTACAAATTTAACTTGAAATTTTTCTAATTTTAACCCCTTAAAAATGAAATTTCCAAAGATGTTGTTCAGTAGTTAAGTAAGTAAACTTACTTTTGTAGCACTTCCTCTTGACCACAAACTTTCAGAACGTAGCTGCCAATATCTACTTGATTCAAGTCATCATGTACCCAGCAAAGGGCTTGCATTATAATGATTTCTACAGTAGAACTCACTGTAAAAGAGGCATCATTTTCATTTTGCTCGTTTATACACTTATTCATAATGTATTTATCATCTAAGAGAGCACTATACAATAGAAATATAATGTAGGTCACATATAGAATTTAAAATTTTCTACTAGCCACGTTGAAAAAAGTAAAAAGAAACAGGTGAAGCTAATTCCGACATGTTTTATTTAACCTAATAAATCCAAAATATCATTTCAACATAAAACCAGTATTTAAAAATTACTGAGACATCTTATTTCTTTTCAAATTGGTTCTTTGAAATTCACCATGTATTTTATACTTCTAGCATATCTCACTCTATATTAGCCATATTTCAAGTGCTCAATAGCCACATGGGGCTAGGGGTTACTGTATTTGATTAGGGCAGATCTAAAACTAAGAAAGCCACCTCCCTATTAGACTCCTCCAAAAAGGATGACATTTAGCAGTATCTAGCAAACAATGATTTAAACCAAATCATAAGAAAAAAAAAATCACCATTTTAAATGTTTGATATTTGCTGGTAAATTTTCTAATGTAAAATAAAAATACAGCAAGTAGGAAGTATTCTTCAATTATCGTTCTTGACAAGAGCTACTTACTAAGATTATAACACATTAAAAAATTAAAGTAACCTTTTAAAGTAACCTATTTCTGGGCATCTGGGTGGCTCAGTTGGTTATGTGTCTGACTCTTGATTTCAGCTAGTCATGATCTCACAGTTTATGAGATCAAGACCCGCATCAAGCTCTGTACTTTCAGCTTGGGTTTCTCTCTTCCCCCCACCCTCTCTGTTCCTCCCCGGCTCTCCCTAAATAAATAAACATTAAAAAAATAATAAAGTAACCCATTTCTATACTTAGATCTCTTATGTTCAATTTAGAAGACAGTTATTAAATTCAAACTTCACGAAAATCAACAGCTTGGCAGAAAAAGCCATAAAATATCTAATAATGACTACATTTCTGAACAGTCAAATGTACAGTAACATTTATTATTTGGACACACCTCTACTATAATATGGTTAAGTTTCTTAACAGAGATGTATATTATAAATGTGCACATTTACAAAGAACCAAACTACAGGCATTTCAGACATTTTCTCAAAGTGTAATCATATCTTGAGACATCAAGTCAAAATGTGATACAAATTAAGACATTTGCTATCAATACTTATTATTCAATCAAGGGGCTTACTGACCTTTTTTTCCTTCAATTTTCATATTAATTCTTATAGCATATGGATTTAAACAATTCCCCAAACCAAAATTTAAAGTATGTTTTATAAGAATAACTCTTCCTTCAGAAACTAAAAGAATGATTATTATAGTTGGCTAACATTTTTGTTTCAGATTTCTATTTTTTCAAAGGGGCTTGAAAAGTACAAAGCTACAAAGAAAAGTATCCAAATATTGGACATATTCCTAATCATAACCATTATAGAAAAAAAAAAAGGCATCATTTGTAAGTCAAAGTGCTACAGAAATATAGGACCTTATTCTACCATTGGAATTCCAGTAAAGCAATATACATCATGAGAAGCAGTAAATTATGACAGAAAAGTTCCTACAGACTTTAGGATACATTTCTAGAAAGGATATCCACATCAAATCTGGAAGAGAGAGTTAGAACCAAAGGAGAATTATCTTCTCCTTAGAGGAGCTTAACAAGATAACTGGAATTTCAATTTCACTGACAACTCTTTATAAACAAGTATTCTTCTTGCCATAAAATGGAAAGAAAAAAAAAAAAAGAACTGGACTATAATTAGCCTTTCAATCTCATGCTTTGGGACCTTGGCCACCAGCCACCAATTAACCAAAGTTACTCAGCATTTTTCAGAGAAATATGCAGTAATAGAATAAAGGTAAACTGTTTTCCCACTAGTCTTAACCAGAAAACTATGCAAACGTATGCCAATTTTTTGAAAAGGATAACTAATGAATATTAACTATTTTACCACACACACACACACAAAATTCTTTTAAAGTGTATCTAATGATAACAAGGTCAAGAATAATTCAAACTAACATTTTAAACATTTTCCGCCTAATCAAAGCTAAACAAGATAGCTGGGGAACTACAAACGTACCATCACATGTAAAAGTAACTGGTAGTTGAAATCCTTCAATTTCAATGGAGACCTTCACGCTAGCATTTTCTCCACATATGTTTCTTTGTACTGTAACTGGACTTAACAAATAGCCTGGATTTGTGCAGTGATCGGTATATGGAAAGTTGGTCTTCAATCTGTTCACAAGAAAGAAGAAATTAAATTACTTTTTTTAAAGCTGCATTTGAGAGCCCTAAACACAAGTTTTGCATGCTTACAGCCATTCAATTCAGTGTCTTTGGCCAGTTCCAGAGCAGCTCATGAGAACTGTAATGAATGGACCCCAAACTCCAAATACCAGCATTTGCCTTTTAGATAAAAGGAATCCAAGAAAAGAGATTAAGTACTGTCAGGACATCTTTGGTAACATTAATCAACATTAACCAAGCACACACTGGATACATGGCATTTTCTGCTTCAGTTTTTTTTTTATACAGTATAATTACACAAAATGGTTCATTTTTAACGAATCCACTGAGAATATAGGCAATGTAGCCCTCAACCACAATGGCTACAGAGATAAAAAGTTTGTTTTTCTTTTAAAAATCTTTTTTGGGGCACCTGGGTGGTTCAGTCAGTTAAGGGTCCAACTCTTTTTTGTTTGTTTTTCATAAAAAGACAGAGACAGAGCGCAAGCAGTGAAGGACAGAGAGAGTCGGAGACAGAGAATCTGAAGCAGGCTCCAGACTGAGCTGTTGGCACAGAGCCCAAAGCGGGGCTTGAACTCACAAGCCGTGAGATCATGACCTGAGCCAAAGTTGGATGCTCAACAGACTGATCCACCAGACACCCTTAAGTGTCCAACTCTTGATTTCAGCTCAGGTCATGATTTCATAGTTCATGAAATCAGCCCTGTGTAGGGCTCCGCACTGACAGCATGGAGCCCACTTGGGATTCTCTCTCTCTCCCTCTCTCTGCCCCTCTTCCTGCTCATGCTCCCTTTCTCAAAATAAATGAATAAACTTAAAAAATTTAAAAACTGTTTTAAGGCCTTTTTCCTATATATTTTGGTTGTTAGACAACAATAAAAAAAAAAAAACATAATTGGTTGTTACAGTGCTATGAGGCCTTTATTCCCACAAAATGATTTCTAGAACTTAGCATTTGGAATGGCAAGAATTGCCTGTGAAGGTATTCACAGTAACAATATAGCTTAAGTTGAAATAAATTCACGATTATAGTGTATATGGTTGTTCTCCACACAGCACCTCTGTTATCAGAAGACAAAGGAGAATTTGATGCCTTTTTAAAATCTGTAGCCTTCCTTTAACTGACTTTTTTCTGGAGGTTAGAAGACAAGATCCAATTGTATTGTCTGCTTTTCATAGGATTACAAATGGAATGAATGCTGAAGGTGTATTTATTTCTGTAGAGATTAAAATAATCAAGTCATAGAAATAGAATAAAATGGCTTGAGATGACAAAAAGAAAAGGGTCAGGGGAGGCAGCAAGTATATCTGTGCAGCCTCTAGAGCCAGACAACCTGAGTTTAAATCCTGATTGTAACTACTAACTAGGTGTGTGACCATAGGCAAGTTACTGAATATCCTTGTTGCTTCCAGCTTCCAATTCTACAAAATGAGGATACTACCACTACTAACTTCATAGGAGTATTGTGAGAATTATGTAACTTAAGTTTATAAAACACTCAAAGCAGTGCCTAGTAACAGAGGTGCTATAAGCATCTTGTCAAATAAATAAGTGAATTAAAAAATCTGTGTTCTGCACTATGGCCCTAAGTGCCAGAAAAGATCCAAAATTAGAAAGAAATGTAATTTAAAAAAAGCAATATAAGCAATAAACTTAAATTGATATTGGAAATGCACCTTTAGATGTCAACACAGTATCTTTAGATGTGTGCTTGTTGCCAAGCTTACCTATCTGCAATACAATGTGAAGACCTTCATAGGAGCTTGTCTAAGATTCTTGTTTCTCATTTACTAGGTATTCTCGTTTTCTACAGTTTAAAATAGATGCTCTCAGCAAATCATGTAATTAATACATGAAATATTAGAGAATTTTGTCTATATCCAAGCAAGACTTCAATTTTCAGAAATCCTTAAGCATGATGAAAGGACAATCAGAAATTCTAATAATAGCTCAGAAAACAAGAATTTATTAGACAAAATAAGAAGAAACATTGCATTCAATGAACTTGACTTGGTAGGGGGAACCCTTCATTTCCTTTCCTTAAAATGAGTCTTTTGGATACATGTACACCAATGTTTACAGTAGCATTATCTACAGTAGCAAAATTATGGAAACAGCCCAACTGTCCATGGACTGATGAATGGATAAAGAGATGTATTCCATACAATGGAATATTAGCCATAAAAAAGAATGGAATCTTGCCATTTGCAACGACATGGATGGAGCTAGAAAGTATTATGCTAAGCAAAGTAAGTCAGAGAAAGACAAACACCATATAAGTCCACTCATATGGAATTTAAGAAACAAAACAAATGAGCAAAAGGGGAAAAAAGAGACAGAGGCAAACCACAAAAAAGACTCTTAACTATAGAGAACAAATTCTCCCTCTCCCCAGAGGGAGGTGGGTGGATCTGTGTGTTAAATAGGTGATGCCGAGGGGGGCGCCTGGGTGGCTCAGTCCGTTAAGCGTCTGACTTCGGCTCAGGTCATGATCTCACAGTTCGTGGGTTCAAGCCCTGCGTCGGGCTATGTGCTGACAGCTCAGAGCCTGGAGCCTGCTTCAGATTCTGTGTCTCCCTCTCTCTCTGCCCCTCTCCCACTCACGCTCTATCTCTCTCTCTCAAAAATAAATAAATGTGAAAACATTTAAAAAAAAAAAAATAGGTGATGCCGACTCAGCAAATAAAGAGGACACTTGTGATGAGCACCAGCTGATGTATGGAAGCGCTGAATCACTATCCTGTAAACCTGAAACTAGTATTACACTGTATGTTAACTGGAATTTAAACAAAAACTTAAAAAAAAAAAAAAAAAAGAGTCCACGGGGCACCTGGGTGGCGCAGTTGGTTGAGCGTCTGACTTCAGCTCAGGTCATGATCTTATAGTCCGTGAGTTCGAGCCCCGTGTCGGGCTCTGTGCTGACAGCTCAGAGCCTGGAGCCTGTTTCAGATTCTGTGTCACTCTCTCTCTGCCCCTTCCCCACTCATGCTCTGTCTCTCTTTGTCTCTTAAAAATGAATAAGTATTTATAAATAAATACATAAATACATAAATAAATAAACAAAAGAGTCCTTTTTTTTACACAGCAATGTGAATGTACAGTAAAGCCTTGATTTGCAAGCATAATTCATTCTGGTAATATGTTTGTAATCCAAAGCACTGTATATCAAAGTGAATTTCAAGAACCACTGGCTCAGTTGTGATCATGTGACATTTGGCGTCATCTACTACTCATACTGCAAGACATCTATCATTTTTCAAGTTAAAAATCTATTAGAAATATTTGCTTACCTTGTGGAACACTTGCGGAACAAGTTACTTGCAATCCAAGGTTTCACTGTACAGAACATCACACATTTGTACATGTAAAACTGGTTAAAATAATAAATTTCATTTTACGTATGTTTCATCACAAGAAAAAAACTTTTTAATGAGTTCTATCTCTGGTTGACAGTATGGAAGATAGTCCAGAGAAAAAAAACAGTAATTCTTTTTTTTAATAATGTTTATTTATTTTTGAGACAGAAAGAGACAGAGCATGAGCAGGGGAGAGGCAAAGACAGAGGGAGACACAGAATCCAAAGCAAGCTCACAGAGCCCAACGTGGGGTTTGAACTTGTCAACCGCTAGATCATGATCTGAGCCGAAGTCGGACACTCAACCAACTGAGCCACCCAGGCGCCCCAACAGTAATTTTCTTTTTAATGTTTATTTATTTTTTTAGAGAGAGAAAGAGAGAAGGAGGAGGGGAAGGACAGAGAGGGGAGAACAGAGAGGGTCCAAAGAGGGCTCTCCGCTGACAGCAACGAGCCCCATGGGCTCGAACTCACAAACCATGAGATCCTGACGGGAGCCAAAGTCAGGTGCTTAACTGACTGAGTCACCCAGGTGCCTCAGTAATTTTTTTTTCTATAAAATTGACATTCTTCTATTCTTATAGTTTTGTTTGCTTTATCAAAATTGGGGAAAAACTAAGATGGTAATAGATTCCTTAAAGTTGGGTGTTTTTTTTGTTCTGTTTGTGACTACACTTTTAAACATACAAAAGCAAATTAATAAATTTATAACTGCTGAATAAATTACTCAATATAATAGACCATGTAAGGTATTTTTATGGACACTCTAAACCATATATTATAGCTTGATATTCTTGAGTAATTACCTATAACGATTATTTTTTTAAGCTCTGATTTTCCACTAATATTTCCACTTCCCTGTTACCATGAAAGAAATGTCTTCGTTTGCTTGTTTAATGTGGCGCTACAGTTCAGGAAATTTAGATGCTTTAGGGTTTATTTTCTTACTGTGTGCCCAATCAAGCTGATGTTAGGTACGGACAGAGCCAAATTGTGTAAACTCAGGCAGGAAGAGACAAAAATGAGGGTTTTAAAAGACAAAAATAAAAAATAGGACGTTTAATTGAATAAACACTACTTTAAGGGCACCTGGGTAGCTCAGTCAGTTAAGTGTCAGACTCTTGATTTTGGCTCAGGTCATGATCTCACAGTTCAGGAGTTTCAGCCCCAAGGTGGGCTCTGCTCTGACAGCACTGAGCCTACTGGAGATTCTCTCTCTCCCTCTCTCTCTGCCCCTCCCCTGCTTGCACTCTCTCTTTCTTAAAATAAGCAAACTTAAAAAAAAAAAAAAAAAGGAATAGACACTACTTTATAGGAAAGGAAAATCAGCATTGTTTAGAGTAAAATTATCTAAATGCAGAGGTAAAGTCCTCGAAAATACACAGGGAGTCCTTCGGATCGAGACACTATTGTAGGATATAAATACTAGATCTGAAATATATAGGGAAAAAAGGAACCAGCAGGCTACTTAGAATGACAAGTGTGAAGTGTAGCTTCTCATCCTATCATGCTAGGAAACCACAAATGAAGCAGCAAAACCTTTGGTATCTAAAATTCTAATAACTTTCTCTAGAACTATGTAACTAGCAGATACAGCAAGCTTTGTCAACTATGATAAGTGGAAAAAGGAAAGAAAACAGGAAATAAAAACCAGAAAAATGTAGTAATAATAAAATGTGCCGAATCACAGCATTATAATACTTTAAAAGAGATTCTTTTTTTTTTAATGTTTATTTATTTATTTTGAGAGAACACGCGAGCAGGGAAGGGGCAAAGAGAGGGAGAGAGACAATCCCAAGCAGACCCTGAGCTGCCAGTGCAGAGCCCCATGTGGGGCTTGACCTCATGAACCACTGAAATCATGAGCTGAGCTGAAACCAAGAGTTGGACACTTCACTGACTGAGCCAACCACATACCCCTGAAAGAGTGTTTGGTTTTTTTCTGGGGTTTTTTGTTTTGTTTTGTTTTTGTTTTTGTTTTGAGAGAGAGAGAGAGAGAAAGAGAGAAGAGAGACAGAGTGTGAGCAGGTGAGGGGCAGAGAGAGAGGAAGACACAGATTCTGAAGCAGGGTCCAGGCTCTGAGCCGTCAGCATAGAGCCCAACACGGCAGGGCTTGAACTCACAAACCAAGAGATCATGACCTAAGCCAAAGTCAGACACTCAACCAATTGAGACACCAGGTCATGAGACCCAGGCACCCCTAAAAAAGATTCTTGATATCACTAGTCCAACTCTCTGATTTCACAGAAGAAAAAAAAAGGCTTAGAATTGGCAATGTACCGGAGTCTGCTATACAAGTAATCTTAACTGTAAACAAGTATCATCTTGACAAATCTTCCACAGCTAAGTTAAAATGATTAAATGAATCATTTTAGGGGCGCCTGGGTGGCTCAGTCAGTTAAGCGTCCGACTTCAGCTCAGGTCACGATCTCGCGGTCCGTGAGTTCGAGCCCCATGTCAGGCTCTGGGCTGATGGCTCAGAGCCTGGAGCCTGCTTCTGATTCTGTGTCTCCCTCTCTCTCTGCCCCTCCCCTGTTCATGCTCTGTCTCTCTCTGTCTCAAAAATAAATAAAAATAAATAAATAAATAAATAAATGAATCATTTTAGATTTCAAAAAGTAAGGAGTTAGCTATCTAAGAGCATAAATACTTGTTTAAAAATTCCAGTGCAGTAATGACCATACTAAAAAAATTAAGAGCCATTAATTTCTTCAAGGGACATCCCCTGACCCCAACCTCCAAAGTCACAGGGAAAGAAGAGAGAAGCTTAGAATAAGGCTTCAAAAACACGTCTGCTTCTGGGTGTCTGGGTGACTTAATCAGTTGAGCGTCTGACTTAATTTCAGCTCAGGTCATGATCTCACCGTTCATGAGCTTGAGCCCCACACTGGGTTCTGCGCTGGCAGTACACAGCCTGCATGGGATTCTCTCTCTCCCTCTCTGTCCCTCCCTCTCTCTGTCCCTCCCTTGCTTGCTTGCTCTCTCTCAAAATAAACAAACTTTGAGGGAAAAAAAGAAAAAGATAAAGAAAAGAAACACCTCTGCTTCTGGAGCAACTAGGTGGCTCAGTCAGGTGAGTGTCCACTGTGGACCCAGGGTCATAAGATTGAGCCCTATGTCAGGATCTGCGCTGAGCGGGGAGCCTGTTTAAGATTACCTCTCTCTCTCCCTCTACCCCTCTTCCCAACTCTTGTGCTCTCTCTTTCTCTAAAATAAACAGAAAACAAAAACACCTCTGCTTCTTACTTCTCTGAAATACTTGCTGTAATCACACACTTACTAATGGAAACGAAATTATAAAAAGAAGTCATTCTCTTTTTAGTTCATCCGGGGTTTCATATTACATAAGCCATTTGTGTGTGTGTGTGTGTGTGTGTGTGTGTGTGTGTGTGTGTGTGTACACATATGCGTGTGTATAAACAAAAATAATCATTTTAGCTGAGTAGCAGAGTCTGTGTAAATAACTCTAAGATTTAAATGGGGGAAAAAGTTAAATTTCAGCCTAATTTCTCAACCTGCAAAGTTTAAATGTAATTGTCACTCAAAACAATCTAACAGAAAGCATTACAGGGCTTGTTTAGGGAGAAAACTAAAGGAACTAGATAAACACATAACAGATTACTTCCAAATGATTATGGTAAAAGATTATTTCCAAATTATTAAAAAAAAAATTTTTTTTCAACGTTTATTTATTTTTGGGACAGAGAGAGACAGAGCATGAACGGGGGAGGGGCAGAGAGAGAGAGAGACACACAGAATCGGAAACAGACTCCAGGCTCTGAGCCATCAGCCCAGAGCCTGACTCAGGGCTCGAACTCATGGACCGCGAGATCATGACCTGGCTGAAGTCGGACGCTTAACCAACTGTGCCACCCAGGCGCCCCATTATTTCCAAATTATTAACCACACACACATAAGGTATAATGACATGAAGGCATAGGCCAATTTCTAATACATGTAATTTGCATACTAATGTATGCACCCAAATGTCCATTTTAAATACCTACTGAAAAAAAGGATTTTAAAAATCCAGTTAAGAGTAACCTTTGCAGGTAATAAAAGTGGCTGTATTGGTATTTTTCTTCTTTTTTTCCCCTAAAGTATTCTAAAGAAAAGAAATGCTGGTTAAAAGGTAACAAAGGTAGAATTTTGATAAAATATTACCAATGGTATAGAAAATCTAGTTAATAAGTCCCTTAAACATTAAAATGATGTATATACTCAAAAATGATCTGGGAACCCCAAACTTTGCTTTACTTAAATCAGACCACACTGGGGAAAATACTGAATTCATAGTAAATCCCTCCATGGTGATCCACTTTCCCTCCTTCTGATAACAGATCTCAACCCCTTGGCCAGAATGTTTGTGGTTCCACTCTCTCTTTCCATGAGATTTTTCTATCTGGTGCTGGCTGACAGGACTCCCTTTCCTCTCTGATATCAAGACCATTAGAATATGAAGGTGAAGCTATCAGTGGCTATATTCCCCTGCCTTCAAAACTCCATCTGCAGTAGAAGAAAATGAAGCCAACATACGTGGAGGAAGGGCAGCAAGAAGGATAGGATGAAAATGGAAAGGAGAGTCCAAAGGGCGGGGGTTATCAATTAAAGTGTGTGAATTCCTAGATCTTGCTGTCATTGAGTTCTGCCACATCCTTCCTCTTTCTGCTATAAGGGTTTGCAAATCAATACATAACCTTTTTTTTTTAAGTTTATTTATTTTGAGAGACAGAGAGAGTGAGCAGGGGAGGGGCAGAGAGAGAGAGAGAGAGAGAGAGAGAGAGAGAGAGAAACCCAAGCAGGCTCCCACACTGCCAGTGCAGAGCCTGATGCAGGGCTCAATCGTGAGATCATGACCTCAACCGACACCAAGAGTCGGATACTCAACAAACTAAGACACCCAGAGGCCCCAATACATAACCTTTCTTGATTTAAGCTAGTTTAAGATGGGTTTCTAGCACTCACAACATAAGTTCTGACTAATACAGTGATATAACAGAAAGAAAATAAACTGAATCAGAGGCAAAGGAGACCTGACTCTGCTACTGTCTGAGTAAATTTTGGTAGGTAACTTCTCTGAGCCTGTTTCTTCATCTATAAGAACTATTGGCTATATTTAAGATTAAAAGCATATTTTAGAAATGCATTTTTCGGGGCACCTGGGTAGCTCAGTTGGTTAAACGTCCAACTTCAGCTCAGATTATGATCTCCCGGTTGGTGAGTTCGAGCCATCAGGTTCTGTGCTGACAGCTCAGAGCCTAGAGCCTGCTTCATATTCTGTGTCTCCCTCTCTTTTTGCCCCTCCCCTGCTCACGCACGCATGCGCACTCTCTCTAAATAAACATTTAAAAAATGCATTTTTCTAACCTTCAGGAAAATACGTGTTCCCCTAATCTTGACCGTTATAATAGCATCTCTTAAACGGAAGGGCGGTATTTTGAATGCTAGAAAGTTTTCAGGGTATTAAGTCTCCCTAAAAAACAAAAACAGGTATTTTCTGAGTGTACCAAAGCTTATATATGTTTAAGCCATATTTTCACTGGTTGATAGAATCAGAAGTCCTCCATCTGAACTCACTTTTTCTTCTAAATACTTACAAACCTAAGAGGTAAGGATATAGGTTCAACTGTAGTTGGTGTTAATGTGCCAATTAGTGGTCTTGAAATTTCAGCCACAGGGAGAAAATAATTAAATTTTTTTTAAATTTTAGAATGATTAGTATTAAGCTTGTTTTCAAGTTAACTTTTTAAAAGCAAGTATTTAATTTTAAAAAATCTTTAATTTATAAAGAAAAATTCCTTACTTTGTAATGGATTGACAAAAAGCAGCTACTTCTTCATTCTGTACTTCAATTTCTTGTAGAAGAGAACTTCCAGTTGACAAACTAGTGGTCCCACTTGGGTCTTTCTGTAATCAAAAAAATGTTTTTATTTCAAAAGTAAAAGATCCCCAGATGTTAAGTAGCACCACAGCATAAACACATTTTTACAAAAGTGTGTACAAAGACATGGAGGGAAATATAAATCGTATCAGTAACAAAGTTTTTAAATTATAGATTTCTGTCTTTGTAAAAGTAATACCAGCTAAGCCTTGAAGTTCACTGGTCTTACTTGCTCCAAAGTAGAAATAGGCTGTACTTTGTAATGGTCAGTAAGAATAGAATGCTAAAGATATTTCCAATCAAAATCTTCCTGACATAAATGCTTTAGCAAGACTAAATGATTTAAAGGACTACCCTCTGTTTTAAAAAAGTGAAGAGATCAAACCCATTTGGGACTCCTCTAGTTACCAGGAATTCTATATATTCAACTGTGGCCCCAAATTCCAAGAAAGCAGCTAGTTCTTTATGTAAGAGAATGACTTTTAGGGGTTAGCGAGCATCTTCCATGTTAGTAAATTTATGCAAACATCATGATAGCCCTTCAAAAGGTAAGTCTGTCTGACCTAACTTTGTGTGCAATATTTTAATGAGATAAATTCACCACCCAAGCACAGCCAAACAGCATTTCCTTTAAAATTAAGTTAATTGAAATTAACTAAATTAAAATCGGAACATTTTCAATTTGAAATTAGTGAATGAAAATACAGTATATACATTTCAAGAATTGTAATGAACTTCAATGACCATGGCAAGATCTTGTCAGAAAAATTACTGAAAATTTAGGGTAACAATTCCTTTATGAATTTCCTTCTTTTACAAGGTGTCAGAGCCCTTTCTGCTAGAATGTGAATTGAACATTTAAGGGGAAAAACAAAACAAAACAAGCCTTGAGTTCTAGAAAATCATAACTAAAAATAACACAACTCATGGGAAAAACAGAGTTAAGGCAAACTATTCAAAATCAGTGTAACTTTGAAATCAAAGCCTTAACTAACACAACAAGTCCTTATCGAAATATCTGCACAATTAAATCTCCACTTGAATCTGCACCTAGCATTATGGTCTTCGATCCTTTGAAGCCTGAAACCCTGGAACTCCTGCTCCTTCATTTGTGATATGGATCTTTTTTTTTTAAGTTTATTTTTATTTATTTTGAGAAAGAGAGAGCAAAGTGGGGCGGAGCAGAGAGAGAGGGACACAATACCAAGCAGTCTCCGCGCTCTGTCAGCACAAAGCCCAGCCCGATGCAGGGCTCGAACTCATCAACTGTGAGATCATGTCCTGAGCTGAAATCAAGAGTTGAATGCTTAACGGACTGAACCACCCAGGTGTCCCTGTGATATGGGTTCTTGAGGGCATTTGCTTCTATTCAAGACCAATTTCAGTGGAGTTAAAAATATAATCTAAGATGTAGATGTTTTCAGGTAAGTTCATAATGCAAAGAGAAATGAATTCACAGCTTCTTTTCTGTAGTTACAGCTTCACCAGACAGTTTAACACTTGTGGAATATGGAACTGTTCTTGAAGCCATTCCTTCAACCACCATTTTCACTGAAAGATAACGCTTCTGCAGGATTTTCAGTTTTTTCCTTAATATTTTCTCATATTACTAAGGTTTTCTCTTTAATTGTGAGAAAGTTTGTTCTTGATTGTTATAAAATGTTACCATGTTGGAAAAGATTATGTTTGAACTAATGCCACCTCTCCAATTTACCATCAAACTCATATTTACCAATTACATAAGCTAATTTGTGTTATAGAGACAAGCACTGTAACAAATAAACCAATTAGCTTGAATCATATCTTGTTCCTATAAAACACAAGCTGAACTATCCTGCCTCTGAATCTGTTTTAGTCTTCAATGGCTGCCTTCACAATCCAAGTCAAAATCTATTATTTTCTTAAGGCCCAACAAAATGCTACTTCATCTACCGTGCCCTTTATGATTATTCAGCATGAAACAATTCCCCCCATCCTATCAATTCTAAGTACTTAGTCTGAACCAAATACCGTATCATCACATCCTGTTTGATATTCGTCCTAATGTGGAAAGAAAGCCCTTTGAAGACAAAAATCTGATTTTATTGAATGTTGTATTTTTATATCCAGTTCAGAAGGCACTCAACCATTGGTTCAATTTGGGAAAGGAAGAGTTATTTTTTTTTAAGTACAGTTTCTGTTTTATAAGAGTTCTGTGGGTGGATGGTGGCGATGGCTGTACAACAAAATGTGAATGGATTTAATACCACTGAACTGTACACCTAGAAATGTTTAAGATGGTATTTTGGTTAAATGCATTTTACCAACAACAAAAAAATCTATCAATTACTGAGCATTTACTACACATCAAGTTCTGCTATAAGAAATTTACAAGTATGTATGTATTTTTTTAAGTTTATCATTTATCTTGAGAGAGAGAGAGAGAGACAGAGAGAGAGAGAGGAGGGGCAGAGAGACAGGGAGAGAGAGAATCCCAAGCAGGCTCTGCACTGTCAGCGCAGAGCCTGACACAGGGCTATATGTATTATTTATTTCCCACATATCTCTAGTAGGTGGGTAATATTATTATCCCCATTTTACAGATTAAAACATGAGACACAGAGAAATTAATTAACACAAGTCAGAGAGCTAATATAATCATAGTATTTCAAACCAGGCAGCCTAGCTTCAGAATCATATGCTTAATCACTCTGCCCTTCTACCTCTCAAAAAAGTCTCCCTAAAAAAACTTAAAAACAAAATGATAGGGGTACGTGGGTGGCTCAGTCATTTAAGCATCCAACTCTGGATTTAGTTTGAGTTCGAGCCCTGCATCAGGCTCCACATTGACAGTGTGGAGCCTGCTTGGGATTCTCTCTCTTTCCCTCTCTCTCTGCCCCTCCCCTGCTGGTGTTCCCTTTCTTTCTCCTTCAAAATAAATAAACTTAAAAAAAGGAGAGGAGGAGTTAAAATGGCATAGTAAGAGGACTCTGAGCATGACTCATCACTTGAACACAGCTAGACCAACATCAAACCATTTTGAACACCTAGGAAATTGATCTGAGGATTAACAGAACAATATGCATAATTTGGGAGAGAGAACCTGAAGGTATGTGGTGTGGAGAGGTGAACTGGGGGAGAGAAGAGCACCCACGCCACAGAGGGGAACAGGCCCTTTTTGCAGAGAGGACGTGGGGAATGAGGGGGAGACTGAGCAGCATGCCAGAGTCATGCAAGAAATGCACTCCCCCAGGAGCACCTGGGTGGTTCTGTTGGTTAAGTCTGACTTTGGCTCAGGTCATGATGTCCCGGTTCATAGGTTCGAGCCCCACGTTGGGCTCTGTGTTGACAGCTCAGAGCCTGGAGCCTACTTTGAATTCTGTGTCTCCCTCTCTCTCTGCCCTTCCCCTGCCTACACTCTGTCTGTCTGTCTCTCTCTCCTCCAAAACTAAACATTAAAAAAAAAAAACATTTAAAAAGAAACGCACTCCCCCTGAAAGTAGCTAGAAAGAAAGCATGAAAAATACACAGGGGACTGCATAAGAAAACCACTCCCCAAAACCACTGACAGGGGAAAAGGAAAGGGTCTCAATAACGCCAGCTTTTAAAAACAGCAGAGTGTAAAATCTAAAGTTTGGAGGTCAGCACCTGGTGGTGATCAGGTGAGGAAGCCAGGAGATGGAAGCAGTCTGAGGATCCCCTGGGTGGCACAGGGAGAAGCAGTTTCCCTGTCTGGAGTACATTTCGTAGAGGCAATACAGACTCTCTGTGGGGCAAAGACCCTGCAGGCACCAAAGAGCTTCCCTGTTCACCTGTATAGGAACAAGGACAGCTAGCAGCAAAGGGCAGCAAAACCTGGCTCCAGCTGTGTGTTGCAAGATATACCATAAACTCTGAGCTGCTGAGTGACTGCATGAACATTTTCTGGGACAAGACTGTACCATCCATGGCAAGGCAAAATCCTCCCCCAGAGTATCAGTGCAGGACAGAGCCACAGGGGTCTCTGAAGTGTGGGGTTATGAAACACAGGCATGCCTGACAGATGGACAGCTTGGACACAAACGGGGAAGGCGCGGAGCTGACAGAAGCAAGAGACACAAGAGGGGTAACTGATTGCATGTCTGTGATGGCATGAAATTCCCACTCTGGAGACTAGAGAGCGGGGAGAAACCATTTTTACCATTAGCACACCAATACTGATAGACGCCAGTGAGTTAAACAGTGCCACCAAGTGGAGAATGGAACTGTTGCACCAAGCCCCGCCACCTGTGCCTTCCAGGCACATCCCCACTAGGGCAAGTTGACCTGAAATTTAGAGCAACAGGCCCTCCTCCAGAAGACTAGTATAAATCACCTCCACACCTAGAACTACTGATCGCAGAGTGCTACAAAGTTTCAGCTCTAGGGGAAACTGTATATAAATTCATTTGGGTTTTTCTTGTTTGTTCATTTGTTCATTTTGTGTGTGTGTCTATTCTTTTTCTTAGATACAGAAGCAGCAAATTTTTTATTTGATTTTATTTTTTATTTTAATTACAATTTTTTTCTTTTTCCTTTTTTCTATCAAGCTCCTCTTAAGCAGACCAAAGCACACCTAGGATCTAGCTTCCTTTATTTAATTTTTTTTTAATTTTTATTTTATTATTTTTTCTTCCTTCAAAATGCAAAGACAGAGGAATTCACCCCAAAAGAAAGAACAGGAAGAAATGACAGCCAGGGATTTAATCGATAAAGATATAACATGTCTCAGAATTTAAAACAGCAATTATAAGGATTCTAGCTGGGCTTGAAAAAAAGCACAGAAGACACTAGAGAATCCCTTACTGCAGAGATAAAAGAGCTAAATTCTAGTCAGGCCAAAATTAAAAATGCTATAACCAAAATGCAAACCCAAACAGATGCCATGGCAGTGAGGATGGACGAGGCAGAGGAGTAAATTAGTGATGTAGAAGATAAAATTATGAGAAATTATGAGGCTGAAAAGAAGAGTGAAACAAAGGTAACGGTTCATGAAGGTATACTTAAGGGAACTCAGTGACTTATTAAAATGAAATAACATTCCTTTCATTGGAGTCCCAGATTTATAGAGACAGAAAAAGGGGCAAAAGGTTTATGTGAGCAAATTATAGCTGAAAACTTCCCTAATCTGGGGAAAGGCACAGACGTCAAAGAAGCACAGAAAACTCTCATTAAATTAAACAAAAGCCAGCCAACACAAAGGTATATCACAGACAACGAAAGAATCCTGAAAGTAGCAAGGGAAAAAAAGTTCTTAACCTACAAGGGAAAACAGATCAGGTTCACAAACAGATCTGTCCACAGAAACTCAGTAGGCCAGATGGGAGTGACAGGATATCCACATTCAATATGCTGAATGGGAAAAATATACAGCCAAGAATACTCTATACAGCAAGGCCACTATTGAGAATAGAAAAGGGGGTGGGGGGATAGAATAAGAGGGGTGCCTGGGTGGCTCAGTCTGTTGAGCATCCTACTTTGGCTCAGGTCTTGATTTCACGGTTTATGAGTTCAAGCCCCGCATCCAATTCTGTGCTGACATGACTGCTCTGAGCCTAGAGCCTGCTTCAGATTCTGTGACTTCCTCTCTCGCTGCCCCTCCCCCACTTGTGCTCTCTCTCACTTTCAAAAAAATGGATAAACATTAAAGGAAGAGAGAGAGAGAAAGAAAAATAAAGAGTTTCCCAGACAAAAACTAAAGGAGTTTTGACCACTAAACCAGCCCTGCAAGAAATATTAAGGGGGATTCTTTGAGTGGGGGTGGAGAAGACCAAAAGCAACAAAGACTGGAAAGAACATCACCAGAAACACCAACTTTACAGGTAACACAGTGGTACTAAACTTGTATCTTTCAATAATCACCCTGAATGTAAATGGACATGGGGTATCAGAATGAATAAAAAGACAACACCCATCTATATGCTGCCTACAAGGGACTCATTTTAGACCTAAAGCCATTGGCAGATTGAAAATGAAAGGATGGAGAAACATCTATCATGCTAATGAATGCAAAAAAAAAAAAAAAAAGTCAGAGGAACCATATTTGTATCAGACAAACTAGATTTACAATTTTTTTTAGTCTTTATTTATTTTTGAGAGAGAGATAGGGTACAAATGGGGGAGGAACAGAGAGAGAGGGAGACACAAATCCGAAGCAGGCTCCAGGCTCTGAGCTGTCAGCACAGAACCTAATGCGGGGCTCGAACCCACAGACCATGAGATCATGACCTGAGCTGAAGTCAGATGCTCAACCAACTGAGCCACCCAGGCCCCTAGACAAAACAGATTTTAAACCAAAGACTGTAAAAAGAGACGGTGAAGAATTAAATCATAATTAAGGGGTCTATCCGTCAAGAAGATCTAACAATTGTAAATATTTATGGCCCCAACTTGGAAGCACCCAAATATATTAATCAAATAACAACAAACATAAAGAAACTCATTGAAATAATACAATACTAGGTGACTATACCCCACTCACAACAATGGACATTTCATCTAAGCTGAAAATCAACAAAGAAACAATGGCTTTGAAGGACACACTGGAGCAGATGGACTTAACAGGTATTCAGAACATTCCATCCTAAAGCAGCAGAATAACCATGCTTTTCAAGGGCACACATAACATTCTCCAAAATAGATCACATACTGGGTCACAAATTGGCCTTCAACAAGTAAAAAAAAAAAAGAGTGAGATAATACCATGCATATTTTCAGATCACAACACTATGAAACTTGCAATCAACCACAAGAAAAAAATTTGGAAAGACCACAAATACTTGGAGGTTACAGAACATTCTACTAAAGAATGAATGGATTAACCAGGAAATTAAAGAGGAAATTAAAAGTTACATGGAAGCAAATGAAAATGAAAACATGAGGGGTGCCTAGATGGCTCAGTCAGTTGAGCATCTGACTGTTGATTTTAGCTCAGGTCATGATCACATGGTTTTGAGTTCGAGCCCCACGTCAGGCTCTGTGCTGACAGCATGGAGCCTGGAGCCTGCTTGGGATTCTCTCTCCCTTGCCCTCTCTCTCTGCCCCTCCCCTGCTCGCTCTCTCTCTCTCAAAATAAATAAACATTAAAAATTGTTTTAATTTAAAAAAAGAGAGAGAGAGAAAATGACAACAAGACAATCCAAAACCTTTGGGATGCAGCAAAGTCAGTCCTAAGAGGGAAGTATATTGCAATACAGGCTACATCAAGAAGCACAAAAGGTCTCAAACACATTACCTAACCTGACACTTAAAAGAGCTACAAAAGGAACAACAAAGACTAAAGCCAGCAGCAGAAGAAAAATAATAAAGACTAGAGCAGAAGTAAATGATATAGAAACAAACAAAAAACACAGAACAGATCAATCAAACTAAGAGCTGGTTCTTTCAAAGAATTAATAAAATTGATAAACTCTTAGCCAGACATATCAAAAATGACCCAAAAAAATAAAATCAGGAATGAAAGGGGAGAGATCACAACCAACACCACAGAATACAATTATAAGAGATTATGAAAAATTATATGTAAACAAACTGTGCAACCAGGAAGAAATGGATAAATTCCTAGAAACATACAAACTACCAACACTGAAACAGGAATAAATAGAAAATTTGAACACACCATAACAAGCAAAGAAATTGGAGGTGCGTGGGTAGCTCAGTCGGTTTAGCGTCTGACTTCAGCTCATGTCATGATCTCACAGTTCATGAGTTCGAGTCCCATGTTGGGGTCTGTGCTGACAGCCTAGAGCCTGGAGCCTGGTTCAGATTCTGTGTCTCCCTCTCTCTCTGTCCCTCTCCCACTCACTCTCTGTCTCTCAAAAAGGAATAAAAGTTTAAAAAAATGTTTTTTAATAAAAACAAACATTATGAGCAATTATATGCCAATAAAATGGGCAGTCTGGAAGAAATGGACAAATTCCTAGAAACATATACACTACCAAAACTGAAACAGGAAGAAATAGAAAATTAGAACAGACCCATAACCATTAAGGAAATTGAATTAGTAATAAAAAATCTCCCAAAAACCAAGAGTCCAGGGCCAGATGACTCTCCAGGGGAATTCTACCAAACATTTAAAGAAGAGTTAACACCTATTCTCTTGAAGGTGTTCCAAAAAATAAAAATGGAAGCAAAATTTCCAAACTCTTTCTATGAAGCCAGCATTACCTTGATTCCAAAACCGGACAGAGACCCCACTAAAAAGGAGAACTAGGGACCAATTTCCCTGATGAACATGGATGCAAAAATCCTCAACAAGATATTAGCCAACCGACTCCAACAATACATTAAAAAAATTATTCACCACAACCAAGTGGGATTTATACCTGGGATGCAGGACTAGTTCAATATCCGCAAAACAATTAACGTGATTCATCACATCAATAAAAGAAAGGACAAGAACCATATGATCCTCTCAACAGATGCAGAGAAAGCATTTGACAAAATACAGCATCCTTTCATGATAAAAACCCTTAAAAGAGTAGAAATAGAAGGAGCATACCTCGAGATCATAAAAGCCATATATGAACAACCCAACGCTAACATCATCCTCAATGGGGAAAAACTGAGAGCTTTCCCCCTAAGGTCAGGAACAAGACAGGGATGTCCACTCTCGCCACCATTATTCAACATAGTATTGGCAGTCTTGGCCTCAGCAATCAGACAACACAAAGAAATAAAAGGCATCCAAATTGGCCAGGAGGAGATCAAACTTTCACTCTTCGTAGATGACGTGATACTCTATATGGAAAACCCAAAAGATTCCACCAAAAAACTGCTAGAATTGATTCATGAATTCAGCAGGTTGCAGGACATAAAATCAACGCACAGAAATCGGTTGCATTCCTATACACCAACAATGAAGCGACAGAAAGAGAAATCAAGGAATCGATCTCATTTACAGTTGCACAAAACACTGTAAAATACCTAGGAATAAATCTAACCAAAGAGGTGAAAAATCTATACACTGAAAACTATAGAAAGCTTATGAAAGAAACTCAAGAAGACACAAAAAAAATGGAAAAAAATTCCATGCTCCTGGATAGGAAGAACAAATATTGTTAAAATGTTGACTACCCAAAGCAATCTACATATTCAATGCAATCCCAATTAAAATAACACCAGCATTCTTCACAGAGCTAGAACAAATAATCCTAAAATTTGTATGGAACCAGAAAAGACCCCGAACAGCCAAAGCAATCTTGAAAAAGAAAACCAAAACTGGAGGCATCACAATCCCAGACTTCAAGCTATACTACAAAGCTGTAATCATCAAGACAGTATGGAACTGGCACAAGAACACTCAGATCAATGGAACAGAATACAGAACCTGGAAATGGACCCACAAACGTATGGGCAGCTAATATTTCACAAAGCAGGAAAGAATATCCAATGGAATAAAAACAGTCTCTTCAGCAAGTGGTGCTGGGAAAACTGGACAGCGACATGCAGAAGAACGAACCTGGACCACTTTCTTACACCATACACAAAAATAAACTCAAAATGGATAAAAGACCTAAATGTAACACAGGAAGCCATCAAAATCCTCGAGGAGAAAGCAGGCAAAAACCTCTCTGATATCGTGGTATGTGAGTTGGAGCCCCGCATCAGGCTCTGTGCTAACAGCTGACCCTGGAGCCTGCTTCAGATTCTGTGTCTCCCTCTCTCTCTGCCCCTCCGTGCTCATGCTCTGTCTCTGTCTCTCAAAAATAAACATTGAAAAAAAATTTTTTTAAAAAGAAAGAAATGGTTGCAATTCTATACAGAAATAATGAAACAGCAAAAAAAGAAAGCAAGGAATTGATCCCATTTGTAATAGCACCAAAAACCATTAGATACCAGGAATAAAGTTAACCAAGAGGTAAAAGATCTGTACTCTAACAACTATCAAAAACTCGTGAAAGACATTGAAGAGGACACAAAGAAATGGAAAGGCATTCCATGCTCATGGATTGGAAGAACAAACATTGTCAAAACGTCTATACTACCCAAAGCAATCTACACATTTAATGCAATGCCCATTAAAATACCACCGGCATTTTTCACAAAGCTAGAACAATCCTAAAATTTGTATGGAACCACAAAAGGCCCTGAATAGCCAAAGCAATCCTGAAAAAGAAAAGCAAAACTAGAGACATCACAATTCTGGATTTCAAGCTATATTATAAAGCTGCTGTAGTCATCAAAACAGTATGATACTGGCATGTTTTTAAACAGACACATAGATCAACAGAACAGAACAGAAAATCCAGAAATGGACCCAGAACTATGTGGTCATTAATCTTTGACAAAGCAGGAAAGAATATCCAATGGAAAAAAAGTCTCTTCAACAAATGGTGCTGGGAAAACTGGACAGCAACACACATAAGAATGAAACTGGACCACTTGCTTATACCATATACAAAAATAAATTCAAAATGAATGAAAAGACCTAAATCGAGACAGGAAACCATCAAAATCCTAGAGAACACAGGCAGCAACCTCTTTGACCTCGGCCATAGCAACTTATTAGACATGTTGCCAGAAGCAAGAGAAATAAAAGTAAAAATAAACTTTTGGGACTTCATCAAGATAAAAGGCTTCTGCACAGCACAGGAAGCAATCAACAAAACTAAAAGGCAGCCTATGGAATGGGAGAAGGTATTTGCAAATGACATATTGGATAAAGGGTTAGTATCAAAAATCTATAAAGAACTTAGCAAACTCAACACCCAAAAAACAAATAGTGCAGTTAAGATATGAGAAGACAAGTTCACTTTTCCAAAGAAGACATCCAAATGGCTAACAGACACATGAAAAGATGCTCAACATAGCTCATCATCAGGGAATTACAAATCAAAACCACAATTAAATACCACCTCACAGCTGTCAGAATGGCGAAAATAAACAACACAAGAACAGATCCTGGTGATGGTTTGGAAAAAGGGAAACCCTCTTGCACTGCTGGTGGCAATGCAAACTGGTGCAGCTACTCTGGAGAACAGTATGGAGGTTCCTCAAAAAGTTAATAATAGGGGTGCCTGAGTGGCTCAGTTGGTTAAGCATCTGACTTCAGTTCAGGTCATGATCTCACAGTTCATGAGCTCAAGCCCCTCTCTGGGCTCTGCACTCTCTCTCCCTCTCTGCACTTCATGGGATTCTCTCTCCCTGCCCCTCACTCACTCACGCTTTCTCTCAAAAATAAATAAATAATTTTTTAAAAGATAAAAACAGAACCACCCTATGATCAGCACTACTTGGTATTTATCCAAAGGACACAAAAATACAGATTCGAAGGAGTACAGCTAAGTTATGGAGAGTGCCCAAAGGTCCACTGACTGATGAATAAAGACGTGGGTGTGTGTGTACGTGTACACACACACACACACACACACACACACAATCACACACAATGGAATATTACTCACCCATCAAAAAGAATGAAATCTTGCCATTTGCAAAGATGTGAATGGAGCTAGAGTGTATTATGTATGCTAAGCAAAATAAGTCAGAGAAAGACAAATAACATTATTTCCCTCATGTGGAAATTAACAAAACAGATGAACATATGGGAGGGAGGAGGAAAAAAAAGGGAAACAAACGACAAGAGACTCATTTTTTAAAAATTTTTTTAATATTTTTTAAAGAGAGAAAGAGTATGAGCAGGGGAGGGGCACAGACAGAGGGAGACACAGAATCTGAAGCAGGCTCCAGACTCTGAGCTATTAGCACAGAGTCTGACACGGGGCTTGAACTCAGGAACTGTGAAATCATGACCTGAGCCGAAGTCAGAGGTTTAAACGACTGAGCCACCCAGGCGCCCCACAATGAGAGACTCTTAAAGACAGAGAACAAACAGGGTAAATGGAGAGAGGTGGGTGGGGGATAGGCTAGAGGGATGATGGGTAGGTACTAAGGAGTGCACTTGTTATGACGAACACCGGATGTTGTATGTAAGTGATGAATCACTGGATTCTACTCCTGAAACCGATATTGTACTGTAGGTTGACTAACTAGAATTTAATTTTTTTAAATGTTTATTTATTTTTGAGAGAGACAGGGTGTGAGCAAGGAAGGGACAGAGAGAGAGAGAGAGAGAGAGAGGGAGATACAGAATCTGAAGTGGACTCCAGGCTCCAAGCTGTCAGCACAGAGCCCAAAGCAGGGCTTGAAACCAGGAACTATGATCATGACCTGAGCTGAAGTCAGATGCTTAACTGAGTAAGCCACCCAGGCACCCCTAACTAGAATTTAAATAAAATTTTGAAAGGGAGAGAGGGAGGGAAACACAAGAAAAACAACATTATGACCTCTGCAGGAGCAATGCTACAGAAAACCTGTATTTTTGCTTGACCCAATAATACTCTTTCTTTCTTTCTTTCTTTCTTTCTTTCTTTCTTTCTTTCTTTCTTTTTCTTTTCTTTTCTTTCTTTCTTTCTTTTTTATGTTTTACTTATTACCAAATTTTGAATCTCCTTAGGGGCATTTATAGACTTTTTTTAACCAAAAAATTGTATTTTTTAGTGCCTTTCATGAATTAGGCCCTTCCTTTCAAGGTTATTACAGGTTTCAACTGACAGTATAGAAATAGACTATATAACTAGCTACAGTCCTACATCAAGATAATAACAACACCTGAAAAGTTAACTCAAAATGTTCTGTTTTTACTTTGGCTTTACAAAGTAAAAAACAGTTGAGCTGCCAATGTGTCATCTCACACATTAACATTAGATGTTTTGTTTTTCTCCATTTTTTTGAAACAAAAAAAAAGAAAAAAAATTTTTAATATTACACCGATTCCTTCAACTCTTACCCCAAATCCCTCCCTCACACTCCAAACAACCTAGGCATCAAATCATCTCTTTTCTCCATTGATTTTACACAAACTTTTATGTAGCATTCAAGGCTTTCTATTTTGTACTACAGTTATATGCACACACATCTTGTCTCTTCCTTCTAACCCAAGTTCTTTAAGGATTAGGTCTGTGAATGATTAATTTGTAACACATACATCTTATCCTCAAATAGTGTTCAATGAATGAAGAGAAAAATAAGAAAAGACTACTAATGCCATTATCTGATATACAGAACAACAAAAGAAGAGGTCTGTCCAGGAGAAAATAGTGAGTTTTCTAGTAAATATTTTGGGTTTGTAAATCCATGTAGTTGTTTGGTCACCATCCAGAAATATATATATTTTTTAAGTTTATTTATTTTGAGAGAGCACAAGTGTCCATGTGTGTGCAGGGGCGGGGCAAAGAGAGAGGAGAGACAGAAAGAATCCCAAGCAGGCTCTGCACTCTCAGTGCAGAGCTGGACACAGGGCTCAAACTCACGAACCACGAGATCATGACCTGAACTGAAATTGAGTCAGAGGCTTAACCAATTGAGCCACCCAGGCAGACCTAAAGACCTAAAGACATATACTTGATGAGGATCATCCAATTGCTGCAATTTTCTACAGGGAAATTTCTGTCTGCTAATGGCTGTAGGTATCCATCAAGATGAACAAGAGTGCAATATCCCATATGTACACATAAATAAAGAGATTTACTGTAAGATATTGGCTCCTGTGATTATAGAGACTGACAAGTCTCAAGTTCTGCAGTTGGCAAATTAGAGACCCCAGAGACAATGGTATAGTTCCCATCTTAATCCAGCAGAATCAAGATCCGGGAAGAGTTGATGTTTCAGTGGGGAGTCCAAAGACAGGAAAAAACACACGTTCTATCTAGCTCAAAGGCAGTCAGGCTGGCCAAATTTCCCCTTATTTGCAGTAGGGTCAGCCACTTTGCTCTCTCACTCTCTTCAGGCCTTCAACTGGTTGGATGAGGTCCACCCACATGAGGGAGAGCACTCAGTGTACTGATTCAAATGTTAATCTCATCCAGAAACACCCTTACAGACAAATACAGATTAATGTTTGATGGCTGGATAGTGAATATGGTCACTAGATTGGCAATTAGTATTCATTTTACCAGAAACAAGTTTCTGCAATATGATAAAAATAAGAGAAGATGGTGAGAGACTGGAAAGGCAGTAAGTACAAATTCTTCTTTAAAGAGTAATGGTAGAAAATACTCTGGGGAGACAGGAACAAGAAAAGGGGAAAGAGTTAAGTTTTGGAAAATGGAAGGAATATCTCTTACATCCAAACCAGAAAGAAGAGGCAAATCTGAGGTTGGCAAGTCCATACAAAGAAAGATCTTGGGGCACCTGGGTGGCTCAGTCGGTTAAGCGTCGGACTCTTGGTTTCAACTCAGGTTTCACGGTTCATGGGTTCGAGCCCTGCATCAGGATCCATGCTGACATCATGGAGCCCACTTAGGATCCTCTCTCTCCCTCCCTCCCTGCCCCTCCCCCATTCGCACATGTGTGAACTCTCTCTCTCTCAAAATAAATACATACATACATACATACGTACGTACACACATACATACAAACTTTAGGAGCCCCTGGGTGGCTCATTTCATTAAGCATTTGACTTCAGCTCAGGTCATGATCTCATGGTTCACGAGTTCAAGCTCCACATCAGGTTCTCTGCTGTCAACACAAAGTCTGTTTCGGATCTTCTGTCATGCTCTCCCTCTGCCCCTACCCCACTGGTTCTCTACCCGCTCCCAAAATAAATAAACAAACTTAAAAAAAAAAAAAAACTTAAAAAGAATTTAAAAATGATCTTGACCTCAGTATTTAAAAAAAAAAAAAAAAAAAAAGTTAGTGAGGTCATCTACCAGAGGAGGTAGAATGGGTGGATTAAGGAAAGTGATGGAGGTTTGAAATAATTCACAAAACTGTCAGTGCATACTTTGTAAAGCAGTTATAAAAATACAGGAAAGCTTTACACCTACACAAATGCAAGGTTCATGCTTTATTGTCCCAGAAATTAGACTGAACGCACAAATTTCCAATAAATGTACTTTACCATTAAAGATATATGTGGGTGGGTGGGTGTGTGTGTGTGTGTGTGTGTGTGGGTGTGTGTGTGTATATACACCCACACCCACATACACACATCCACCCACATATATATGTCAGTTACTATTCAGAACAAAGTTAATCACTTCCTTATTTGAATTTTTACAAAATTTTAGAGTCTTCAGTAAGCTATTCAAATATTGTATTACCTTCAGCTAGACAATGAAAAATCACATCTTGTTGAAGTTTCCCTCATTTAAAAAAATTTTTTGATGTTTATTTATATTTCAAAGAGAGAGAGAAACAGAGCACAAGCAAGGGAAGGTCAGAGAGAGAGGGAGACAGAATCCAAAGCGGGCTCCAGGCTCCAGGCTATCAGCACAGAGCCAGACGCAGGGCTCGAATTCATGAACCACGAGATCATGACCTGAGCCAAGTCGGACACTTGACCGACTGAGCCACTCAGGTGCCCCATCAAGTTTCGCTCTTCTTTAAAATTAATGATAGACATTCTGCCAATGAAGATATGTATGTTTATAATGTTAATACAATTAACTTTTAAAAAGAGCCAATATCCACAATATCCACAGAACTTTGCAAAACAAGTTCCATGAAAATAATTTGACTAAAATCTCTGCAATGTGTTCAAAGTAGCTAAATTTATAGCTATTAGTCTGATTTAAACTTAAGTTGTCATAAAACAGTTTTAAATACCATGCTGCCTTTTCCTGGTACTGGTCACAAAAAATTTGAACTAAAGTATTTAGATTATTATTAACAAAAGACACTAGAAGGAAACAGGAAGTAAGCTTGCTGAGTAAGAAGAAAAACACCCTTCTGAGTTTTTACCACAAAGCATAAAATTCTTACAGGAAATGAATACTTGAGCATGTAAAGTAATTATAAAGAACAGGCACTGCAATCTTACTTCCAAATAAAAGATATGAATCTTAGAGAAAAGTTTTTAAATAAAATGGTGTGTGAAAGATTAAAAGCTCCATGCCTGTTTGTGCCAGACTTCCAAAGTCAGTCTATTATTACTGCTCTGTTTACCTGCTCCTTTTGGCTTAAATCAAATCAAACTTTATCTTCATGGACACAAACAACATGATGAAATCTTAGTGTTAATACACGGGCTTAGAACTTTCCTTTGAATATAAAAATTATTTTATAGCATTTGTAATAAGTGCACACCAAACCTCTGATTGAAGACTTCAGATAATAGTGCACTGAACTGAGAACCTGAGAGGAACCATCATTATTAAATGGCTATTTGTAAGCTCTATTATCAATATTTAACTAAAAAACCAGCCTCCTTTAATTTTCTTTCTTTTTAAAAAACAATTTTTTTTAATGTTTATTTATTTTTGAGACAGGGAAAGACAGAGCATGAACGGGGGAGGGTCAGAGAGAGGGAAACACAGAATCTGAAGCAGGCTCCAGGCTCCGAGCTGTCAGCACAGAGCCCGACGCAGGGCTCGAACTCACAGACCGTGAAATCATTACCTGAGCTGAAGTCAGACACTTAACCAACTAAGCCACCCAGACACCCCTTTTAATTTTCTTTCTAGTTGGTCCTTGGTTCTACTTTCTGGGACAATGGACTTTTTTTTTTTTTTTAAGTTTATTTACTTATTTTGGGAGAGAAAGAGAGAACAAGCAGGGGAGGGAGGGAGGGAGGGAGGGAGAGAGAGAGAGAGAGAATGAGAATCCAAAGCAGGCTCTGCACTGTTAGTGCACAACCCAAGAGGGGGCTCAAATCCATGAACCGTGAGATCATGACCTGAGCAGAAATCAAGAGCTGGACGCTTAACTGACTAAGCCACCCAGGCACACCTGAAACAATGGATGTTAAAATTAAGTTACTAAATTGAATTTCCCAATTTACATTGAAAAATATAAACAGGATTTGCTTAATTTTAACCTTTCCATACAGTTAAAGTAAAGCTATTCTGTATTTCAACTTTCAGCACTTGCTACCACTAGTCTGTTAAAATTCAGCACAAAGTACTACTTAATGTAACACAATGGTAACATACTTAATATATTGAAAATTTTAGTACATTTCATCTTTTTTTCTTTTTACAGGAATACTATGATTTTCAGTTATTCCACTTGATGAATTGGTTTGAGGAACTATGTCCAAAATACAAAACTTTAAAAGAAAGAAAGAAAAAAAAGTCCACTTTCTCTTACATGGGAACTTTCCAAACTTTAAATATTATTCCTGAAAGGAACCTCAGAAATCATTTAGTCTAACTAATGAGGGACAGAAGCAGAAAAATGGTCACCTTTTCTAGACCCTAGTCCAGAAAGCTAAGGGTCAAATACATGCTGGTTGCTACACACAAGGGTCTCATGACTGACTGTAAATCTCACCAATAGTTAATATTGAATTGAACTGAATGATAAGCACCAGAGAAATGTTATAAAAGTAGTTTTACTAGTAGAAATTCTATGATCTAATACTCCCTGCATGTCCCCTCTCCCTTGAGCACACAGCATATCACCACCAGCTTCATACAACAAAAAGTACAGCTCTTTCTGTCTACAGGTCCTGTCCCCATGCTACTTAATAAACTTGCTAAATTGCATCATAAAATGTCTCAAGAATTCTTGGACTGTTGTGTGCAAGGATGTCCTAACATTTTTGATGGCCCGTACAGGACAACACAGTGAATCCAAGAGCACTGGTACAACCTGAGAAGTCGTCTTTACTCCTAGTCTTTGTTTCCCATCTGTTCTTTTTCTTTTTCAGGGATGTCCTGAATAGTATGACCCTTCAGAACATGTCTTGCCAGAGTGCTTAGGAGAGAACCTCTTGCTTGTGGCTATACTACGGGAAGGGACAAACTCCTGTTGCCCAGCTGGGCACCAGTACTTTGGCCATAATGGCATTGGGCTCAGAAATCAGGCTCTCCCTGTTTTACCTTTTCTTTTAATACTTGTATTCTTCCTAGGCATGGGACAGCCATATATGTCGTTAGGATAGCCACCGATCTCAAGATTCCCATGTAAGGTTTCCTTCTAAACCTGATGTAATCCCTTGATAAGCATAAAATCCAAGATATGTCTAATCGAGTGCTTCCAGAAAGGGATCAGTGGGGCACTCACCCAATGGAGGATCACTCCCTTGGGACTGGAGTGATTAGGCAGGAGTTCCATATTTTCATTTTATCATGTCTTTCATTTGTCCTTCCCCATGGACTGTTTGGCGTTTTCAGTCCTGCCCTCAGATTGAAAGTACTTCTAACTTAGATATAGGACACATAACATGATATAAAATAGCTGCCCCATATTAACAAAGGCCAAGACCTCTACTCCATCCATTGATACTAGATCTAGATGCTAACAAAGGTATTATTATTGGTTGCCAAATATATCAACTCTTTCAAAATGGAAAGAGGCAGCCCCAATCTCTCCAGTATTTCTATCCATTCACTGTCACCTACTGTAGCCTAGGATGCAGCAGGGAAGTCAAGAAAGGTCCAACAACGCTTCAAGTGGCACAAAGGTGTCAGAGTGGCTGAGAATGAGGGATACTTCCCGCCACTCTGAACCCCAGGAACCTTTGGCAATATTCCTGATGGGATGCCATTTGGAAGCCAAGGGGGATTTTGGTAATGGACTCTTAGTTAATGTACTCTCTTCATTTTATAGGAATTAAATATGGGATCAACTTCCTCAACCCCAAAGGATACCCCTTTGGGCTGTCTCCTAGCACAGTGGAGTCAATTTAGACAAAAGGATTAAAAAAAATTTTTTTTAATATTTATATTTGAGAGAGAGAGAGAGAGAGAGAGAGAGAGAGAGATGAGTGAGCAGGGGAGGGGCAGAGGAAGACAAAGACAGAATCTGAAGCCGACTCCAGGCTCTGAGCTGTCAGCACAGAGCCAGCCTTAAGGCTTGAATTCACAAGCCTTGAGATCATGACCTAGCCAAAGTCATATGCCTAATCAACTGAGCCACCCAGGTGCCCCTAGACAAAAGGATTTAAAGAAGTACTTCATCTTCTTCTGTAATAATGCCTGGCCTCAATATTCTCTGGAGGATGATGAAAAATGGCCCATTAACAGGTCCTTAAACTTTAATACTATTTATCAATTAGACCTTTTATGCAGGCATCATGGGAAATGGACTGAAGGGCCCTACATCCAGACCTTGATGACACTGAGTCAGGATCCTAATCTAAGAGAGATTTGTAGGATGTGCCTGGTAAGATTCCAGGCCCCCACACCTTTAGATGTTTTATTTTATTTTAAATGTTTATTTATTTTGAGAGCAAGTGGGGGACGGGCAGAAAGAGTGGGAAAGAGAGAGAATCCCAAGCAGGCTTCATGCTGACAGCGCAGAAACCAACTCGGGGCTTGATCCCATGAACCCTGAGATCATGACGTGAGCCGAAATCACGAGTTGGACACTTAACCAACTGAGCCACCCAGGCGCCCCTAGATATTTAAATGATGATTGTTTAAATAGACCATCCAAGGGGCACTTGGGTGGCTCAGTCAGTTAAGCATCTGACTCTTGATTTGGGCTCAGGTCATGATCTCACAGTTTGTGGGTTCGAGACCCACAGAGGACTCCACACTGACAGTGTGAAGCCTGCTTGGGATCCTCTCTCTTCCCCTCTCTCTCTCTCTGCCCCTCCCCCCCATACACTCTCAAAAATAAATAGACTTTTAAAAAATGCAGAACACAATGTGCCAACTACAGTTAAAAAAATAAATATATAACACAGTTAAATGTAAAAATAAATAAATAAATAGATAAATAAATAAATAAATAAATAAATAAAATAGACCACTCAATCAAAGAAACCAATTGAGTCAGGCAAATCAATCAGCAGAAGAAAAAGTCACAATAAGCCCACATGCGAGCCCAGACCCTTAGTAACTCCCCCTCCATATAAACCTTTGGAGCCTTCTGCTCCAAGCCCAGTGGGATGTACTAGAAGTAGAACATCATACCTACCAAACACTCAGACTAAGGCAGGACTGTATCCACTTTGGGAAGCAGCAAACAGGGAAATGGGCACAATTAAGGTACATGTCCCATTTTCTATGTCAGATCTGGCACAAATAAAACAACTAGGATGATACTCAGAGGATCCACGTAAGTTTATAGATGTATTTCACCAGGTGTCTCTACTATTTGATTTATCCTGTCAGGATATCTATATTATTCTAATGCACTGTTGTACCCCAGAAGAAAAGGCCTAAATTTGGGCTGGGACACAAGAATTTGCAGATAAGCAGGTGACCAGGGATAGAAATCATTATCTAGTAGGAGGAGACACTCACTGTTCCTAATGCCGAGCCTCACTGGAACTACCAAAAGGACAGACCTGACAGGGGAAGATGAGACCATATGGTCATGTGTTTACTGGAGGGAATGAAAAGAGGATTTTCTAAACCTGTCAATTTTGATAAAATTAAGGAAGTAACCCAGGCAAATGAAGAAAATCCAGCCTTATTTTAGGGGTTTTTAATAGAATAAATTGGTAAATATATAAATTTAGACTCAGCCACACCAGAAAGGCTGGTTATCCTAAATAGGCATTTTATAAGCCAGTCAGCACCAGACATTCACCATAAATTGGCAAAAATGGCCCTAGGTCCTCAAACTTCAACCCAGTGGAACAACCTGAAGAGAGCATGACAAGGCCCTGAGATTGGTCTGGCTCCCCTGAACATAATGATGGCTGAGCTCCATGTTACCCTGGATGTGGGAGTAAGTTAAATTCATTGATTTTCTTATTGATACAGAAGCCACTCACTCTGTCCTTATTTAGCACTCCAGTGTGACCGGTCTTTCTAAAATTACTAGAATAGAAGGAGAACTTAAATCATGCTTACAAACTTTTCTTGTAACTTGTAAACATAGAGACCAAGTAATTACCCATTCTTTTCTGGTTCTGCCTTCCTGTCCCACTCCCCTACTCCCTCTCTCTCTGCCCCTCCCCTGCTCATGCTGTCTCTCTCTCTGTCAAAAATAAAAAAACATTAAAAAAAATTAAAAATAAAATGTTTAAGGGGCACCTGGGTTGCTCAGTTGGTTAAATGTCCAACTCTTGATTTTGGCTAGATCATGATCTCATGGTTTGTGAGATGGAGTCTTGCGTCAGGCTCTGTGCTGACTGTGTGGAGCCTGCTTGGGATTCTCTCTTGCTCTCTGCTCCTCCCCCCTCCCCCACACCCTCTCAAAATGAATAAACATTTTAAAAAATGTTTGTTTGTTTTTTTAAATAGAAACCTAATGGCCAGTACAGAATGGTACAAGACCTCAGAGTAATAAATGAAGCTATAGTCCTTATTCACCCGAGTGACAAACCCTTATACTGTACTGACTCAAACTTCAGGCAATACAGAAAGGTGTATGGCTTACAGTGCTTGATTTAAAGCATTTCTCCTTTTGTATCCCCTTAAGTGAAGAGGTCCAGCCTCTACTGACCTTTGAATTGACTCCAGTAGGAGAACATCAAGCATGCCAGCTTACATGGACAGTCCTACCACAGGGATTTAGAGAAGAGTCCCCATTTGTCTGGCAATACACTCAGCAGAGAGTTTAGAGACCTTACACTGCCTCAGGGAATAACAGTACAATACGTGGATGATATTTTAATATGAAGCTCCATGAAAGAGGTCTCAGACAATAATTCTATTGTTGTACTAAACTTTCTTAGAGAAACAGGATACCAAGAACAGTCTAAAAAGGCTCAAACTTGGAAACAGAAATATGGGATATGAATTAACTACTGGATAGCATTCCTGCCAATCGAGAGAAAAAGAGCTATAATAGAATTGGAACCTCCCGTCACATAAAACCAACTCCAAACCTTTACAGGAATGCCTAGATTTTGCCACCTACAGATCCCAGAGTTTGGAGTCCTAGCCAAATTTCTATAGGAAGCCACTAGAGGACCAGATAAAGAGCCTTCAAAATGGGATAAAGAACAACAGGGGATCTTTCAACAACTAAAAATTAAACTACCCTCTACTAGCTCTACCTCTACCAAACTTGGAAAAGCCATTTATTTACCCTATTCCTTGCTGAAAAAAGAAGCCACGCCTTAGCCCCTAACATGAAAACTAGGGCATTAATTGAAACCTGCAGGATATTTTTCCAAATCCATTGACAATGTAGCCCAAGGATGGCCACCTTGCCTTTAGGAGCAGTAGCAGCTACTGCACTACCAGTAGAAGCATCTAAACTTCCAATGGGAAAGCCATTGACTGTGACAACCTCTCATCAGGTTCAAAGAATTTCAGAAACTAAAGGTCATCAATGGATGACAGGGGATGACTAAATATCAAGCTATACTTTTATACTCCCCTGACACTGTTCTCAAAACCTGTCAAACCCTAAATCTGGCATCTGTCATACCTGGACCAGACTATGCTATTATGTTTGAATATGACTAGAACTAGTCTATTCCACCATCCAGATCTAGCAATAGGTAACACTGATAGTTGGTTTCCATACAGTAGTTTTATAGAAAGAAGACAAAGAAAGGCTGGCTATGCAAATATTAGTTTAATGAAAACTACTGAAGCCATTACTGATCAACACTTCAGCTCAAAATGTCATACAGCACAAGAAGGCCCTTGATAAATACACAAATAAGGCCTTAAATGACTCTGAAAATAGCATTACATTATTAAATGTTGAAATGACCCATATGCATAAAGCAGTTCTACAAAATAGAATGGCATTAGATGTCTTAACAGCAGATGGTACTATGACAAATATTAAAAATAAGGAGGAAAAGATGTATGCAGGGAGCAATGAAAGAAAGGCACGTGGGTATCACAGCCCTGTCCTCACCAAAGGAAAGGGTGGAGAAAATATCAGTTGAACTGTAAGTGACCAGTCTAAAGACGGAAAAAAGGAAAGAAAAGGAAGCAGGATTTTGTAGCAAAAGCACCTTAAGTTGTGAAGAAACGGTTTCCAGGGTACTTAATTTTTGTTTTGCTATTTGTCTTGTCACCTTCCCAATTTCACAGGCTTCTGAAATACAGAGAAACTAACTTTAAAGTCATCTAGTCAAAAGGTTCCAAATGCTAGTCCAAGGGAGCAGGTTAGCTGCATCAAAATCACTTAAAGAAGGAAAAAAAATGTTTTTAAGTCATCTTTTCCCTCAAATTCCAAAATCTCACCTCTTATTCCCACCCCCAAACAGACAATATCAGGACTGAAGAAGCCTAAACTCCTCTTCAGGGCACAGTGACATACAACTAAGTTCGGGAAGCCAATTATTCAACCCATGTTTGACAGGGAACTTATTACTTCCAAAATAGCATGTTCTATCACTAAAGGGATGGAGTGGGGGAAGTGATTTTAGAGTCACATCATGGGTCTGAACATCAGCTTTTCTTCTTACAAATAGTTCTGTGGTCTTCTTCCTAACCTCTAATGTATTGTGGAAATTTTCAGACATACAAAAGTAGAAAAAATAATATAATGAACACCCATATATCCATCACAGCTTCAATAATTATCAACATATAGCCAATCTTGTTGCATCTAGAAGCACCTATCCCCAGCTCTTCCTTCTATTAAAACTATAATTTATTACATTTCATTTACAAATTCTTCAGTATACATCTCTAAAATATAAGAGCTCATTTAACTTACAATACCATTATTATATGAAAAAATTAAGAATTCATAAATTTCTTCACATTTCCTCAATTGTAAAATAGGTATGGGTTGCTCTGCCCTCATAGGATTCTTAGGAACTCTCTACTGTCTCAGTGACCATTATAAGAAAAGAAAAAAAAGGTCAGTTTGAATATCTACACATAGATAAAAAGAATGCAGCTCTCAGGTTCTGAGTTCTGATCCAGGATCACTGGACAGTAAATAACTCCAGTTGATCCAGAAACCTCAACTTATCTAATATAATAACCACAATTCACCTAAAATGGTAATCTCAGCTCACTTGGAATAATGTTTCCCTTAGTAGATAAATGACTTTTTGATGCTGAGAAAATTAGAATTTGAGACACATAGATATGAAATAAACCAGTCATTTATAAATATTTGATCAAATTCAAGATAGTCTATGTATTGTGGTCACAATGCATATATTGTAAAGATGTGAATACATACATACAAAAGTGTGATGCAAGGAGCAGGAGTATTTAAAAGTGACCTGGATGGGTTGTATGGACAGTCAGGGACTCTCTCTTCTACCAATGGGAGGACTGAGCCTACACTTAGCTCCCTATAGGACCAGGTGCTGCCTTTTTTCTGATAGCAAAAACTGCAAATTTCCATAGCTCCTGAGATTTCCAAGTTCTAGGCAGTTGCCCTTCCCAAACAACTCCTGAAACAGCTGATTTCCCTAATCCAGACTGCATAGTGTCAGACACCATCCGCTCATGCTGTCATGCTTTGCCTATAAAAAGGAGACCCACGTTTGGGGAGGGATCTCTCCATTGGAACACTGATTCAAATGTGAATCCAGCAGTGGTCTGGCCTGAGCAGGATGGATCAGGTGAACTAGTGCCTTTAATATATTTTTTAATTAAGGTAAAATTCACAGAACATAAAATTCACTGGCTTTCAATACATTCACAATGCTGTGTGGTCATCACCACTATGGTAAGAAGACTGAAATGGTCTAATTCTAGAGCATTTTCATCATCCTCCCCAAAACCCCAGTAACAATTAAACAATCATTCCCATTCTTTCCTTCCCTGACCCCTGGAAAACACTAATCCGCTTTCTGTCTCTATGGATTTGCCATTTCTGGACATATATAAAATGAATCATACAAAACATGGTCTTTTGTGCCTGGCTTCTTTCATTTATGTTTTTAAAGTTCATCCATGTTATAACATATATCAGGACTTCACTTTTTTGTGGGTAATATTCCACTGTATGAACATACCACTTTGGTTTACCCATTCATCAGTTGATGAGGTATTTGGGTTGTTTCTACTTTGGAGCTATTATGAGTAAAGCTGCTATGAACAATCCAATTTTTAGAACGAGCAAATGACTTAAACAGACATTTCCTCCAAAAAAGATACATGGCCAATTAAGCACATGAAAAGATACTCATCATCATTAGTCATCAGGAAATGTAAATCAAAACCATAGTGATACTGTTTCACATCCATCAGGATGGTGATAATCCAGAAAATGGAAAATAACAAGTGTTGGCAAGGATATGGAGAAACTAGAACTCTCACACATTGCTGATAGGATGTAAAATGGTGCAGCCACTATGGGAAAGTTGAGTAGTGCCTCAGAAAGCTAAATATACAATTATCAGTTCTTTTTGGTATATATCCCCCACCCCATCTTCTTTTTTGTTTTTGGTTTTTTTTTTTTTTTTTTGGTGGATGACTCATGGCTTAGTTTCTCCATCTCCTTTCAAATACTTTCGGAAATGACTGTTATTTTGTTTTGTTTTTTTTTAATGTTTATTTATTTTTGAGAGAACATAAGCAGGGGATGGACAGAGAGAGGGGGACAAAGGATCTGAGGCAGGCTCTGCATTGGGCAGAAAGCCCAATGTGGGGCTCAAACTCACAAAGCATGAGATCATGACCTGAGCTAAAGTCAGACGCTCAACTGACTGAGCCATCCAAGTGCCCAATGACTGTTATTTTGTAAAACAAAAAGAAAACCCTCAACAATATGACAGAGATATTAAGAGAAAATGATTTGATGTTATATTTAGGATATCAATTTAAAATATACAATTAACTTGTGATTTTTTAATTGAAAGTATTAAGAGATTATGTGAGTAAATTTGTAAATACTGAAAAGCTTAAAATAACATATCCTTAGTGAACTGTAGTCAAAATCCACTTATAAAACATTCCATTAGTTAAGATTTTTCTCTTTTCTGATGTCATCCAAAAATCTCATCTGTGTTTCCAAGCCTTCTTACTACCTGCTTCTTTCTCCAAAATGGCTTTTAAAGTCGCAATTCAATATACACCCATTCAAAATCATGCAAAATTTGCTTCTCCTTCCCTAAAGGCTAGTTGATTCCCAGCACCTGAAGAGTAACTAAGTGCTTGTCTAATTAGCTGAATGATGTAATTCGCATTAAGGGGAGAATGAAACTTAAACATTCCCAAGACCCACAGATATTACAAGAGCAAAATAGAAACCTGCAATGATATACTGTATTTGGAAAGGAAAAATCTAAATCCTGCTGCCTCTCATCTGAGGGAAGACATCCTGTTCCAGCTACCCTTAACTAGTTTTTACAGATAGTAAGACAATATGAACTCAGCAACTATACCACATTTTTCATTTTAATCAATATAGGTGTGGAGAGAGAGTCCTTTAATGACTTTTATGGGGTTTCCTTCCTTTCCTTCCATTCACTTATGGTTAAAAACAAAATATATGGAAAATTTTCCATAATGGGGTTAAAAACCAAAATTACTGGTTTAACCTGGAAAATAAAAGATAATGAAGAGAAAGTAGGACCGTATATAATGAGAAGACATGAAGAGATAAAAATTATCTTAAATAACTATCAGTGACAGCCAGATCCTTGATTAGAGTTTAATTTATAATCCTAGAAAAAAATCTATTAATAGCAAGTAATTGTTCAACTGACCTAAACACATTTCATCCTTTACCACACAATCTAAAATTCACAGCACATTTAGGAATAAAGAAAACAAAATTCAACATGAAAAAGATTTCTTTTACCTAATAAATTATGTACGCAAACATGAATTCTGTGTTATATTACTACATTTGAGAAGTTAGTAAGAAAAGACTATACCTGAGATATTTGGCCCTGGACTTTTGTAAACTGAGTTGTTCGAATATTTAAAGACAGGCTTCTTGTTACCGTTGCCCCAGAAAGAGATTTTCCATTCACCTTTCTTTCAAGGTGACAACTTGCTGGTGATCTCTCTTCAAGAAGAACAGCATCCCAAGGATCCTCTGCTAGTAAACCTGGAATATTTTTCTCTTCCTCGTGGTCTACCACTTCCACATTGTCCACCTTAGGTTTACTTAGAGGATCCAAGTCTAACCAGTCGAATTTACTTATATCTTCAGACTTTGGAGATACCTGTAAATTGTTGACTGTAGCTTTTGAATGTTTGATCTCCAAGTCAGTCCTTGCTTTTCCATTTTTTAAAAATTCTGATGTACTAGCTATTTTGTCAAACAGCTTTGCCATGTCAGGACTGACTACTGGATGATAGATAGGTAAGCTTCCTTGTGGATGAAAGGGTGTGGCAGGTGTCAAAGGATATGAAAAATATGGAGACTGTCCTGGAAAGCTTAAATATATAGGTTCTGTGGATGGAAAAGCAGGCATTCTTGGACTGAAGCCATTTTGGAATACAGTCTGTTTACTGCTGTAAGTTGACTGATAAATAGAAGGTAAAGTATATGTGGAAGGCCCTGATAACCTAGGTGGCCACTGTCCTCTCTGAATAGTAGGTCTAAGATACACCTGTGCTGAAAACGAAGGGCTCAGAACAGGAGTAACTGGCAAGACAGGTGTTTTCCTAGTTTCGAAATTTTCATCAAGCAATAGTTTCTCAAGTTCAGCTTGCGTGAGCTTTTCTACATCAATATCAACTGCTCTTTTTTGGGTGTCAGATTCAGGAAACACCATGAGATCATAATCCTGTTTGTTATAAACTTGTGCTTTTTGTCTGGTGTTGCTTGATAACTCAAAGGCTCTCTGATTATCAGTCACTCCTCTATCCTTTTGCAGTTTTGCTAAAGCCTCTGCTTCCATCTGTAATGCTTCTTCTTTGTCCACTTCTTTTGTTCTTGTTGGTTCCAGATGTGATGAACATTGCTTAAATCCATTATTGTTGGATATCTGAGCCATGACCAAACCTCCCCTAATCTATTTTTTTCTTGTAGCTTCCAAAATAGCAAGACCTATACACAAAAATAAACATAACACTCAATTAGATTTTTTAAACACAAATTTATTTTGTTTGTAACCCACTCATATGACTTAGAATTTAAAGCCACTTACAAATAAACTATAAAATAAAATAAAATGAACAGTTGTGGGAAATCTGAGTGAAGGAACATTTTAAAATATCTCAGGGACGCCTCGGTGGCTTAGTCAGTTAAGCGTCTGACTCTTGATTTCAGCTCAGGTTATGATCTCACAGTTGTGAGGTAGAGCCCCACATCATGCTCTGTGCTGGAAGTGCAGAGGCTGCTTGGGATTCTCAGTCTCCCCCTCTTTCTGTGCCTCTCCCACTCCCAATTGCTCTCTCTCAAAATAAATAAACTTAAAAAAATAAGATGTTCTTTGCTCTTTAAAAATAAATATCTTATATACTGCTGAGGTAAGGGATATGCTTAGACATACATAACTTTACCTCATCCCCTGACCTAACAGGAAAGCGAGCATGGTGGATGAACTCAAGAACCTTTCACTTCAGGTGTCACAATGGCTGCTGTTAACTAATGGCACTTTGGCAGGATTCTTGGCACAAAATGCCTTGTTAGTCACATACTTTCATGAGTTTGAACATGGTTTACTGTTACGCAAATAGCAAGTCAAAATGGTTTCAATCTTTGGCTATTTGTTAAATTGTTCATAAGCCAATTAGCAATAAAAGTACCCAATACCTAGTCAATAAAGTCAAGGAACTACTAACAAAACCTCATATGAGGGGCTCCTGGGTGGCTCAATTGGCTAAGCAACCAACTCTTGATTTTGGCTCAGGTCATGATCTCACATTTCTTGAGATCGAGTCCCACATCACGCTACTCACGGAGCCTGCTTGGGATTCTCTCTCTCCCTCTCTCTCTGCCCCGACCCTGCTCACCTGCATGTGCACTCTCACTCTCAAAATAAACATTTTTTTAAAAAGCATCATATGAAAAATTGATTAAAGGTTTATAATCTAGAACAACTGACATAACAGATCAGAATAATGAAAGTGTTAAAGCTATAAGAAACTGCAGTACTCCATTCAAAGGTTAAATTTATGGCTGAATTTGTCACATAGTTTTGACCACGCATCTATCTGATTATCTGCAGTTAAATCATTAGCTATAATACTAGAGTGCCTGACTGGCTCAGTTGGTAGAGCATGCAACTCTTGATCTCGGGGTTGTGAGTTCAAGCCCTACATTGGGCAGAGTTCAATTTAAAAAAGTTATAACACTAAAATTTCTCCTTTTTCAAATTGCTAAAATATTTACTCATAAACTAGAAAAATAGTTTATTAAACTTTCTCAATGATCAGCTTGTAAAAATTTAATCTTCTACTTAATCACAATTAAGATTAAAATTACCCTATGAAGCAAGATGACCAATTAAAGGGTTAGTTACCTACTGTGTAAAATAAGGCACATTTCTTGCTTCTAATCATTATAATTCAGGAGTTAATTCTGGGTTCTGGAGTCACATCGGCTTGATTCATGAAGCTGTAAGTGCTTGGGCAAGTCAAACTTTTCCACATGCCTTAGTTTACTTTTAAAATGAAAAAGTATTGGGGCGCCTGGGTGGCTCAGTTGGTTAAGCGGCCGACTTCGGCTCAGATCACGATCTCGCGGTCTGTGAGTTCGAGCCCCGCGTCAGGCTCTGTGCTGACAGCTCGGAGCCTGGAGCCTGTTTCAGATTCTGTGTCTCCCTCTCTCTCTGCCCCTCCCCTGTTCATGCTCTGTCTCTCTCTGTCTCAAAAATAAATAAACGTTAAAAAAAATAAAGTAAAATAAAATGGAAAAGTATCAAAAACGCTCAACATTAGTCATCATCAGGGAAATACAAATCAAAACTACAAGGAAATACCACCTCACACCTGTCAGAATGGCTAACATGAACAACTCAGGCAACAAGAGATGTTGGCAAATATGCGGAGAAGGAGGATCTCTTCTGCACTGTTGGTGGGAATGCAAACTGGTGCAGTCACTCTGGAAAACAATATGGAGGTTCCTCAAAAAATTAAAAATAGAACTACCCTACAACCCAGCAACTGCTCTACTAGGCATTTATCCAAGGGATACAGGTATGCTGTTTCGAAGGGGCACATGCACACCCATGTTTATAGCAGCACTATCGACAATAGCCAAAGTATGGAAAGAGCTCAGATGTCTATCGACAGATGAATGGATAAAGAAGATGTGGTATATACAATGGAGTATTACTCGGCAATCAAAAAGAATGAAATCTTGCCATTTGCAACTACATGGATGGAACTAGAGGGTATTAGGGTAAGCAAAATTAGAGAAAGACAAATACCATATGACTTCACTCATATCAGGACTTTAAGACACAGAACAGATGAACACAGAGAAGGGAAGCACAAATAATATAAAAACAGAGGGGGGGGATAAAACAAAAGAGACTCTTAAATATGGAGAACAGAGGGTTACTGGAGGGGTTGTGAGAGGGGGGATGGGCTAAATGGGTAAGGGGCACTAAGGAATCTACCCCTGAAATCATTGTTGCACTATATGCTAATTAACTTGGATGTAAATTTTAAAAATAAATAATAAAATAAAATAAAACGAAAAAGTATCTAACTCTTAAATTATAAGGATTAAATGAAACAATGCAACTAAAAAGTGTTTATCACTGGCCTTAGGCAGAGGCATTAAATAAATGACATCTATTATTAATCTAATCTGATTCGAGATTTTAGTTTGAATACCTAGAAATGAGGAGAGCTCCTACTTACATCCTTTTTCTAGCACAGTGCTTGTCCATAGTATATGCGAAATAAAAGTTTCATGATAGAGGTAGGGAAACACCCAAAGTGAATTCAAACTAATGTAACACAAATGAGGGGCACCTGGGTGGCTCAGTCAGTTAAGCATCCAACTTTGGCTCAGGTCATGATCTCGCAGTTTGGAGGTTGGAGCCCTGCATCAGGCTCTGTGCTAATAGCTCAGAGGCTGGAGCCTGCTTAAGATTCTGTGTTTTCCTCCCTCCCTGCCCCTCCCCCACTCACACTCCTGTCCCTCTCTCTCTCTCTCTAAAAAATAAACATTAAAAAAAATTTTTTTAATGTAACACAAATGAAAATCCTAAATGTTGAGGTAATACTAAATAAAAAATTATTAGTGACGAGGACATCAAGATATTGAAGGAAGTCACTCTTTGCAATTCTTTTATACAACTATAGTTGAACTTCTGAGGCATTTCACTGAAAATCTTTTCAAATTTTTCCCTTCTGTGGTAGAATGCAAAACTAGGCACAATGTACACTTAAAATTTGTAATACTTCATTGTCCGTAAACATTTCATGTTAAGAAAAAACTATGAACAAATAGACTCCTACTAAATATACATGAAGTACTTAGACGAAAGTACTGATGTCTACAATTTACTCTGAAATATATACAAAAATAATATAAATTGAGTATCTGATAGATGGATAAATACGTGATAAAGCAAGTACAGAAAATATTAATAATACAATCTAGTTGGTAGGCATATGGGTATTCACTCTGAAATCCTTTCAACTTGGCTGCATGACTAAAAATTTTCACAAAATGTTAGATGAACATTAAGAGGTACAAATTCCTCTGATTCCAGGATACACTCTTTATAAAGTCACTTTGCTTCTCCTCACATACAGAGGTGGGGCCTATTTCTCCACTTGATCTGAGCTGGCTCTGTGACTTGCTTTGACAGATACAATGTGAAAGAAGTGACACTGGGAGTTCTAAGTTCATAAGAGCCTAACTGCTTCAGCTCTTCCTGTTTTGAGTGCAGCCACTGCCCTGTGAATGCTCACAGACGATGAGAGAGCACAAGGAGAAAAAGGCCTAGCCAACAGTCATCACCAACCACAGGAGTAAAGCCACCACCTTAAGACCATCCATCCACAGTTCAAATGACCACAGTTACAATAATGACCGAAGGCAAGACCAGCAGAAGAAACCACCCAGCCTGAGTTCAAGCCAAATTGCTAACCCACAAAATCATTTTGGAATGGTTACATAGCAATAGATCACTGATCAACCTTTTCTCCTTACTTTTAGAAAGCAAGACTGTAGCCACTTACCAATTTAACAGCAAGTTTGTTTTAACTTCACAGCCACCACTACCCACCTTATTTCACGTGTCCTCAGAGAATGAACCATTCCCTTTTCCTGCCTAACTCTGACGCCTTCTGCTTATATCCTAATTCTCACTGAATTCTCCTATTTATCAGTGATTGCCTTCTTTGCATTATTAATTTGCTTCTGCTCCTTTGCCATAAGAATGCTCAAGTTTTCTCCATACCGAGGTGGAAAAGAGTCTTAACATTCCTCTTTAGACTCCAATAGCTTCCATTTTAATTCTCTCCTTTCACTGCCAAACTTCTCAGATGAGTGACCTAGAAAGTCCTTTCTTATACTCATTCTGCCTTGGAAAAATTATACTTATCCTTCAGGGCCCAAATCAAATACAGCCACCTGTCTGAAGCTTTTCTTAAGTAGCTCCTATTAGAAACCATTTTTTTAGGGGCGCCTGGATGGCTCAGTCAGTTGAGCTCCTGACTTCGGCTCAGGTCATGATCTTGTGGTTTATAAGTTTGCCCACTTTGGGCTCACTGCTGTCAGCCTGTCAGTGGAAAGCCACTTTGGATCCTCTGCCCCCCTCTCTCTGCCCCTCCCCTCCTTGTACTCTCTCAAAAATAAACACTGAAAAAAAAACTATCTTTTTAGCTCAAATAAAATTTTTATTCATTTTTATAGACTATGCTGTTTTTGCCCCCTCAGTATCCTTTCTTCTAGTAGGCAGAAATCTGTATCTTCTTTTTTAGAACTTAGTCATCTCCCTTTTGTTCCATCTAGTTCAAATAGGGCTGGAACATCCTTACTCCCCCCTCTCCCACTCCCAACCACACCAAAGGATCCAAGTCTGGCCAAATAGACTTAATCCCAAAACTTCTGAAACTATTTAGAAAGGAAGCCCATCACTGAAGTTGCTGAACTTATGGGATGTAAGCCTGGCACTGCTGTGGCCATCTTTGCCACCACTGAAGGAGATGCTGCCTGAGAATGGACCGAAGCCACAAAAGAGCAGAGCTATGTATGATAAGTAAAATGAAACAGATTCTGAATATTACATTAAGTGTCTGGATCCAACCCTTGTCCAAGGCTAGTCTTTTCATTTATGTAAGCCAATAAATTCCTCTTTGCTTAAGCTGGTTTAACATTACTTTCTCCAGTAACAACTAAAAACTTAACACAGAATCTATAATTTGTATGTCTACAAGGGCGCCTGGGTGGCTCAGTCAGTTGAGCGACTGACTTCAGCTCAGGTCATGATCTCGTGGTCTGTGGGTTCGAGCCCCACATCAGGCTCTGTGCTGACAGCTCAGAGCCTGGAGCCTGCTTCGGATTCTGTGTCTCCCTCTCTCTCTGCCCCTCCCCCACTCATGCTCCGTGTCTCTCTCTCTTTCTGTCAAAAATAAACATTAAAAAAAAATTTATAATTTGTATGTCTACCCAACAGACTAGAATAAGCTTAAGTGCAGAGACCTACTTTGTTTTCCTTTTCTTCTGCCCCACAACATTTAAAACCACCCTGCTTAATAAATACAGAGTTTAATTTAATGACCACATATTTTAAAGAATGGAATAAGAGCTATCAGTTTTGAAGACAAGATTTTGGATGGCACATGACTGGATATATGGTGGGAGAAATAAATCAAGTTTAACTGCCTATTATTGAACACCACAACACAGTCCATTTTTCACAAAATCGAATGGATTAGAATATTTTGCAAAGAGAAAACGATACTGACTTGCAATTCATTTTCCACAAGCAAATGCCTATTTAGTTAAGTAGTTTCCTAGCTACCATATTTGGTAATGATAGGACATTGTTCTGAAAGAGGAAATCTGGATTTTTTAAGTGAGTTTGAGATACAGTTTATTCAACAGAAAACACACTTACTCCAAATATTTTAAATTAATGTTACCTCTTATTTACTAACAAAGGTATAAAATAGCTTGAAAAATATTTTGACAGTAAATGTGGTATTTTTCATATCAATTCATTTACTTGCTCTATCCCTAGTATCAACCCAAAGCAGCACATGCTAAACTAAATTCAAGTCTAAGCAGTAAAAGTGAACTGTTAACAGCTGAATTACCATATTTTAGCTTTCCAAAAAATTATCATGCATGTATACTCAATTGGTAATAAAGGATTTGAAAGACTGTCCAAAAGTAACCCAGTGCTTCAGCTATTTTTCTGAGGCTGCTACACTGACATGCTCCATTAATTTTTTAAAATCAAAACTTCATTTGATGACAAACATTTATCAGGAAACAACTTTTGCACATGCTAATTCAAAATACAAACTTTAATGCTAATGTTCTCCTAATTCAAGCTGGAAAAGACAATATAACTAGTTTTTGAATGATGATTGTATACCATCTGCCAAAAATTTTCCAACATAGAGTAATCCAGTGATGATCACAAGGCTGTAGCTACTTTAAATTGTTCAAAAGAGGGCAATTAAACTATTCAGTTAAACTTTGGGATACCATTTGCAGATCCAAAAGAATTAATTTAAAAGCTCTTGGCTTCTTCTGTGGTAGACATTCATTTACAATTTAAATTTAAATCTCAGGAAAAAATAAAACCAGTCCTGCTACCCATCTAAATGCTTTCTGATCTTAAAATTCAAGATACATAAGAAAACAGAGAAACAATGATTTGAGTTCAACCATGCAAATATTTCTCCACTAAAATGAAAGTGAATCTCAAAGAAAAATAAATTATGGTACCCAACCGAATACTGTGCTACCATTAAAAATAATAATATCAACACTGCAATAACCATGGAAAATATTTGTTAAAACTGTACCAAGTATCTACATATCTATACATACCTACAGATAGAGATATGTAGATACTTGCTGCCAAACACTGCTAAAAGCAATATATTAACTAATTTAATCCTCACAAATCATATTAAGTAGCTACTATTATCCCTACATACAAATGAAAAACTTTCATACAAATTATATAATCTGCCCAAGTTCACAGTAGCTAGCAAGTGATGAGATCAGGACTCAAATCCAGGCAGTGCTAATTCACTACAATATATTTTTATGTTAATAGTTATCTGAAATAAGTGTCTAAACATACCTTATCTATTATAAATACCAACTTCTTCCTCAAGGCTATGGTTATTTCTCTCTGCATTAATAAATAGATTTTACTGTTTTGTTTAATTCTATCATGAAGTGATTAATACTGCTATTTAATAATGTGCCATTTTATTAATTTATTCTCACCACATGACTAGCAAACTTATCATTTCACTGAGGTTATGAATTCACTCTCAGACTTCTACTGTAGTTGTTGAATGAATGCCTCAAAGACTGGGAAACGTAAGACACCATTGTCTTTATCAAAAAGAAGCTCAAATTCTGCAACAAACAAAAAACCAGACTAAAAGGGCTTTTTTTTTTTTTTTAAGTTTATTTATTTTTGAGTGGGGGGAGCTGGGTGAGGGCAGACAGAAACAGAGACACAGCATAGGAAGCAGGCTCCAGGCTCTGAGCTGTCAGCACAGAGCCTGACACAGGACCCGAACTCATGAACCACGAGACCATGACCTGAGATGAAGTTGGACGTTTAACCAACTGAGCCACCCAGGTGCCCCTAAAAGGGCTTATTTATTAATAATTCAACTAAAACTGAAAAATCACGTGGCTGAGTTCAGAATAAACAAGCGGTGGGAGAAAAAATTATTTTGGAAACTGGGAGTAGGAGATGGCAACAGAAAACTGAAAATAGAAGAGGAGGGGTGCTTGACTGGCTCAGTCGGTGGAGCATACAACTAACTCTTGATCTCAGGATTGTTAGTTCAAGTCCCACATTGGGTGTAGAGATTACTTAAAAAAGTAAAAAATCTTAAATAAAATTAAAAAAAAATAAAAATAGGAGAGGAGCTTCATCTCTTCTAAAAGGAAAAACCCCAGTAGACAAGATAACATTCTCCTATCTCTGTGATTCACGGAGGGAAAAAATTAATCTAACAAAAATAACCAAGCACTTTGGTATTAGGCACTATACAACTTTGTTAAAAAGAGAAAATGTAGGAATGTCCAGGTGTTGGGTGAGATTAGGGTAGAGCAGCACAGCACTATTCCACAGGAGTGGAATGCGAGTCACATACTGAATTAAAAATTTTTTACAACTACATTAATGAAAAGAAACAGATGAAATTATTAATAATATATTTAATCCAATTTTCCAAAATACTGTCGTTTCAATAAGTAACCAATTATAAAAATATGAATGGGACATTTTACATTCTTTTCTCATACTAAGTCTTCAAAATGTGGTATATATTTTATTTCAGATTACACATTTCAACTTAGACTAGCCATATTTCAAGTGCTCAAAAGCCAAAGGTGGCTATTGGACAACTTAAGGCTACAATTTATAAGGAACAAAAAACAAGGTGAACAAGCATCACTAATTTCTGGATAAGAAAAAATTTACCTTCCCAAAAGTCATCCCTTCCCTCAAGTCAATAAAATATCTCCAATGCCTATTACTTAATTTTCAGGGGAAGAAAAATTTTAAGTCCCATAGATAACATACAGCCTTTTCATTAAGGTCTATCTTATCATTTTTGGTAAATTTTGTATTTTTAAAGTATATAATTTCTAATAGTTCTACAATTAGCAAATTGTTAACATTTCATAGATAAATATGTTTACAATCAACCAAATAGGATTACAAAATTACAAAAAGATTAACTATTTAACTGTTTAAAAAAAAGAATCAAAACCAAAATAACTCGTGGAATTCCTAGTTAACCCCAGCAAAAAGAAGGCCACCCTAATTGGATTTAAAGCCATGAGAATATTTAAATACATATTCATGGATGGTTCAGTAGGTTAAGCTTATGGCTCTTTATTTTAGCTCAGGTCATGATCTCACAGTTAATGACTTCTTGGGGCACCTGGGTGACTCAGTAGGTTAAGCTTCTGGCTGTTGATTTTGGCTCAGGTCATGACCTCACAGAGTTCATGAGATCAAGCCCCTCGGTGGGCTCTACACTGACAGCCACAGCCTGCTTGGGATTCTTTTTCCTCTCTCATGCAGAAGTGTGTTCTCTCTCTCTCTCTCTCTCTCTCTCTCTCTCAAAATAAATAAATAAATAAAAATGTTAAACAAAAATAAGGGCGCCTGGGGGACTCAGTTAAGCATCCACCTCTTGATATCGGCTCAGGTCATGAAAGGAGATCAGCCCCACATCTGCACCGTCAGCACAGGGCCTGCTTGGGATTCTCTTGCTCTTGCTCTCTATCTCTCTGTCCTTCTGTCCCTCTCCCCTGCTTGCGCTCTAAAATAAAACAATAATTTTTGACAAGGTGATTCTAAAATTTATTCAGTAACCAAAAGGGCCAAAATAGCCAAAAACCTCTTGAAAAAGAACAAGGTGTAAGGATTTGCTCTACCCAATAAAGATTAATTATAAAGCCAATTTTATTTAATATAGTATGGTATTTATGCAGGAAGAGATAAATTTAATAAAGAACAGGCTAAGAGGTCAAAAACAGAAACACAACTACAAAGACATCCGATTTAACACAAGTAGCATATCAGAGCACAGGGAAAGAACTATCTTTTTAATAAATTAAGCCAGAACAAATGGAGGGGAAATGAAATGGGACTCCTACTTCACTCCTTAAGCAAAATTCAACTGGAGACAAACCAAACGTCTGTGAAAGGAAGAACTATAAAGCTTTAGAATCAGAGAATGGAAAAATTTCTTAAACAAGACAGAAAGCACTAACCATAAGAGAAAAATAATTTGACTATAGTAAAATCCAGAACTTTTATCAAAAGACACCAAAGAGAATGATAAAAACAAGCCACAAAAAAAGGAGATATTTTTTTTTCCACGTTTTTTATTTATTTTTGGGACAGAGAGAGACAGAGCATGAACAGGGGAGGAGCAGAGAGAGAGGGAGACACAGGATCGGAAACAGGCTCCAGGCTCCGAGCCATCAGCCCAGAGCCTGACGCGGGGCTCGAACTCACGGACCGCAAGATCGTGACCTGGCTGAAGTCGGACGCTTAACCGACTGTGCCACCCAGGCGCCCCAGGAGATATTTTTAATATATAACCAAAGGACTCAAATCCTAGATAAGTAACTTCTACAAATTAAAAAGAAAGATAAATCATAAGAACCTCCAAAGAACATTGCCCACAATAGTCCCAAATAGGAACTAACCTGGAAGTGGTAATTAGCTCAACCTTCAGTTCCTCTCTCATCTCCAGAGGTCAGGGGATAAGGCTAAAAGTTCTAGTCCTCTAAAATGCCTCAGTCTTTCTGGTGACCAGCCCCACCCTGAAACTATGTAGGGATCCCAGACACTATTTATCTCATCAGCATACAAAAGAAAAAAAAGAGATTCCAAGGTCTTTAGGAATTACATGACAAGAACCAAGCACAAAGACCTAATATTTTTCATTATATCACAGTTCATGCAATGGAATTCTATACACTAATGCCAATGAACTAGCGCTATAAGAAAAAAATGAATAAAACTTAGAAACATGATAAGCAAAGACAGACACAAAAACACATACAATGATTCCATTTATATAAAGTTCAAAAACATGAGAAACTATATTGTTTAAGAATGCTTACATAACGGTAAAACCAAGAAAAGGAAAGGATTCTCAAAGTTAGGACAGTGGTTACTCATAGAAGGGATGACCAAGGATAAGTACACTGGGGACTTTTGGAACAGAAGCAATGTTCTCGTTCATAACCTAGACAGTGGTTACACATAGAAGGGATGGCCAAGGATAAGTACACTGGGGACTTTAGGAACATAAGCAATGTTCTAGTTCATAACCTATCGACTAGTTACACAAGTGTTTGTTTTACAAGTATTTGTTAATCATATATGCTTTATGCACTTAAAATTATTTGTTAATCATAGATGATAAATTTATTCACTGTTCTGTGGGTTACTTCATATAAAAAAGAATCTACTCCCTACATATTTTAAATTTGAATATTTAAAATATTTTCATATCTATATTATACATGGTATGTGAAAACACCACCTACAATAGCATGTGGGGTTTTTTTTAACTCACATGTGGCAAACTATATGAATACAAAAGCTCAATTTTTTAGTAATGGCATAAAAAAATACAAATAAGAACAATACTTTTCATTTTTTAATGTATATAGGCTAAAATAAGGACCCTGCCCTTATATATTAAGGGATATGGGAAAAGGGTAAAACTGCAAAAGAAAACAAAACAAATTATGGTTTCTCAAATTTTCACTATCTGTGAATCATTTAATGGAATCGCATATAACATGATTTATGTAAAAAAATTCACTGTCTTTAAAAATACAAAACATTTAAAAATAGAAAGATATTCCTATCAGTGAGAGATAATTGCACACTCACCACTGTATGTTATATCCAGCAAATTTATTTATTTGAACTGAATTAGAAAATCCTAATTCAATTATAGCTTGACAGGAAGGCAGCAATGTTTGGTGGTAATTCTATCAGATAGTTATGGATATATACATAAAATCTTGTGGATTACTGAAACAGCTCCCCAGTCTGTTTCTGCCACCACTCCACCCTCCACCTTCAGACTACTCTCAACACAGCAGCCAGAGAGATACTGAAAAACTTCGATCTTCTTACCTTTCCACTCAGAGCTTTCAATAACTCCTATCTCACTCAGAAAAGCAGTAAAATCTTTACAACAGTCCACCAGGCACTCTAATATCTGGTCCCCCTATTACTTTTCCCCTATAACTCTCTTGTCTGAGACTGTCCAAGTGGCCTCCTTGTTGTTCTTCAAATACATTATACATCTCATTCAGAGTCTTTGCTCTTCAGTTCCCTCTGGACTGCTCTTCCCCTGGAGAGCTGAGTGGCATACTCTCTCACCTTCAAGTCTTCATTAAGAAGGTAACATTTGAGTAAAGGTCTCCCTGATAATGTAGTTAAAACTGCAACTTTCTCTAACCCCACTGCCTATGCACTTTACTTTGTCCTTAGCATTTAAGTACCATCCAATGTACTATAGATTTTACTTGTGTATTTCATGGTCTTTCCCCTCTAGCCTATAAATTTCATGAAGCTGGGATTTACCTCTTAGGCTCACTCCTATATCTCTAGCACCCAGAACAATCCTGGAACAAGCAAGCTTTCATTCAAATGTTTGTTAAACAAATAAATGAAATTAAATCTAATATGGACCAGATTAGGAAGCAATTCTTTTTTTTTTTTTTTTACATTTATTTATTTTTGAGACAGAGAGGGACAGAGCATGAATGGGGGAGGGTCAGAGAGAGAGGGAGACACAGAATCTGAAACAGGCTCCAGGCTCTGAGCTGTCAGCACAGAGCCTGATGCGGGGCTCGAACTCATGGACCGTGAGATCATGACCTGAGCCGAAGTCGGTCGCCCAACCGACTGAGCCACCCAGGCGCCCCAGGAAGCAATTCTTCATTGTAGAGTGACTTGGGTACTCTGTAAGATACTTAAAAGTACATACAAATATCCTACTCAAAATGAGTATTTGAACCCAAGAGATACCAGATTTGTAATCCATTCTTGTTGCACTCATTTTCATTTAAAGTATTTGGAAGTCATCTTAAATGTGTCAAATTATAAACCATTAATTTCTTTCTCTGAGGGAATAAAATTATGTGTTACTCTCAGAATTGTTCCTCAGAACCACATGGTCGTTTTTAGTCAGACCAAAACACATTACTATTTTGAAGTACTTGTGGAAAATATAGTTCATGTCTGTTTGTTGATTAGAAATATGGGCCTTGGTGGGAATGCAAGCTAGTGCAGCCACTCTGGAAATAGTATGGAGGTTCCTCAAAAAATTAAAAATAGAACTACCCTATGACCCAGCAACCGCACTACTAGGCATTTATCCAAAGGATACAGGTGTGCTGTTTCGAAGGGACACATGCACCCCCATGTTTATAGCAGCACTATCAACAATAGCCAAAGTATGGAAAGAGCCCAAATGTCCATCAATGGACAAATGGATAAAGAAGACGTGGTATATATATATATATGTATACACACACACACACACACACACACACACACACACACACACACACAATGGAGTATTACTTGGCAATCAAAAAGAATGAAATCTTGCCATTTGCAACTACATGGATGGAACTGGAGGGTATTATGCTAAGTGAAATTAGAGAAAGACAAAAATCATATGACTTCACTCATATGAGGACTTTTAAGAGACAAAACAGATGAACCTAAGGGAAGGGAAACAAAAATAATATAAAAACAAGGAGGGGGACAAAACAGAAGAGACTCCTAAATATGGAGAACAAACTGAGGGTTACTGGAGGGGTCGTGGGAGGGGGGATGGGCTAAATGGGTAAGGGGCACTGAGGAATCTACTCCTGAAATCATTGTTGCACTATATGCTAACTAATTTGGATGTAAATTAAAAAAAATAAAACATAAAACAAGTTAAAAAAAAAATACAGGCCTTGGGCTCAACAGAATAATTTCGCTGGAGATGAATCTTGAGGCATTAATTACCTATATAAAACTGAAGATCTGAAGTCATGAAAGTAGAGATTACCCTGGGAGAATGTGTAAAGTGAAGAAAGAAAAGACAAGGAGGAAATCATAAGGGCCTCTAATACTTAAGCAGGAAACAAAAGGTCAGAGGAAAATAACAGGTGTGAAGACTGGTTATCAGAGAAATAAAGGAATTCAATGTCCTAAGAAATACGTGGTGAGTAATGTCAAAAACTCCAGAGAGGTGACACAAGATAAGGGCTGAAAAAGAAAAACACTTTAAATCTAAAAGCTCATTTGTGATTATTTTAATAAGTTTTAATGACATAATTAACATATAAAATTCACCCATTTAAAGCATATGTCAATTGTGTTTATATAATCGGAACTACACAACCATCGCCACTACCAAATTGCAGAACATTTTCGTCACCCCCAAAGAAACCCTTTATCCATTAGCAGTCACTCCTCATTTCCCCGTTCCATTAGAGATTTTTCAGAGAACACTTCAGAGAAGTTGAAAACTGAAAACGTAAAGAATTACAAGTAACAAAGGTCTATTATTCTTTCAATTCTTTGACAGCAAAGGGAACTAGGAGAGACAGGAGGAGATATCAGGAATGGCTGTTTAAAATGGTTAAGGCCTTCAACATATGGTAGGTGAAAGACAAGACTTCAGGGGACAAAGAGTAAAAGGCACAGAAGACAAGAGATACACACTAGCTTAGATACTGAGTATAGCTGAATATGAATCAGAAGCACAGATGAAGGGTCTGACTTGAAAAGAAGAGACATCAGTCAATAAAAACGGAAGACTGGGGAGGGCCGATGGTGGAAAGCAGATTTTTACTATCTAAACTTGACAGAGTTCAGGGTGCCTGGGTGGCTCAGTCTAAGGTTAGGCATCCGACTTCAGCTCAGGTCTTGATCTCACAGTTCGTGACTTCAAGCCTCACGTCCAGCTCTATGCTGACAGCTTGGAGCCTGGAGCCTGCTTCGGATTCTATGTCTCCCCTTCTCTCTGCCCCTCCCATGCTCATGCTCTGTCTCTCTCGGTTTCTCAATAGTAAATAAACATTAAAAAAAAGTTTTTTTTAAATAAATAAACTTGGTAGAGTTTTAAATATTTCATCATTTGTAAGCTTTATTATTTATTTTTTTTAAATATGAAATTTATTGTCAAATTGGTTTCCATACAACACCCAGTGCTCATCACAACAGGTGCCCTCTTCAGTGCCCATCACCCACTTTCCCCTCCCTCCCACCCCTCATCAACCCTCAGTTTATTCTCAGTTTTTAAGAGTCTCTTATGGTTTGGCTCCCTCCCTAACTTTTTTTTTTTCCTTCCCCTCCCCTATGGTCTTCTGTTAAGTTTCTCAGGATCCACATATGAGTGAAAACATATGGTGTCTGGTTTTCTCTGCCTGACTTATTTCACTTAGCATAACACTCTCTAGTTCCATCCACATTGCTACAAAAGGCCATATTTCATTCTTTCTCCTTGCCAAGTAGTATTCCATTGTGTACATAAACCACAATTTCTTTATCCACTCATCAGTTGATGGACATTTAGGCTCTTTCCCTAATTTGGCTATTGTTGAGAGTGCTGCTATAAACCTTCGGGTACAAGTGCCCCTATGCATCAATACTCCTGTATCCCTTGGGTAAATTCCTAGCAGTGCTATTGCTGGGTCATAGGGTAGATCTATTTTTAATTTTTTGAGGAACCTCCATACTGTTTTCCAGAGTGCCTGCACCGGTTTGCATTCCCATAAGCTTTACTATTCTAAAACAAAGGTAATGAATATGAAACAAAGGGATTTTCCTGTTATTAGGATATACAAAGTGACAAGAGACTGTCTCACTTCAACAATGAAAAGCAAGGTAAAAAAGCTAAAAAAAAAAGAAAATACTTTTAAGAGACATCAGAGAGCAGAACACACACACACAAAAACTCTAATGAATTAAATTCCAGAAAGTGATAAATCTCTCATGAAGAGGCCGGTCCACTGCTACTCAAATCCCTGGCACAGAAGAGCAGGAAGAATGCATTGTAGACAGGGATGAGAAACTCATTAGACTTTTAACAAACACTTTCAATAGCCACGTGTAGGCTACCATGACAGATTAGAATTCTGAGGCATGGCAAAGGTAAGTCTGAATGGTCTAAAGCCCTAAGAATTACAAGGAGTCCCAGGCATGGAACAAGTCTGTACCTACCCATCAGCTCTTTCCCTTGGGTCTTCATTAAATGCATAGGTAGCACACTGAAACCTGGGACAGGGCAGAAGAGCTAAGGGATCCCCCTTAAAGTATGTGGGCCTCCCTGAAGTATAAGGCAGCCACCCTCCAAAGGAGGGCTGGGCAGGTGAACAGGGAGAAACCCACCTGAGGCACTCCAAGTTTTCGGCTACCCAATGGCTGGGGATGGGGCAGAAGAGCTGAGAAAAAGCCCTCCAAAGCATTCCAGGCCTTTATGTAAGACAGGTGCCCTCCAGAGAGGCTGGAGTAAGGGCAGCAAGGCAGAGAGATCTCCTGAGACACCAAAAACCAAGAAAGAACAAAGTAGAGAACAAAGAGACTTCCTGACAACCTAAAAAGCTAGCAGCTAGGCTGAAAAAAATCTTTGGAATCAAGTCAATGTTCAGATCCCAAATCCTTCTAAAGAGAAAGCCATTATTGCTCCCCAAGGTACTTCAACCCAATAGTGAACTGAATCAAATTAAAGTTGAAATAAAGCACAGACCCCTCTTACTTAAAAATCAGACTTTCTCAATTTAGTGGCCTGACAGAATAAGGGGCATTTAAGTTGTCTAATATATAATCAAAGATTAGGAGACAAAGAAGAAAATGTGGCCCATTGTCAAGGAAACAGTCAAAATAAACAGACACAGAGATCGCCCAAATGTTGGAATTATCAAACAGAAACTCTATAATAGGTAGGATGAGGGGTGCCTGGGTAGCTCAGTCGGTTAAGTGTCCAACTCTTGATCTTGGCTCAGGTCATGATCTCATGGTTTCTGAGTTTGAGCCCCGCACTGGGCTCTGTGCTGACAGTGCAGAACCTGCTTGGGATTCTCTCTCTCCCCTTTCTCTCTCTGTCCCTACCCAGCTTGTGCTCTCTCTCTCTCTCTCAAAATAAATAAACATAAAAAAATTAAAATAATTAGGATGCAGACGCTAAATGATCTAGCAGAAAAAGGAGATGCATATACGGGGTGATGGCGGTTTCAGCAGAATGATACAAATTACAAAAAAGAATCAAATACGAGAAAAATATATCAGAAATGAAGAATTAATGGACTGAACAGCATTAGAAAAGATGGTTAAACTTGAAGACAAATCAGAAGAAAACATCCAGAGAAAAAAAATAGGGGAGAGAGATAAAATACCATGCCTGTAGGACAATTTCAAATGATCTAACATTTATGGGACTTGGAGTCCCAAGAGAAGATAGAAGAGCATGAAACAGAACAAATATTTGAAGAGAAAATAGCCAAGAACTTTCTGCAAATGAAGAAAGACCTCAACCAAGCAAACCTAAGAAGTTTATTGAAGCCCAAGTGAGATAAAAATACACTACAGGGGTCCCTGGGTGGCTCAGTAGGTTAAGTGTCTGACTCTTGATCTTGGCTCAGGCCATGATCTCACAGTTCATGAGAGACAGCACAGAGCCTGCTTAGGATTCTCTCTCTCCCTCTCTCTATGTTCCTCCCCCAGGCCCACACACACTCTCAAAATAAACTTTTTTTTAATTTAAATTTAAGTTAATTAACATACAGTGTGGTCTTGGCTTCAGAGATAGAACCCAGTGATTCGTCACTTCCGTATCCCAGTGTTCATCCTAAAAAGTGCCCTCTTTAATGTCCATCACCCATTTAACCCATCCCCCACCCACCTCCCCTCCAGCAACCCTCAGTTTGTTCTCCGTATTTAAGAGGTTTTTTGTTTTTTTTTTGTTTTTTTTTTTTTGAGAGAGAGGGCACAAGTGAGTGAGGGGCAGAGAGAGAGAAGCAGGGCTCAAGCTCACCTGGAATGGGGCTCAAACTTAAGAACCGTGAGATCATGACCTGAGCTGAAGTCAGATGCTTAACCAACTGAGCCACCCAGGTGTCCCCTCCCCACCTCAAAAAAGAGTCTCTTATGGTTTGCTTCCTTCACAGTTTTTATCTTATTTTTCCTTCCCTTCCCCTATGTTAATCTGTTGTTTCTCAAATTCCACTAGTGAAATCGTTTGATATTTGTCTGACTTAAAATAAATTTTAAAAAATATATATACTAGAGAATGAACCCAATGGGATCACAGAGTAATGTAGGTTAAATGACTACCTGGAAAGAAGTGGCTTCAGTTCCTATTAATATTCGCAGAGTTAAAGTCAAATCAATCTAAAATATAGAGTCTATTCCTAAAGAAACCAGGGAGGTTAGGGGCACCTGGGTGGCTCAGTCAGTTAAGCGTCCAGCTTTGGCCCAGGTCATGATCTCACAGTTCATGAGTTTGAGCCCCACGTCAGGCTCTGTGCTGACAGCTTGCAGCCTGGAGCCTGCTTTGGATTCTGTGTCTCCCTCTCTCTCTGCCCCTCCACAGCTCATGCTCGCACTCTGTCTCTGTCAAAAATAAATAAACTTAAAAACAAAATGAAACAAAAACAGGGAGGTTTCTATAAAGACTTGTAGAATTTAAAACTTTTCTCCAAATTTATATATGTTAAATATATACCTATATTTCTTGTTTAGGGTATGACACAAACTTCTTTTTAAACCTAATTTTACTCTATGATTTTTAATGATATTTTCACCTTTCCTTTTTTTTTTTTTGGTTGAAATCTTTTTTTGATAAAAATTAATAAGCTAAATCGCCAACCTCAATTAGCAAAAATAAAAAATATTCTCTCAAAAAAATCCTAAAATCTACATCTATTAATATGAAGTTTCTATAATTAAACAATATACTTCCATGGAGGAAAATCACTAATATACTCAATTATTAGTGTGACAGGATGCCAAAGGTGTGTAAGAGACATTCATGTGAGCTGATTTACAATGTTAAAAGATCTCTATTGGCTTTGCCGAAAAAAGACCTAAGGAAAACCAAAATGGAAACCAGGAGACCAACTAATATGTAACTGAAACAATCTAGAAAAGCACCAGTAAGGACTTGAACTAGGTTGGCAGCAATGGAAATATTAAGAATGGTTTCATTTAAACTAGCAAACAAAAATGTTAAGTTTAGACAGTAAATGAAATGGGGGAAAAACACAACATGACAGAGAATGATTTAATTGGTGGGAAGGGGTATTATTTTTTAACAGTGTAGTGAGGAAAAAGATGAAATTGGAATGGTAACCTGGACATAAGGGGTGAGTCATGGGAAAGCGAAGAGAGAAACCATCCTGAGCTTCACAAGTTTAAAGATGGATGAGCCTAGCAAGCTCCCACACTCTTTAATCTCCATACTACACTTTATAATTACACTTTGCCCAAGTACTACAAGCAATTAATAAAGGGTTTGATTCTCTCATTTTGACAAAAAGCACTACACTGTAGTCTAATAAGCACTAGCAGTCATTATACCACCTTGAACTCCTAGGAGCAACATTCTACACATAAAAGATTCACAACACAGAGCATTCATCAAGAACAACTTTCTGTATCTGCATGTATATATCACTCTTTGGGAGGGGGACATGGAAGGGGGAATACAATTACAGCAAGAGTTTCCTGTTCAAAGACATTTCACTAACAAAGCAGTTTTCAATCTAACTCAAAATCCCAACACTAGTATGCTTTGTGAAGATAATTACTGAACTTTGGACTACTTTATTGTCCATTCATTTAACATGAATCATTAAATATACTCTGACATTACCCCAATTCCAACAGGACAAATAACAGTAAGCTTTTGTGCTAAATGTTATGGTATATGCCTCCATTTCCAACATAGCTTAAGAAAACATAAAACTGAGTTATAATCAAGAACCCCCAAATAGGGAATAATAATGAAAAACTGACATGATGAAAAACTGACATGAATTATTCTAGAATATTCCCCCCAAACTCCAACATTACTATGGCTAACAAAACCTTGTCTTCACATGACACCAACTGCATTAAATTTGTAGTTTTATAGAACAGTGATAACAAAGAGGAGAAAATGTAGTAGCAAGACTTGAGGCTTAATTATCAGACTTATTAACTGTGTAATCTTAAACTAGTTAATCTCCCTTTGTCTTAGTTTTCTTATCTGTAAAAGATCACATCTCAGTATTGTTGGGGTTAAAAAAAATAATATACGTAATGCCTAGCTTATAACAGGCATTTAATAATACATATATGTATTACACAAGTCCAGTTATTGGAACAACCATCACTATATTCATACCACTAAAAAAAAGGCAGCTTATCAGATGAAAAGATGTTCAACAGCATTACTCATTAAAGAAATGCAAATCAAAATCACAATGAGATACCACTGCATACCTACTAGAATGGCTAAATTATTGGAACCCTCATCCTTTGCTGATGGGAATGTAAAATGGTGCAGCCACTTTGGAAAACACTTTGGTGTTTTCTCAATAAATGAAACAGAATTTCCATATGACCCAGCAATTCCACTCCTAGATATATATACCCAAAAGAATTAAAAACAGGATAACTGTACACTAACCCTCACAGCAATATTCACAATAGCTAAAAGGTAGCAACAACCTAACTGCCCATCAAAATATGGGTATACAAAATGTGGTGTTTTACTGAATCTCAAAAGCATTATGCCAAGTGAAAAAAGTCAGACTCAAAAGGCTATATATCATGGGGTGCATGGCTGGCTCAGTTAGAAGAACATACAACTCTTGATCTAGTGGTCATGAGTTTGAGCCCCGTGTTGGGCATAGAGATTACTAAAAAAAACCAACAACGTTGGGATTGAGGGAGGAATGACTTCCTCTGAGTTGCAGATGACCATTTGTTACATACATACATACATACATACATACATACATACATAAATAAATGGCTGAATATACTGTATTTATAGGACATTCTGGGAAGGCAAAACTAAAAAAATCAGTTATCTAGAGGGTAAGTGAAAGGTACTGATTAATCACAAAGGGGAATAAAAATAGTTTTTGGGGTGATGGAGTGTGGTGGTGGCAGTTATACACCACTAACTCATAACTTCTAGAGCTGATACCTAAAACAGATGAAGTAAATTGTATCTCAATAAATCCGATTTTTAAAAAAACCCTAAATAGTGTGTCATACATTTCATTTTTCATTTTTTTAAGTTTTTTAAGTTTTTTTTTTTTTAATGCTTATTTATTTTTGAGAGAGAGAGAGGGGACAGAGCATGAGTGGGGGGAGGAGCAGAGAGAGACAAAGACACAGAATCTAGCAGGCTGCAGGCTCTGAGCTGTCAGCATAGAGCCCGAAGCGGGGCTTGAATCCTACGGGCCGTGAGATCATGACCTGAGCTGACATCGGACTCATTTTTCATTTTGTTTTAATGTTCGTGTATTTTTGAGAGAGAAAGAGACGGACACATAGAATCCGAAGCAGGCTCCAGGCTCCAAAGAGGGCCTCAAACTCAGGAACTGTGAGATCATGACCTAGAGGAAGTCAGATGTTTAACTGATTGAGCCACCCAGGCGCCCCCATGTCCTACATTTCAATACAGGCAGAATTCCAGTCCAATAAATGTCATTATGAGATCTAGTCAAATAAAACTAGGCTACATTCCCTGGAGCCAAAAAGACCACCTTTTCTCAACTCAGCACTGTAGTCTAAAAAATATATACACACTAAACTAAAAAAAGAGGTCAGAACAGTTATAAATTATGTCATGAACACATATAAAGTAACTTAATAAAATCAGCTTGATTATGGATACTTACAGCACTATGGTTTTTTATAGGTATAATTAGGTCTCCTTCAGAGCTTATCTTGGGAGGAAATTTAAGCTTCGTGTAATTCCCTAACCTGCAAATAAAACATCTAAAAAATTGTTTTCCTGTTCCCTAATTAGGTACTTTTTCCAAGTGTGTGTATCTCTCCCATCAACATCCACATTCTTTTCACCAAAAGGCAAAGCACCTGCTCGGATTTCCCTTTATTGTGTCCTATTGTCATTTTCCCTACCCTTTTATCTTGAAAGAGGCTTTTGTCTTTGCTTTTCCCTCGCATTCCACCACAGAACTTTATTTTTAAGTAGGCTCCACACGCAACGTGGGTCTCAAACTCACAACCCCAAGATCAGGAGTCCTGCGCTCTATCATACCGACAGCGGAACTCTTAATGTCTTCCTGCCTCCACTGTTATTTTCTGAAGATAAACTGCCAATTTCTGTTTTATAGGTAGGAAACTACTTTTTAAAAAATAGCCTGTTTCAATCAGGATTTCCCTTTATTGCAAATTTTTTAATTTTCTTATTTTTGAGACAGACAGACAGACAAAGCGTGAGCGGGGGAAGGGCGGAGAGAGGGAGACAGGATCCCAAGCAGGCTCCAAGCTCCAAGCTGTCAGCGCAGAGCCTGATGCAGGACTCGAACTCAACTACAAGATTGTGACCTGAGCCAAAGTTGGCGCTCAACCGACTGAGCCACCCAGGCGCCCTAAATTATTGCAAAATTTTTAACCAAATTTCTTAACACTGCCTATTCTATACCTTTCTCACAAATTTCTCATCAAATCCCTACTCATTTCACAATAGGAACTAGCATTACTCATCTACTCATTTAGAGTCCAACTTCTCTTTCAGTCCCCTTAACCATGTCTTCCACACTACTCAAGCCACAAGTTCATAGCTTGTGTTAAGATTTTCTGAATCACCCAAATAATATAAAGGTTCTGACCACTGGCCTCCAAGTTCTTTATTGTGGATGTTTACTTATTCTCATCTCTTATTTCACCCCTGTCCTGTCCTTATCTTTTCAAATACTTCCTTAAACTTTTATTTTCTCCTAAGTTTTTCTCCAAGTTCTTCCCTGTGCACTGAAATAATTCTGTCCCTCACACTTCATCACCTTCCTCCTACAGTAACAGTTTAAGTAAGATCTAAACTCTTTACTCAAGAGATACATGGCTGGCTCAGTCGGTAGAGTATGCAACTCTTGATCTCCCCATACCCCTACACCCCACACAGGGGGTAGAGATTACTTAGGAAAAAATAAATAAATACTTGTTGCTAAACCAACAATAATTGCCTTCAAATATATTAAAAGAGTGTTTAAAAATCCCATACACAGCCAGCCAGTGTGGGATAGGGAAGCAAAACAATGGGGCTTGACCCCAACATATCAGAGTTCAAAACCCAGCTCTACCATTCACAAATTGTAATTATAATTCAGCGGTTTAGTCTTCCTAGGCCCAAAATTATTCATCTGTAAAGTGACAATAAACTTATCTTTAAAAAAAAATTCCATCTCAGGGGTGTCTGGGTGGCACACTTGGTTGAGTGACTGGCTCAGGTCATAATCTCACAGTTTGTGAGTTGAGCTCCACACGGGGCTTGCTCCTGTCAGCACAGAGCCCACCTAGGATCCTCTGTCCCCCCCCACCCCCTTTCTCTGCCCTTCCCAACTCACTTGCATTCTCTCTCTTTCAAAAATAACATTAAAAAAAGAAATTCCATTTGCTTTTGTACCTAAACAGCTAAATTAAAAACTTTAAGAAACCCAAAAAGTAGTTTAAAGTTATATAAATTTCCTTTTTAACTGCCTAAAATGTGAGTGTGTACTCTCCCTTTGTTTTCTGAATCCATCAGTTCTAAATAGCAAATTGCAGAGAAATGGAAGGATACAACATATACACAAATGCACAAAATAAAGATATCAAAAATGTGACTCCCCCAGAAATAGAGAAAACAAAGTTTCTTCTAGTCCCAACCTTAACCCTATGAACAACCTAAAAGATATCCTATAGCAATATTACTCCAAAGTATGATAATTCCCAACAAGATTCATGTATGAATTCTATAAAAATGATGAGAAATTATAAACTACTGACAATTCATTTCTCATAGGAGTTGGTTTTCCTTTTCAAGCAGGAATCCAAGACAGAACAGAATTTTCAAACTGTATATCTGCATTGTTCAGTCCAGTAGCTACTAACCACAAGCAGCTTGAAATGTGGTGCTTGAAATGTGACTAGTCCAAAGTGAGATGTGTTTTTTTAAAGGGGGACTTTTTTTTAATTCATTTTTTTATTTTTATTTTTATTATTATTATTATTATTTTTCAGAGAGAGCAAGCGAGCACAAGCTGGGGAGAGGGGCAGAGGGAGAGAGAATCTTAAGCCTGACATGGGGCTCGATCCCATGACCCTAGGATCATGACCTGAACCGAAATCAAAAGTTCTACACTCAATCAACCGAGACACTCAGGTGTCCCAAAATGAGATGTGTTTTAAGTGTAAGATGCATACCAGATTTCAAAGAGACACACACACACACACACACACACACACACACACACACACACACAAAGTAAAAAAGTATGTTACATATGTGGCTCTCATTTAGTATTTCTACCGGAGAGCATTAATTTAGATAAAAACTCTCAAATAAAAAAATGGATACCAAAAAATAATTTTTTTAATGGATAACAAAATAAGCAGCTTAATATCTCACTGCTTGGTAGTATCACAGCAAGGTCTAGAACCTGATCACCTTTACCCTAACCTCATTAATAGGAGAAACTCATCCTTTAAGACTCAATTTGAGTATCATCTTCCTCAGATGCACTCCTTTCCCCTCACCAGCCCATATGACCATATCCTTTTTAGTACTTTGGATCTACTACTGCCCTTATAACCATACTATTATCTCTTGTGTCTCATTTTTTTTCTATACCTGGAACCACTGCAGTCCCAGGCATCCTTGCAGGCCCTATGAAAACAAAGTCTTGCAGAGAGTTAATTTTTAGCCCTATTCAGGTACAACAAATCAAATCACATACTATGTAAATGCACAGTATTAAAACAATTCACCTTTATCATTTACCTGTCTTAATTTCTTCTTGGAATATGGAAAATATAATAAAATACATAGTTTATGTTATCAAAGTGAGTAACAAGTTACAAAGCATTTAAAAAAGCGCTTTGCCCTGCTGCTCTGAAAAGTTTGGTCTGATGCTCTGATAAGAACTATGAGCTCTTGGGAAATTCAACACTCTCGTTAGACAGAAGTTCAGTTACCGAATGTGCTTACGAGTGCAAAATGTGCCAGATTAAAGAAAGATTCCTGGACATGTAACTCATGCACAATCTTATTTTAGAACCATTCATGGCAGAAGGGAGAAGCAAAGAATCAGATGCTTATAGGGCTCTCTGCTGTCAGCTCAGAGCCTGCTTCAGATCCTGTCTCCTCTCTCTGCCCCTCACCCACTCACACGTGCAGCTCTCTCTCAAAAATAAAATATTTTTAAAAATTAAGAAAAAAAAAGAATCAGATGCTTAATATACAGCTAATTGCCTAAAGTTATAGTTTCTAATTCCTAAATGCAAGCATGCCAACTTTTACGTTCCATTTAACAGCAAAACTTGTGAAACCTATGGATGAAAACACCAAAATACAGCGCTTGCCAAGAAAAACTGCAAGCAACATGCATACAAAACAGATTTTCATAATATGCTTGGTATCTATATAAAGTCACTTTTGAATTAAGTTTGAGTTAAATAACAAAATCTCTCTATTCTCAGTCATAATGCTTTTCAGTACTCAAAAACAGTCTTAATATTAAACAAGCAATTCTCTTCAACTGTATAGACCTCAACTAGAGCACTTCAGTCTAACCTGCCATGTGGAATAAGAGCACTAACACCAAGTATAGGAGAATATGATGAAAGGAGTCTACTGTGGAGACTTAATCACAAGCCAAGGAGGCAAAGGTACAAAGTCTTTCCTGGTGTCAGTGTCCCTAGACCTCCAAACTGGCTTTCCCCTTACACTAAGTCTTCACCACTCTTCTAATAGCTTTCTTTTTTTCTACATCTCTTCTACTCTGTGACTTACTCCAATACAGTAAACATTTTTCCCAGCAGAGTGTCTGTCTTGACACCCACTTGGAAAGATTTGAGGACCTCTTTAATAGTTAATCTCGTTCAAGGCGAAGACCTCCTTCCTGTCAATTCAACACCCACTGTTCAAAATAAAAATATAATTACAACCTCAACTTCTATCAGGCTGATGAACAGAAGCAACTACCACAGGTTCACTCTTTCACGTTATCCCCAGCCTGTCCTCCTCACTTAATTTTCATTTCCCTCCTCAATCCCTGCTCCCCCCCCCCACAAAAAAATATTTCCACAGATGGAGAATCTCTTTTTTAAAGCCAAACCATTCAGTGAGGAAAATAAGTATGTGCTTTTTTCTTCAACTATGTATTGTTCCTCTCTCACTCAGGAAGAGTTTAGAAAATATTTTTAATCTGACCGCACTCCCGGAAAGATGATGCGCTAAATACATACTGAAATAATACTGTTTTCCCGAAGCAAGTGGATTCGCGGGAAAAAGGGAAACGGGAGAGGAAATAAAATCATTATCCCATAAGCTGGAGATGGGACAAGGAGGTGAAGGCGCGGGGGGGGGGGGGGGGGGGGGGGAGGGGGATGGAGGAGAGCTACACAGAACTGAGAAGTGCAACACACTTCGCCAGAATCTAACAATTCAACAAGAGAATAGGACCGGCCACTTCGGCTCCTGCCGGGTCCCGAAGGACAAGAGGGCTGTCTCCCTGCCCCCCACCCTTGGGAGAAAACTAACTTCCAGGCTCACCACCTCCCAGCCCCCGCCAAGAGGGGCCTAATGGGGGTGCGGGCCCCTCGCACCTTCGGCGGGACAGTCAGCAACAGCCTGGGTGGAAGCAAGGCCCGGGGGAGGTGAGTCTGGCTGGGGCAACGCCAAGAGTACCAGATGGAGGGTCAAAGGCGGGCACCCGGGGCCGCCTCAAGAGACCCTCCCTTCCTGGGCCCCCCGGGGCCCCTCACTGCCCTTGAACAGCAGGGTCCCGGATACCGGCCCCCGCCACACCTATCGCTCCTCACCTCACGCTGCCCGAGCCTCTGCCTCCACCACAACCCGAGCCGCCGGAGCAGCCACGGTGCGAGCCATTTCCCTCTCAGCCGCCGCCAAGAGACTCGGCGGAGTCCACGGCCAGCCAAGCACAGCACGTCACTTCCGACCAGAGAAGCACCGCCTTCCGCGCCCAGGCTTCTGGTGGATTGGCTGGTGCAGACGGCCTACCTGAGGTAGTGGGCGGGGCTTGGGCGCGTCCCGCGAGGCTAGAACTCAGGGTGTGGGGGCCAGACTCCGGCTTTCCCGGGGAAATGCCGAGCAGGCTCTGGATACCTCTCCTCGCAACACCAGGCCGGGGACCGGGATGCCTCCTGGAACCCCAGCCGGCCCTCTCTCCGGCCGGGCGTCCGCCAATCACCAAAGTACTCTATTGTTCCCCTGCCCTCTCCGGGGATTCAGCAGTCTCCTCCAACCCGGCTGTGGCTCCCAGATTCGTGGTTTTGGCCCCAGGCCGCTGCGATATTAGTTTGTGACTGGAAGACTGAAAGGAGCAGGCAAGATATAAAATCATGCACTCCAAGCAGTATTTACCGACTCCTCACGGTGGATCAGGTGCTGTGGGGCGTGTAATTAGTAGTCCATCACGTGGATTGTGTAAAGCTCTTTCACATCAGTGTCTCATTTAATCCTCAGCAGCCAGGTATGGAAGATAGTCCAATGATAACTCACAGCCAGACAGACGGCTCTTCACTACATTACCAAATATCTTTAGATGCAATCTCCATAATAATATCTGCCTCATGAAAATTGAATAAGATTATGCCTGTAGAGTTGAGCCTTCAAATGTCCGATTTAAAAATTATATGACCATGTCAAGCAGATAAGAAAATTGTCCGCGTTTACATATGGTGAAGCTGGGAGCAGGATTCAAACTCGGTTCTGATTCCAATCTGTAGCATTTTACAACAGATTGTCCCTTAAACGGTAAGAGAAGGGGGTGCGCTCCTTCCAAAGGCTTACAATCTAATGTGCTAGATAGACTGATTTGGGCTGCAATTTTCAGTTAAAAAAAAAAATTTTTTTTTAATGTGAGAAGGCTGTAAGTAGAAACTTAGCTCCAACAAATAATGGGAAAGAAAAGTTTTCTTTCTTTCTTTCTTTCTTTCTTTCTTTCTTTCTTTTTTTTTTTTATTTTGTAGGGTGGATGTGAAGTGGATGAAGCCCTCTAATCACTGTAATAAACCTGCCTACACCTCCCAAGAAATGCGGAGACTGGATAGAGTTGCTATGCTATGGAGAAGTCTAGAAACAACTGTATTCTTTGTGGCTATGGCTACCAACTCCTACTCTTAGCTTTCCATCTCTTCCACCCCTCCCCCAACCCAACTTCCAGGCAGACTTTACACACCCTAGAAGAATGTCCCTTAGGAATCTGTTTAGTTCCACAGCATTGTTCTGCTTTATCTTCTCATCAAAGGAGGAATTTCTAGAATTGGCAGCTCTTTCACAAGATTAAAAGGGGAGGGGAAAACGATTTATCTCAGCTGGTTTCCTAGCTTCTGCTCAAGAACTGAGTGTGCCTTCAGAAAGAAGGAAGACGCCTTGAGAGAACACTGTGTCTAGAGGGAATATTAACCATTTAACTTTTTTAATCTTTCTTATATTTTTCTTATGAGAAATATTTTCTGAGTCCCAGCAGCAGAGGGCCTTTGCTTGAGTGAACTTCATTATGTTGTTATACCTCTTGAATGGCCAATACTTAACAGGCTCTGATTGACCAGAAGGGTCCCAATAGGAAGAGATAGAAAGGGAGTTGAATAGTGCTCCAGATTCCAAAAAATCAGCATCCACAAATTGCCAGGTGTCAAGAATCTGAACTAGTAGCCCTCCCTTAGCAGCTTCTCTCTCTGGCAGAGGGTGTATGAAGATGCATGTGTTAGCAATAGAAATACAGATTTCTAGGACAAACTGGCACTGCTGTCATTTGAAGAACCAGATAAGAACATAGTTGGCAGCCATTTCTCTCTTCTTTCTCCTACTAGCTTCAATATTAAGATTTGAAGGTAGAGAAAAGAATTGAGGAGGAGGCATTACATTTTTAAGTGTTCCAATCCTAACCTCCCACAGAGAACTTAACAACACCACAAATATTTCCAAACTTCTTCCAGTACCAAATGAGAAATGGGCAACCTTGTTTTATCACAGGGAAAAGAAAAAAAGGCTGATATTTATTGAGCATTTGCTAAGGCCAGGCCCTCTTCTTAGTGCTTTACAAGTCATTGAATTCCTCTAACAATCTTATTAAAAGGTGCCATTATGATATCCTCATTTTGTAGCTGAGAAATTTGAAGAACAGAGAGCATAAAGTAATTTGCCCATAGTCACACAGCTACTAAATAGTACAGCTGGGATCCAAACCTGGGTCTAACTGCAAGGCCCATGCTCTTTTACCTTCAAACTGCCCCCCAAAAGGCCATGGAGATTTTAACAGCTATAAAATAGCTACTAAAGGCCATTTATCAGTAAATTCTTCACTTTCCTTTCCCAATGCTGTATCCCTACCCCAGTAGAACTCTGCTGAGTCCTATACCACACAACGTAAAACCTGTGGTCTCTACTTCTTGGAGATCATTACCTAAGACAGGTAACACTGTCATAGAGAAATGACATTATGAACATTAAATGTGTGGGTAGTAAAAGGATGTAAAGTTTGTAGAAGGAATAGGGAATGTTGCCTTGTAATTCATTCAGAAAACAAAAAAAAAGGATTGAGCCCCTGTTTGCAATATATCAGACACTATCATCTGTGCTAGAGATACAGTAGTAAACAAGACAAGGTGTCCCTGCCCTCATAGAGCTTAGTCCATGTCCAACAGCAGAGACCAACATTGAACACCTAATTAAACAATTGTTTAAACTGTGATAAGTGGTGTGAAAGAAAACTACATGTGCTTTGATTTAGAATAGAAGGCAGGGGCGGCTGGGTGGCTCAGTCAGTTGAGTGTCCAACTCTTGATTTTGGCTCAGATCATGATCCCAGGGTCATGGGATCAAGCTTCGTGTAGGGCTCCAAGCTAAACATGGAATCTGCTTAAGATTCCCTTCCTCTCTGCTGTTCCCATGCTCATGTGCGCTCGCTCTCTCTCTCAAATTAAAAAAATATATATAAGATAAAATGGAAGGCAGAAAGGCCTTCTCTGAGGAACATTGAGCTGAGGTCTAAAGGATGAGTAGAAATTGAGTGAGGATGAAAGAGGAGACATCCCAGGCAGAGGGACAGTGTGTGCAAAGACACTGAGGGAGGAAGGAGGATGGTTCAACTGAGGAACTGAGATGCCAGTGTTGCTGTTGTACTGGGAACAAGGGGGAAGTGGCTTCAGAATTGGTGGTGAGGCAAGCAGATCATGCCAGGCCTGGGAGGCTATATTAAGAATTTAGATCTTTATCCTAAGAATGAGGAGGATTTTAAGCTCTCAAATGATCCAAGTTATATTTTTAAAAGATTTCTTAAGGCTGGGCAGAGAATGTAACAGACGCTACAGAGGATTTAGGCAGCCCAGTTTAGAGATTATTACAACAATATAGGGAAGTGACAATGGTGGCTTGAACTTTGCATAAGGCACAGTAAATATAAAGCTGAGTCAGGGCTTCTGTCCTTGGAGATAGTCAAGTAGGAGAGAGAGATTTAGAAACAAGTATGATGTAGTGAGCCTTACTAGAGAGAAGTCCAAGTAACGTTGGAAGCTAGGAAGTTCAGGGGAAAGAAGAGGGGAGGATGGAAGGTAATTAGTTACTTATTGCTACATATCAAATTACCCCCCAAACTCAGTAGCTCAAAGCAATAAGAATTAACTATCTCATAGTTTCTTTGGTCAGAAGTACAGTTACAGACAAGCTATCTGCTGCCAGTCTCATCTAAAGGCTTGAATGAAGAGAGATCCACTTCCATTTTCACTAACATGGTTGTTGTAAGGTCTTGATATATTGCAACATGGGCCTCTCCACAGGGCTGCCTCACACTATGGCAGCTGGCTTCCTCCTACATGAATGACCAAGAAAGAGCAAGAAAGAACAAGAGTGTGTGAGAGAAAGCACCCCTGAACAGAAGCCATGGTCTTTGTAACCTGATCTCAGAAGTGAGGTCCCATCACTTCTGCCATACTTTATTCATTAGAAGTGAGTCAATAAGGAGCTCCTGGGTGGCTCAGTTGGTTAAGCATCCGACTCTTGGTTTCAGCTCAGGTCATGGTCTCACAGTTTGTGAGTTTAAGCCCTACATTGGGCTCCTCACTGACAGTGTGGAGCCTGCTTGGGATTCTTTCTGTCTATCTGTCTGTCTGTCTGTCTCTCTCTCTCTGCCCCTCCCCCTTCAAAATAAATAAATAAAACTTTAAAAATATATATGTTAAAAAAAAGGAGTCAGTAAGTCCCTCATGTTCAAGAGGAAAGGAATACACAAAGGTGAGGCATACACAAAGGCTTGAATACTAGGAGGTGGGGAAAGGTCACTGGGGGTCATCTAGAAGCTGGCTACCACAGCAGGTTTCACAGAAGAGGTAGCACTTGAAGAGGTTACATTGGAGTTTTTCGGGAGCATCTCAGGAGGAAGGGCTTTCTAGGTAAAGAAAAGGGTATGTGAAAGATACAGAGGTATCTTTCTATAAATTTACTTCCATGAATTCTACCAATACACTTGCATCTTTGTGAAAAAAATATACATATACAAGGGTAGTCATTGAGGCATTATCATCTTAGTTTGCTAGGGCTGCCATAACAAAGTACCACAAACTTACTGGCTTAAACAATAAGTTTATTGTCTCACAGTACTGGAGGCTAGAAGTCTGCGATCCACGATCCATGATCCACGTGCTGGCAGGGTTGCTTCCTTCTGATAGCTACAAGGGAAGTATCTGTTCTAGGCCTCTCTCCTTGGTTTATAGATGAATGTTTTCTCCTTGTGTCTTATCATCTTCCCTCTTAAAGGTCTCTATCCAGCTTTTCTCTTCTTAGAAAGACGCCAGTCAGATTGGCTTAGGGCCCACCCTAAGTGACCTCATTTTAACTTGATTATACGGAACGTATCCAAATAAGGTCACACTCTGAGATATCAAGGGTTAGGACTTCATTATGAATTTTGAGGGTAACACAATTCAACTGAACAGTCATATAGTAGAAAAAGAATAAAAGGAATCTAAATTTTCAACAATAGGGAATGGATTAAGTAGGTTATGGTATGTCATAAAATGGGAAATGGAATACTGTACTATATAGCTGTTAGAAAGATGTACTGATAAGGAAAATCTCCAATGTGGAATAATCTCCAATATTCTGTTAAAGGAAAAAGCCGAGTTGACTAATAATTTGTGAAATGCTAGTATTTATGTTTAAAAAACTAGAATGTGTTGTAACAAAATAGGAAACTATTTTTTGGGAAAAATACACAAGAAATTAATAGTATTGTCTGTGTCTGTGAAGAACTCCTGAGAGGGTAGAGGTCAGCATATAGAAGGGAGCCTTCTTTTTTACTATAGACTCCTTTTGTACAGGTTGATTTGTTATCATGAGCACATACTACTTTCAAATTAAAAAAGAAATATATAGGAGCTTAGTAATTTCAGCATGACGCATATTTAGAGTGTGCTGGATGCTAATAATTCTGATTAGAAATTGAGTGACAAAAAAAGATTAAAAAAAAATAAGTTGGTGTGGAACTGTGCAGACTGTGTGTGATGAAGGATGGGAGTTGTGATTAGTTCTTATGTTATAAACCTGTTTTAAAGTGGCAGTGGACTATTTTATCAGTCCTTCAAGGCTTTTCTAGTCCAGGATTCTCTAGCATAATCCTAATATTAGATTCAGTTGGTTTCAATAAATGTTAATCTTTTTTTAAGTTTATTTATTTTTGAGAGAGAGAGAGAGAGAGAGAGCACAAGTGCATGCAGAAGAAGGGCAGAGAATCCAAAGTGGGCTCTGCAATGACAGCAGAGAGCCTGATTTGGGGCTCAAACTCACAAACCATGAGATCATGACTGGAGCTGAAGTCGGACACTTAGCTGACTGAGCCACCCAGGGACCGCCAATAAACATTAACTGAGGTCAGCCAGAAGCCAGGCTGGGTACAGGGAAACAAAGATGAATACAATATGATCCTGCCTTTGCAAAGCCTAGAGTCTAGTAAACCCAAAAATAGAACTGAAAAAACACAAAAGGTAAACAAGTAGAAAATGTCAATACACTGTGGTAAAAGTTATGGTAAAATGGCATACCTGGTACCAACAGAGGAGCACCCAGCCCCACTGGACCAGAGGAAGAAGCTCTAAAGAATGAGCAGATGTTAGTCAGGTTAGGGTAGGAAACAATGCTTCAGGCAGAGGGAAAAGCATGAGCACTGGTACAGAGACCTCAAAGTGGCTCAAGGTATCTGGAACTACTTGGAATTTAAATATTTCCAATAAAGGCAACTGTTTAAGAGGGTGGCTGAAAGATTTTTAAAATCTGTAGAGCTTTGTAAATTTATTCACATGGGTATAGTAACAGATTTTTTTAACCCATTTCCCCATATGATGGGTCCTGATTTTTAATTATGGTCACTGTGGCTGATAGTAATCTCCCTGTTTTCTGAAATCTTAACATCTAATTACTTACTCAGTTTAGTCCTTAATTACCTCCTATCTTAAAGTGTTTTCAAATTGTTCTGTAATTATAGCTTCCTTCCATCTATTGAGTTCTTAGTGTTAGACATTGTGCTCAGCAGTACAGATACTGTTTCATTTAGTCCAAAGCCTAAACTTTTTACCACTACCATCCTGAACTTCTCCAAGAGAAGATCATAAGCTCCCTGAGGGCAGAAAGCAAAGTTTAAATCTGGTTTCCCTTCTCATAGTTTCCCTACCCAGCCTCTCCTCCACTTAACTCCCTGAATGTATAACTTCCCTTGACCTTATACTCCCTCCAGCTTCTGCCCGATTTCTTTGTTTCCCATGATAACAAAACTCAGAACTGTCTATACTTGCTGGGTTTCTCACCTCACCAGGCTTTCATCTCCTCCACATACTGAAATGTCTCCTATCAAGTCACTATTGACCCACATGTTGCCAAAGTCAGGTCAATTCTCTGTCCTCATCCTTCTGGATCATTCAGCAGTTTTTGACATCAGTGATTGATCACTCCCTCCTTAACACACTTTGCTTTTTAGGCTTTCATGATGCCAGGTCCACTTTGTTTTCCTCCAACCTTCCTGCTTGTTTCTTAGTCTCTTGTCAGCTCCCTCCCCTTTATCAGACTTCCAAAAGTAGGAATGCACCAAGACTTAGTCTTCAGCTCTTTTTGCTGTTTATACTGCCTAACTAGATGAATTCATCTGCTCCTATGGTTTTAAATACCATTCCTAGGCTAATGATTCTCAAATTTGTATCTCTGGCCCCTGACTTCTCCCCTGAAATCTAGACTTGGGTAACCATCTATTTGATATCTCCAATTGCATGTTGGGTGGACAAATCAAAATTAAGATAAACACAGATTAAGAACTCTCAAGTATTACCCCACACCTGTTCCCCACTTCCCCATCCCCTCATCCCCTCCACAACTTATCCATCTCAATAACTGGCACCATTAGCCCAGTTACATAGGCCAAAAGATTAGGAGTTAGCCTTGATTCCTCGCATCTCCTCACATTCCAATCAGTAAGTTCTATTGGCTCTATCTCTGAAATATACCCTACTGCCTAAACTGACCCTCCTTGCCCTCTCAGTGCTGTAATCTGGTGCAAGCTATCATCTTAATGGGCCTTCCCATATCCAGTCTTGCTCCAATAAGTTCGTTCACCAAGCAGTAATTGGAGTGATTTTAAATGGTAAATCAGATCACCTTACTCCTGACTAAAACTGTGGTAGCTTCCCATTGCATTGAGAATAAACCTTGCCTTTATTTACAAAGGCCTTGCACTATCATTTCCCTGTTTCCCTCTACCTTAGGGCTCTGCTCCTTGCTCACTATGTTCCAGCAACAGTGGCCTTCTTTCCATTCCTAAATGGGTAAGAACAGGTAAGCTCTGTCCTGCTCTGATGACTTTATACTAGCTATTTCCTTTGCCTGGAATGCTGTCCCTTGGGTTTGACTGGCTCCTTTTGGTCATTCAGATCTCTGCTTAAATGTCACCTGCTTAAAGAGAACTTCTCTGACTACCCAATCTAAAAATAGCCACCTGGTCCTCATGTATATAACATCACTTTTATTTTATTTTATTTATTTTTAACATCACTTTATTTTAATGCTCTGTAAAGCATCAGTCACCTCCTGATACTTTAAAAAATTTATTTTAGTACATTGTCTTCTACACTAGAAGGTAAGCTCAATGACAGCGGGGACTTTGTCTTGTTCACCACGAATTCCTATACATTTAGAGTAGTGCCTGGAATTTAATAATTATTGATTGAATGAATGAGTGAATTTACTTCCATTTATATTTAGTCTTTCCCCCCACAGTTAAAAGGACAGCCAAGACCCATGTCTTAAAGGGATTAGAAATGAATGTGAATTATGAAAGGCAAATATATTTTTTTAATATCAGGGCTGTGAGATCAAGACCTGAGCTGAAATCAAGGGTCAGATGCTTAACCAACGGAGCCACCCAGGCGCTCCTGCAAGACAATTATTATTTAAATGAAAGTCCTGCTTTGTAAACCAAGAGTGGACAGCATTTATACCGCCACTGCAGCATTAAAAAAGATTCAGTTGAGAGTTACTATATAAGACATAAAATGAATTTGGAAACTTTTCAAGGAAGAACTATCAACTGCTTCCTTCATGTGCTTCAAGAAGGATATCAATTTTGTGCATCATAAAAGTTATATGTGTAGGCTGTGACTCACAAGAGGAATAGCCAACCTACTCTTTTCTCTCCTCCTCTCCCCTCCCTATAAATATCATAAAGAAACAGCTATGATAGGCTCTTGAAAGAGCAACTAACATTTTCTGAGAGCTTACTGTATGGTAGACTCTAAGAGTCTAATGGATTTAGTGAATTAACTCCTTTATTCTTCACAATAACCCTATGTGGAAGGAATAATATAATTCCCATTTTACAGATACGAGGCACAGAGAGGTTAAGTTACTTGCCTGGGTCACAAAATAAGTGGTAGAGCAGGACAAGCTGACCCCAGTGCCCCACTTCTTAATCATCTATCATGCTGTCCTAAGAGGTGGCATTTCAATGTATATATTTGTCCCCACGGTACTCCTCTTTGAGACTATGGAGGAGGGTATGGACAAATACATGGGGGTGTGTGGGAAAGTGTCAAACCAAATAACCTATAGGTTTTTCTTTTTTGAACCATGGACCTTTTGGCAGTCAGGTGAAGTCTATAGACTTTTTTTCCGACTAATGTTTTTACATTCAAAACTAAAATACAATTGAAAACCAATTACATTGAAATATAGTTCTCAAAATATTAAATTAGCATTTGTTATAGTAATATACATGCTTCTTTATTAATGTACTAAGTAAGACCTAATACCAGGTCTAGTGACTACCATAATTTCATAGCCGTATGAGCATAAATGATATTTCAAGATATTTTTAACTGTTATAATGTGACGTAGAAATATCTCTTGGGATGTCTATTGGTGACAAAGTCACAGATACTGCTAATACTACTGTGACTTATTGCCTACCTTAGTAATGGAAGGACTTGGTAAATTTCTGTCAGAGGTTAGTAAAAATAAAGATGTGATTTATTTTTAAGTTTTTAGTTAAATTCTAGTTAGTTAACATATAGGGTAACATTACTTTCAGGTGTACAATGTAGTGATTCCACACTTCCATACCACATTGGGGTCTCATTGCAGAGGTGCACTCTTTAATCCCATCACCTATTTAATCACTGCCACCCCCCCCGCCCCGGCTTTCTGGTAACCATCAGTTTGTTCTCTATAGTTGAGAGTCTGTTTCTTGGGGTTCCTGGGTGGCTCAGTTGGTCGAGCAACCAATTCCTAATTTTGGTTCAGGTCATAATGTCACGGTTTGAGAGGTTGAACCTCACATCTAGCTCTGCACTGACAGTGCAGAGCTTGCTTGGGATTCTCTTTCTCCCTCTCTCTCTACCCCTCTCCTGCTTGTGTGCTCTCTCTCTCAAAATAAATAAACATTAGTACATATATATATTTTAAAAGTCTGTTTCTTGGTTTGCCTCTCTTACTTTTCCCTTTGCTCATTTGTTTTGTTTCTTAAATTCCACATATTAGTGAAATTATATGGTAGCTACCTTTCTCTGACTGACTTGTTTTGCTTAGCATAATGCTCTCCAGCTACAATGTTTATAGTAGCATTATCTACAAGAGCAAAATTATGGAAACATCCCAGGTATCCATTGACTGATGAATGGATAAAGAGAATATGGTTTTATATATACAATGGAATATTACTAAGCCATGAAAAAGAATGAAACCTTGCCATTTGCAACGATGTGGATGGAGCTAGAGAGTGTTATGCAAGGGATCATAGTTTTTAAACATAAAACTGGCCAGAGTCCCAGTTGGGGGGTGGACACCACCCATAAAGCATTTTGATAACTAAATCTTCAATTCTTACAGGTTTTTCTCTAGAGCAAAGAGAAAAAATTCCAAACAGCACAGTTTCAACAAAAACAGCCTGGATCCAGAAAGAATCAGACCAAAGGCCAACATAGTTTTAGTAGGAACAGCCCAGTTATCAGACCACAGGGTAGCACAGTTTTAAATAGGAATGATCTGGTTTCAAACAAGAGGTGAAGAAGGCCAGCACAGTTCCAACAGAAACAGTCAGATTCGGTAAAGGAGTCAGAACAAATACCAGATGAGGACTCTCAGAAAAAGAAAGAAAAAAAGAAAGAAAGAAAAAAGCTTAACAGCCCCCATATAAAACCTGCAAAGCTCAAACACAAAAAGAATAGAGCTTGAAAGCCAGAAGCATCATCCTCAAACTCCAAAGTTGGTGAGAAAACAGTGAGCCCAATTTGCTCGGTGGGTGCTGGCACCTGTTTCCTCACCAGCTTCAGAGTTGTTGGGGGTCTTCTCTGAATCCCTTCTGATGACCCAGTAATGTTAAACATAAAAAAATAAAACTGTTGGGGCGCCTGGGTGGCTCAGTTGGTTAAGCGCCGACTTTAGCTCAGGTCATGATCTTGCAGTTCGTGGGTTTGAGCCCCGCATTGGGCTCTGTGCTGACAGCTCAGAGCCTGGAGCCTGCTTTGGATGCTGTGTCTCCCTCTCTCTCTCTGCCCCTCTCCCACTCATGCTCTGTCTCTCTCTATCTCTCAAAAATGAATAAACGTTAAAAAAATTAAAATAAAATAAATAAAATTGCCAGGGGCACCTGGGTGGCTTAGTCGATTGGGTGTCCACCTTCGGCTCAGGTCATGATCTCACGGCTCGTGAGTTTGAGCCCCGCATCAAGCTCTGTGCTGACAACTCAGAGCCTGGAGTCTGCTTCAGACTCTGTGTCTCCTTCTCTCTCAGACCTTCCCCTGCTCTCGCTCTGTCTCTCTCTCTCCTTCAAAAATAAATAAACATTTAAAAAATAAAAAATAAATAAAAAAATAAAACTGTCAGTTATTTTATAAGTAAAAAAAATTTTTTTCAGGAACAACAGATTTGAAATCTAGACAAGCAAGCTACAGCAAAACCGTAGGCATGTCTGGAGAGCAAAGGAGAGGACTGCTCTTTTATAGAGGAAAGGGGGGATTTGGGAAAGCTGTCTTAAAAAGTAGGTCTGCTGGTGTAAAGTTGAGTTCTAAGTATAGTGGCTTTTCATTGTCTGAGTTGTGACCAGTTCTCATTGGCTGGGCTGTTCTGCTGGGCTGTTTTCTTCCTTCTGCTTGAGTAGTAAAGTAATACCCATGTGCAAGGTGAGTCTCTTCCTGTCAAGTCTGAAACCACAGGCAGTCTCCCTTGGATTGGTCCCAGAATTTCGACTCTTCAGAGCTCACTGGGGCCACAGGTGGGGGCAAGAGGGGGTAGAAAGACAAAGGTAAGAGGTGTGGTGATAAAGCACACATGAGTCAGCCCTTCCCAACCCACAGGCAGGCTCCCTAGGATCAGTCCAGTATATGAGCACTCAGAGCTTATCAGGGCAAAGGTAGGGATGTAGGGACAGTGGAGAGTGGGCGGGTGCTGCTGCCAAGAGCCATGTGGGGCAGGGGGCTGGAATGGTATCCTTGGTGAGGGCTGGGCTCCAGTGGGCACAAGGACACCACTGAGGCTGTGACTGCCCTGTCAGAGCCCGGGCTCAGGAGGGTCCTTGCTAGCTGCTCCAGGCTGTAATGGCACTCTGCCAGCCCCAAGATATGATTTTTTCCCCCATCTGAGATCATAGGCTCCCTGACTTCCATCCATGGATTTCTTGGGGGCTATTTAGGGGGAGGGGAGGTCTATGGACCTCAGGTTAAGAATCACTGTCAGCCAAAGTTATGAGCAGTTTCTGGGTATACTGTGGTAACCCAGTGTATTGACAAGAAGTGGGTAAGAAGAGGGCCAGGAAAATGACCAGGAATTTCTGGATTCAGCAGTATGGACTGATCACCACTTCCCATAAGTCTGTGGATTGACAATGAAAAATTAAATGAATCAAAACTTGTTGTGTGATATCTGTGAATAATTCCTTAAATGTTTCCTGAAATGCTGTTAATTATTACATGAATTTTTAAAACTAAGCAAATTTGGGAAAAAATCAAACACAAGTGGATAGGTGTCTATTTTGGCATCTTGAGGATCTATATAGCTTTAGGGCAGACCAAGGCAGTAACTTGGTCTGATTAGCACAGTATGATTGCAAATCTTCCTGATTCTGCCACTCCCCACTCTGCGGTAACTTCAAAAGTGGGTAGCACACAACAATATGGAGATCAGAGAAGAACAATTTCAGAGCATGTGTGGGACAACCCAAGGTGACCAGAGTATATTGAAGCCCTACAATGATGGGGGCACAGATCAGTACAATGTGGATAGTAACATCGATGTGACATCATTTGTTACTAGAATTTGAATAGAAAAGAAATATGAATTATACTGAACCCGCATCTTACTACCACTAGGAAGCTTTGTAATAATAACAATAGCTAACATGAATTGAATGTTTACTATGTGCCAGGCATCGTTTAAAGTACTTCATACGCACTAACATGTTTAATTCCTCGAGCTAACTTATGAGCTAAGTGCTATTATCTTCATTTTACAGTTGAGGAGATGGAGATATAGAGAGGTAGAAGTATATTCTTGACTTTACTTAAATGCTATATTAATTATATACTAGCTGCTCTAACAATAAACTTTGAAATCTTGGTCACTTAACACAACAGGTGGTTATTTCTCCCCTGCATAAGCCCAATAAGAGGTGGGGTGTTGAGGGACATAAACTGATAGAAAGATCTACCATCTTCAATACATTGCATCCAAGGTCACACTGAGGTTTCTTGCACCAGACTGGAGGTGACACATCTAATTCCACTGGCCAGAACTCACCCACACCTAACTGCAAGGGAGACCAGGAAACGTAGTTGAACCGTGGGCCCAGAGGGAAAGAAAACTGGTTTCGTTGTCATGCTAACAAGTCAGATAACTCTATTGGTTCAAGCAAAAAGCCTCCCTTTTATTTTCATAATGTGCTCCTTAACGAACTAAAACCACTTTTAGATGAGCTTAGTGCGTGGCTTTTTTTTTTTTTTAATGTTTATTTATTTTGAGAGAGAGAGTGATAGAGCAGGGGAAGGGCAGAGAGAGAGAGAGAGAGAGAGAGAGAGAGAGAATCCCAGGCAGGCTCTATGCTGTCAGCACAAAGCCTGACTCTAGGCTTGATCTCACCAACTGTGAAATTATGACCTGAGCTGAAATCAAGAGTCAGACACTTAACCGACTGAGCCACTCAGGCACCCCTAGTGCATGGCTTTTTCTTAAGTGAAAGATAATTATTTGCCTCTATACTGATAAAGTGGTGTTATTACCACTCAGCAGGCTCTCAATCTTTTTGTATAATTATTAGGCTTGAGATCAACTCTTCTTACATTCAAATGTTGTTTTTGGTAGCTGTCCTCCAATATTTAACTGATTAATTGCCAAAAAACTTATAAAGCACATAAACTATGCAGTTATCTGGAAAGTTAATTTCTTTCTTTCTTTCTTTTTTTTTTTTTTTTTTAAGAGAGAGAGTGAGAGTGAGAGGCAGAGGGAGATAGAGACAGAATCTTAAGCAGGCTCTATGCTCAGTGCAGAGTCCAATGGGGGGCTCCATCCCATGACCCTGGGATCATGACCTGAGCAGAAATCAAGAGTCAGATGCTCAACTGACTGGGCCACCCAGGTGCCCCTGGAAAGTTAATCTCTTAACTAGCTTATTAACTAAGGTATTCTCTTTACTAATAAAGGCTAGAATCATCTTGACCACACATGTGTGAAAGAACTTTGGAGTCTGAGTCATTATCTATGTGTTTAAGTGGGTCCAGATCTATTTTGGGGGGAAAGTCTTAGACCCACTTCTAAATGGCAGTAGGAGGGCTTTCCTTTCACACTATCACACTGTTAGACTTCTTGCTTCTCTGGAAGAATGCCACTCCTACCTTCAGCTCTATTGATTATCAAAACAACTATCAATCAGCAGAAAGATCATTTCCACTCTAGTTTTTTAACAGAGAACTAACTTCAAACTACTGCACATTATTCATCAAAAGCACAAGTGAAAGAAGTAATATTCATCGAGGATTACTTGAAAGATAAGTAATCCATCCATTTCTCTAGACATTCTAAATTTTATCCCAATTTATAGCCTATAGAATAAGCTGTGTAGTTGGATTGCTCCTGGTCCTTTGTAGAATTGCTTTTACCGAGTAGTACTTTGGCTTTATGCACTGAAGTTCATTATAAGAGATGGCCCTAGAGATCTTGCTGTTGTATTTATCAGAGGGATATTGTTGAGGACTTTAACCATTATGTCATAGAGTGACTCATAATGAAGGAACATTTTTCTCAGGTATTAATACAAGGAAGCTATATACCTTTTTAAAAGAACTATTTCATTTTATATCATAGGGACACCAAATTTCATAATAGTTCATATTTTCCTATTGCTTTGTTCCTGGAAGCTCAGAATCAAAGATTCAGCCCAGATCTAGCTATTGTTTAGAACTGTATACCGTGAACTTCTGTAAGTCAAGCCTAACAGTTGACTTTAGTATATTTTCCTTCTCCTGTTTGCCTTTACTTCTCACCTCCACCCCAATTACTTAACTCATTTATTTCCTGCAATATTTCCTTAAGTTGCTTTGAATCCTTTTGGGAACATATAAACTATTTATATGTTTGGGAATGTATTTGCATATGTATGTTTATATATAAAGTAATGCTGAAGTGTTTGGAAGAACAAAAGATGTTGAGCTAGATGTTTGGTTAAATACTATTACTGAGTATTTTCCATAAAGAGAAGTTTTGCATTGGAATTTATGTTTGTTTCTTTCCTTTTTGCTATTTTTTTTGATGTTTATTTTTGAGAGAGCGTGAGGGAGCGGGGGAGGGGCAGAGAGAGAGAGGGAGATGGAGGATCTGAAGCAGGCTCAGTGCTGAGGGCAGACAGCCTGTCAGGCTGTCGTGACTCAAACTCACCAACCGGTAGATCATGACCTGAGCCGAACTCAGACACTTAACTGACATCCATGCAGCCCAACACTCTGCTGTTTTTAGCATTGTCCACCAAACTATGCTGCAAACCCTTCCCACTCTTGCTTTTTCTTCAGCTCTTCCCCACCTCTCTTGCTCCTCATTGTCAAATCTTCCTCCAAGCCCTCAGAATTTGCTCCTCTCTCATCCTGGATTGTTCTTCTGTGATGGGCTCCTTCTTCATGTCTTCTCAGAGAGGCTTCCTAACCCCCATTCTCTCTAAAGCTGATGTTTGTCCCCTAGTGACCCCACCTCATTATCCTCCTTCATAGTGCCCTGTGTTTTTCTTCATAGCACCACCTTGTTTTCGTTTTATTAATTCACTTGCTAGCTATCTGTCTCCTCAGCTAGAGGGTGAACTCATGAGGGAAAGTACTATGTTGTTTTCTTCATCTAGGTCTTAAGATGAATGAATGAATAAATGGTCCAGCCCAAGAACTGTAGAAAATCTCTTCTGACTCTTGTATACCCTCAAGATAGTTCCTTTTTCTTTTCTCTCTTTCTTTTCTTTCTTTCTTTCTTTCTTTCTTTCTTTCTTTCTTTCTTTCTTTCTTTCTTTTCTTTCTTTCTTTTTTAGGTTTTATTTTTAAGTAATGTCTACACCCAACATGGGGCTCAAACCCACAACTTTTAGATCAAGGCACCCTGATAGTTTCCTTTACTGAACTACTGAATTTACTCCTGTCTGACCACAGTCACTCACCACATTTAAAACCTTTGGTTCCTCTTTGTTTCCTGTTTCAGGATGGATTTCCTCAATCACAATGTGAGTTTTTAATAATCTGGCTAATGGATTGGAGGAACACTGAAGGTACAGCCAGCAGTAAGTAGATTTCACTAAGGGATTTAAATAGTCTCTTATTTCTTTTTAATTTAATTTTTATTTGTTTTAATTTTATTATTTCTTTTTAATTTTAAGTTTATTTATTTATTTTGAGAGAGAGACAGAGAGACAGAGAGAGACAGAGAGAGAGAGAGAGCACGAGTAGGGGAGGGACAGAGAGAGAGAGGGAGAGAGAGAGAATCCCAAGCAGGCTCTGCACCAGCAGTGTGAAGCCCAATGTGGGGCTTGAACTCATGAACTGTAAGATCATGACCTGAGCCAAAACCAAGAGACAAATGCTTAACCAACTAAGCCACCCAGGCACCCCATCTTGTCATATTTCTGTGGGCAATGGTGGCAGAAAGGCAAGAAAGGGAGGTGGAAGGGACATTTATTAAGAACAGCTTAGATTAGGCAAGACAAGAACCTATGAATGCAAGTGATAGGAACACGAATTTCAGCTCACTTTTTTTTTTTAATTTTTCTAAACATTTATTTATTTTTGAGAGAGAGAGAGAGAGAGCGCGTGCACGTGAGCGGGGGGAGGGGCAGAGAGAGGGGAAAACACAGAATGTGAAGCAGGCTCAGAGCCCCATGTGGAGCTCTAACTCATGAATGGTGGGACCAGGACCATGACCTGAGCTGAAGTCAGGCACTTAACCAACTAAGCCACCCAGGCACCCCTTCAGCTCACTTCTTTAACAATAAGGGTAAAAGTCAAGAATAGAATGAGTTTCCTTGGGAGGGTCATTCACTCAACAAAAGTATTGGGCACATTTCACATGCTAGGCATAGTCTTGGGCACTAGAGATGGAACATGAATAAGACCTTGTCCCTGTTCTCATGGTACTGACAGTTTAGTGTAGGCTGGGAGGAATCTATTTCAGAAAATGTTCTATCAGACCTGGAATCAGGGATTCTAGCCCTGGGCAGAAGCCAGATTCAGGGATGGAGGAAGGAAATGAGTGAACATTTGTTGAGGGCTTACTGTTTGTCAGGCACCATTTGAAGCACCATACACAGCTTCCTTGTTCCCCTGAGGGGAGAAACATTGTGGTGCTCTTGGGTTCCCTGGGGCACTGAGTGTTAACATGTACACAGGAAACCCTCAGTACTCAATTAATTACTGATATCATTCAAGTGCTTCAATGGTAATGAGATGCTAGTAGCATTCATATGCTCATAACACAAATGCTAAAATAAAAATTAAGAATAACAAAAAATGGGGTGCCTGGCTAGTTCAGTCAGTAGAGTCAGTGACTCGATCTCAGGGTTGTAAGTTCAAACCCCATGTTGAGTGTAGAAATTACTTAAAAATAAAATCTTAGTGTGCCTGGGTGGCTCAATTGGTTAAGCATCTGACTCCTGATTTTGGCTCGGGTCACCATCTCACGGTTCATGAGATGAAGCCCGGTGTCTGGCTTTGCGCTGACAGCACAGATACATGTGGGATGTATATATGGGATTCTCCCTTTCCCTCTCTCTTTGGCCCTCACCCCCCCTAAATAACCATAAAAAATTAAATAAAATCATAAAAGAATAACACACACACACACACACACACACACACACACACACACACACACATGCTAAATTATTTGCCAGAGGCCACTTTTTACAGTTGTCATCAAAGCTGGATTTATCCTTAGGATTTCTTGGACTGTAGTCCCACGCTTGGATTTCAAAGTCACACTTCGCCTTCCTAATATGTGAGGTAACTGCAATTGTTGCACAGCCAGTCATAAGAATTCTGAAATGTTATAGCTACAACTATGCCACCTGTAATAAGAACCGTGATGAATGCTCTAGATACTATTTTAAATATGCCACAAGTTTTGTTTCCTCTCCCTTTACATAAATTAATTTATTTTTTTTAAGAAACAAGGAGATATTTTATTGTATTTTATTTTACCATAAGCCTTAGAAATGCTCAACTCCTGTTAAGCACACACCCAAAGAACAGTGGCAAATAGGAATTCAAAGTAAAACCGGACATTAACATGGTGTCCATTGCCCTTATTGCAAATTTGCACAGCTGGGTTAGGGGGTGTAGGTGCTCACTCCATGCCTTTTTTCTGTAATGAACTTCCCACTGTTGGATGATTTGTGATAGTATGGACACCACTGACTCAATGGACACACACATGCTGCATAGGATGGGTAGACTGGAAGGAAAATCTCATATCATTGATGGTGGCTATTTTACATGGTAGGATGTCAGTATTTTTAAATCTTCTATATTTGATTTTCTTAAAAAAATTTTTTTAATGTTTATTTATTTTTGAGACAGAGAGAGACAGAGCATGAACAGGGGAGGGTCAGAGAGAGAGGGAGACACAGAATCTGAAGCAGGCTCCAGGCTCTGAGCTGTCAGCACAGAGCCTGACGCGGGGCTTGAATTCACGGACCGTGAGATCATGACCTGAGCCGAAGTCGGACGCTTAACTGACTGAGCCACCCAGGCGCCCCTATATTTGATTTTCTTTAAGACAAATGATTAGTGAATAAATACAATAGGATACTTTGCCCAGGATTGAATATGCACACCTAATAAAGTTTGCTTTAAATCATGTACAAAGTCTTATGAAAGACATGGTAAATATAGTAGCAGCATATGTAGATCTGGGGGAAGAAATGGTCTTGGAAGAAGTCAAGAAAATACTGACAATTTACCCGAAGTTCAAACAGGCAGACAGGGCCATGGGAGTCTCATTACAACACAGCATGCATTTTTAGTGTTTGCCCTTTTTTAGATTGACTGTTTCACATTAATCAGGCTCTCCCTTTAGCTGACAAGCCATGGGCTCTGTTTCTCATTACTTCCCGCTCCTCTCCTTTGCCTTCCTTCATCCACCAAGTAAGATGGCGCAGCAACAGCTGAGTCCATACTTATTAAACCACCCACGTCCATACACTTTTGCCCATGTCCACATGGCAAAGCTCCATGAGTAATTCCTGAGGAGCGTCACCGCTGTCCTGACAGTACTGTTTCCCCTTAGCTCTCTGCTAAGAACTTTCCAGTTCCAAGATAGAGGAAGAAGCCCCAACTCTCCTTGTAGTCAACTCACTTTTCTTTGTCTAAGATAAAAACCTTATGTCATTTCTATTTTAATAGAATTAAGATATGAAAATCTGAGCATATACATCCCAGAGGACATATACGATTTGCTTGGTGCAGAGATTTTTGAGTGAGATTCTATTACCAGGTGATACCTGATTCAAAGAGCATTAAAGAAATGACACCATCACTTACAGATTGTATGGTAGCTAGCATATTCCTCAACAGAAAATTTTCTCTTTGAAAAAGAATTTTGTGTTTGCCTATCAAAATGTATTTGAGAGATCTTCCATAAAAAGCTCAAGCCTTTCTCACAGGTGTTTCCCCCCTCCCTTCCCTCCTTCCTTCCTCTTTATTGTTTTTTACTGAAGTCTAATTAACATACAGTGTTATATTAGTTTCAGGTGTACAATATGATTCAACAATTCTATATATTACTCAGTGCTCATCAAGATAAGTGTACCCTTAATCTCCTTCATCTATTTCACTCATTCCCCACCCCCCCTCACTTCCCCTCCAGTAACCACCAGTTTGCTTCTGCATTTAAGAGTTTGTTTCTGTTTATTTTTTTCTTTGTTCATTTGTTGTGTTTCTTAAATTCCACAAGAGTGAAATCATATGGTATTTGTCCTTCTCTGACTTATTTCACCTAGCATTATACCCTCTAGGTCCAACCATGTTATTGTAAAGGGTGAGATTTCGTTCTTTTTAATGGCTTAATAATATTCTATGATACATATACCAAACTTATCTACCTATCTATCTATCCCACATCTTATTTGTCCATTTACCTATCAATGGATACTTGGGTTGCTTTCATATCTTAGCTATTATAAAAAATGCTGCAATAAACATAGAGCTGCATATATCTTTTTGAAAAAAAATTTTAATGTTTATTTTTGAGAGAGATAGAGAGAAAGAGCATAAGTCGGGGAGGGGCAGAGAGAGAGGGAGACACAGAATCTGAAGCAGGCTCCAGGCTCTGAGCTGTCAGCACAGAGCCTGATGCAGGGCTCGAGCCCTCAAACCATTAGATCATGACCCGAGCCGAAGTCGGATGCTTAACCAGCTGAGCCACTCCGGCACCCCTGCATATACCTTTTTAGATTAGTGTTTTTATTTTCTGTGGGTAAATACCTAGTAGGGAAATCACTGGATCATATTTTTAATTTTTTGAGGAAACCTCCATATTGTCTTCCACAATGACTGCACCAGCTTTCATTCCCACCAACAGTGCATCAGGGTTTCTTTTTTTCCACATCCTCACTGACACTTATTATTTCTTATGTTTTGATTTTAGCCATTGTGTAAAGCAATATCTCACTGTGTTAATTTGTATGTCCTTGATGATGAGTGATGTCGAGCACCTTTTCATGTGTCTGTTGGTCATTTGTATGTCTCCTTTGGAAAAATGTCTGTTCAGGTCCTCTGCCCATTTTGAAATCAGATTATTTGTTTTTTTGTTTTGTGTGTTTTGGTTTTTTGTTTGTTTGTTTGTTTTGGTGTTGTCTTAGTTCTTTATATATTTTGGATATTAACCCCTTATCAGATATATCATTTGCAAGTATTTTTCTCCCATCCAGTAAGTTACCTTTTTGTTTTGTTCATGGTTTCCTTTGCTGTGCAAAAGGTTTTTATTTTGGTGTAGTCCAGTAGTTTCATTTTGCTTTTGTTTCCCTTGCCTAAGGAGACATACCTAGAAAATTTTTCTATGGCTAATGTCAAAGAAATTACTCCCTATGTTTTCTTCGAGGAGTTTTATGGTTTCAGGTCTCACATTTAGGTCTTTAATCCATTTTGAGTTTATTTTTGTGTATGGTGAAAGAAAGTGGTCCAGTTGCATTCATTTGCATGTAGCTGTCTACTTTTCCCAACACCATATGTTGAAGAGATTGTCTTTTCCCCATTATAAATATTCTTGTCTCCTTTGTTTTAGATTAATTGTCCACATAAGTGTAGGTTTATTTCTGGACTTTCTATTCTGTTCCATTGATCTATGTGTCTTTGTGCCAGTACACACTGTCTTGATTACATAAACGAATTGATTTTTTTTTAATGTTTATTTTTGAGAGAGAGAGAGCATGAGCGGGGAGAGAGGGAGACACAGAATCCGAAGCAGGCTCCAGGCTCTAAGCTGTCAGCACAAAGCCGGAAGCCGGGCTCGAACCCACCAATGGTGAGATCCTGACCTGCGTGGAAGTCAGCCACTTAACCAACTGAGCCACCCAGGCGCCCCAATGAATTGATTTTTAAAGCAGCATTTTACTTTAGATCCAGCAGGGGGAGCCAGGTCCATGTTGTTTAAAGACAAAACCCCACCCCCCCAAAACGAAAAAAAAAGTCCCCTAAAAAACGCCTTCTAATTTCCAAAGTATTCTATTTCCACCTTCCTTTAGTGGCCCTGAACAGTTCTTTATTTCCCCTCTGTGACCTTAGGGCATAAAAATACCGTTGAAACACAACAGTAAAAACTTACTTTTTTGAGTTCTTTTGAAGGCATAAAATTTGAGTATTCCATTCACCCGTTTATCTAAACAAGCATGAATTGTTGCTTACCCTGCCTGCTGGTCTGGGGCAGGAGAGGAGACAGCCAGAGCAGGAAAGGGTCAGACTAGAGAATGGTGATGGGGCAATAAATAGGAGAGAGCAGCCACCTTTAGGGAGGAAGAGATCTTTGAAATGGATCTTGAAAGACAGTTAGCATTCCTCAGCCAATCGTGATTGGAATTGGCATTCCAGACCGTGAGAATAATATGAGCAAATAACAGATGCAGTGTATTTGTAGAATTATAGATAGGAGAGGAAAAAGGTTGCAGGTAGGTAAGATAATTCTCAAAAGTAATCTAAGTGGGGTTTATTTCAACAATGTTGAATAATAGCTAACAGTAATAATTAGTAATAACTGATATTTGTGTTAAACAGATATCTAATATTCAATAAACACTTATATAGCACTTAATGTTCCAAATGCAACTGTAAGCACTTTACAAGAATTAACCAATTTAATCCTCACACAATCTGTTAATTAGCCCCATTTCCAAATGAAGAATCTGAGGAAAAATGAGGTTGAATAACTTGTGCAAGGCCACACAACTTGAGATGGGTAGACCTAGCAGTTGAGCCCTGGCAGCCTGGCTCCGGAGTGTGCACCTGATCTAAATACTGGACCTGTGTTCTCTCCTTTAATGCTCACAGAAGCTCTCTGAAGTCTGTGTGCTATCATTATGCCCCGTTGATATTTGGTATCATTATGCCCTTCAATATGCAAACAAAAAGATACCTGTTATTTCCCCTGTCCTGTCACACAAACTGTGTATATCATACACATCGTTCTGCACTTGCTTTTTTAAAAATTTATTTATTTTTGAGAGAGAGAGAGAGAGCACATAGTAGGAGCAGAGAGAGAGAGAGAATCCCAAGCAGGCTCCACGCTGTCAGTGCAGAGCCTGACATGGGGCTTGAACTCACCAACAGTGAGATCATAAACTGAGCCAAAACCATGAGTTGGACACTTAACCAACTGAACCACCCAGGCACCCCTGTTCTGCATTTGCTTTTAAAACCTAATGATATATCTTTGGAATGGCTGCAAAGTATTTCTGTATATGGATGTGCTATGTTTTGTTTAACCAGTCCCTTACTGTCAGGTGATTTATAGTCGTTCTCTGTCATAAACAATGAATGGCAATGAATAAAGGCTCTTTGCCATTTCCCTCAGATGTGAGCCTATCTGCAGGATAAATTCTAAGAATACATTTGATGGTCCAAAATACCTCATTCTGGGGCACCTGGGTGGCTCAGTCAGTTAAGCATCTGACTCTTGGTTTCAGCTCAGGTCATGATCTCAATGTTATGAGATTAAGCCCCATGTGGGGTTCCGTGCTGGGCATGGACACTGCTTGAGAGTCTCTCTCTCTCTCTCTCTCTCTCTCTCTCTCTCTCTCTCTGCTCCTCTCCCTCGCTTGCATGCTCTCTCTCTAAAAAACAAAAACAAAACAAAAAAACCCCAAATTTAAAAGATACCTGAATCTGTCATTTTGACAGAAGTTGTCAAGTTGCCCTTTGTAGAGGCAGTCCTGATATAAACATGAGTGTCTGTTTCCCCATTCCTTCACAAAAACTGTTATCTCAGTGCAGGTTTAATTTGCATTTCTTTTGTTAGGAGTGAAATTGAACATCATTCCATGTGTTCCAGAATCATTTAACATTTCTTTTTTTGTGTGGACTGTTTGATCACAACCTTTGTCTGTTTTCCTGTTGGGTTGTTGAGCTTTATATACACATATATTTCAGCTTCTGGCCAAAAACCCATGTGTGATTTTCCAGGCCCAACTGTAGGCAATTACAAAGGCTTTACTTGGCAGGCCTCGCAGGGGAACGCTGCCCCCACTAGACTTGATGCACAGGCAGTGCACTGCCCTTTCTGAAGGGAGTTTATACTCAGGCCTCCCTGGCCAGCCAAGGTCTTAAGCATATCTGCATTTATAGATGGGGAGCCTTCATTCAGAAGTCTCTTTTCTAGGACTTTCCTGAGGGATCTCTGCTGAGGCCTCCTTATTAATGGGAGAGACAGGAGGGAGAAATCTTAAAGACACTTTTCTTCTCACTGACTCAGTACTCAGCACTTTTCCTTTCTGACTCAGTACTTTTCCACTCCTAACCCCTCTTTAAACCCCACCCATGTCCTGCTGATCCACTCATCCTGCGATGTTCCATGGGGGAAAATGCAACAGGAGGGAGTCATAACTTTCTCTGCTTTTAGCCTCTTGCTTATACTGTCACGGTAAGTGATTAAAGTCTTAAATGTTAGTTGCATTTGTCCCTTGTCATTTTATTATTTATTTATTTAATATTAATTGTTTTAATGTTTACTTATTTTTGACAGAGAGAGCACGCGCGCGCACGAATGGGGGAGGGCAGAGAGAGAGGGAGACACAGAATTTGAAACAGGCTCCAGGCTCTGAGCTGTCAGCACAGAGCCTGACGCAGGGCTCGAACTCACAGACAGTGAGATCATGACCTGAGCCGAAGTCAGACGCTCAACCAACTGAGCCACCCAGGTGCCCCCGTCCCTTATCATTTTAATCGAGTAGTATAAACATCTGGGAGCTCAGCCTCTTGGTCAGCTGAGCCCTTGACTATATAAAAATATATCAATACATATACAAAAGATCAAGATAGACAATGAGAAAAGAAAGCTGAGTTAGCATGACTAACCTCAGCATTACCAGGACATGGGACTTGGACTGCTAATATTGAGCTAGCAGAGTACTTTCTTGGTTTTAAAACAGAATCACAACCTGAGAACCCCTTCAGTCCTGGGCAGACTGAAAACTCTATGTGATTTGTAATGAACACATCAAACTTTGACCTCTGCAATCCAGTGGAAATATGAAAAGGAGACTCAGAAAACTATAAAGCAGAAAAATGTGATATTAAAATGTGTAAACAATGGGGTATGGGAGATTGGGAGGAGCTGGGGTGGGGATTGCAAAGAAAAGTTACTGAAGCAGAATGTGTCCAATAGAAAGGTAAACATGTGGTTTGAAAGGTGGGGCATACTTAGATATATACTTTTTTTTTTTTTAAGTAGGCTCCACGCCCAATGTGGTGCTTGAACTCACTACCCTGAGATTAAGAGTCTCCTGCTCTACCAACTGAGCCAGCCAGCCACCCCTATATTCTTCAGTAATAGACAAATGCATTCCATGTTGACACAGGAACTCAGGATGGTTACTTCATAAAGTAATGGGCTTACAGTTTAACATCTAATGAAAACACATCATGGTGGGCAGCTTAGTGGAGGTAATGTATATGCAGCTGGCATAATGCTTGGTACCCGGTAGGCACACAGATCCTGCTCTTCCTGACTTAATCCCTTTCTCTTCCTGAGATTGGCTCTTGAGTTAAAAAGTGGTTTCAATACCCAGCACAATGCCTGGCACATAGTCAGTGCTCAATTAACATTTGTTGAATGAATATTGAGTGTACACATCAATTAATTTGGCATTGATTTTCGTGTGATGCCAAGCCAGTTTCTAGGAATTATTATCACTGCTCCAATTTGCACTTAAGGATGACCAGAATTACCTCCTTTTATATTCTGAATTTGGTCAGATATTATAAGCTGTATTCATCACTTAATCTTAAAAGGAAAAATATATCAAATTCTCTTGGGCTATGCAATTTTAATTATTTCCCAATATTGTAACATGTGCGGTCATTGCAGAGCTCAGTCAAGGATTACAGGTTTCCTCAGCTATCCCAAAGTAGAGCATTCCCATGAGATCTTTCATAGGTTAAAACGACCCAAAGGGAAGAAGCAATTATCGTTAATTTATATGCAAACATTTTCGAGCATTCCCAGACCTCCAAAATAACCTCTGTTAGGCTTTTCTGATAGTTTAGGACACATCTTGCTAATAGATACACAAAATCAATCAAGAGAAAGCAGTTTGCTCACAGACACAGTTCAAAGCCATAGCAACTTGATGCTGAGATGCTGAGTGTACTTCCCAGAGAAGGAGCTTGGTGATGCCACTCTCACGAGTAGGGGTGTGTGCTGCCTCTGTAAGGGCTCCCTGCAAAACAAATGCTGAACGCTACTTTTGCTTTGACCTTTTTTCAAAAAAGTGAAAATGCTCTTTGGATTTCTTTCACTTAGCAAAAAAAAAAAGGTGCTAGTATAGATAAACAAAGTGTGAGGGCACCGGGGTGGCTCAGTGAGTTGAGTCTGACTCTTGGGGGGCGCCTGGGTGGCTCAGTTGGTTAAGCATCTGACTTCAGCTCAGGTCATGATCTCAGGGTTTGTGAGTTTTAGCCCTGCGTCGAGCTCTGTGCTGACAGCTCAGAGCCTGGAGCCTGCTTCAGATTCTGTGTCTCCCTCTCTCTCTGCTCCTCCCCTGCTCATGTTCTGTGTGTGTGTGTGTGTGTGTCTCTCTCTCTCTTTCTCTCAAAAATAATAAATATTTTAAAAAAGAAAAAAATTAAACAAACAAACAAAAAAAGAGGCTGACTCTTGGTTTTGGCCCAGGTCATGATCTTAAGGGTTCGTGGGTTTGAGCCCCACATTGGGCTCTGAGGTGACAGCATGAAGCTTGCTTAGGATTCTATCTCCCTCTCTCTGCTCCTCCCCCACTTGTGCCCCCTCTCTCTCTCTCTCTCTCAAAATAAATACACTTAAAAAAAAAAGCAAAGTGTCAAAAAAAAAAAAAAGGTATCCTAACATGAATTTTTGAGAAGCAGGGATACCGGGGTGCCTGGTTGGTTCAGTTGGTTAAGCATTCGGCTCACAGGTCAGGATCTTGCAGTTCAAAAGTTCCAGCCCTGCGTCACCCTCTATGTTGACAGCTTAGAGCCTGGAACCTGCTTCGGATTCTGTATTTGTCTCTCTCTCTCTCTCTGTCCCTCTCTTGCTTGCACTCTGTCTCTCGCTCTGTCCCCAAAATAAACATAAAAAAATTTTTTTTGAAAAGCAGGGATAGCTGTGTACTCTCCACAAGAGAGTAACAGCAGAGCATGAATTAAAATCATATGCAGTTTGAATTCCAACTATTTTGGTTAACTTAAGAAAAATTTTCTAATTATGGTAAAATACACTTAACATGAAATTTACCATCTTAGGGGCACCTGGATGGCTCAGTCCGTTGAGCGTCCGACTTTGGCCCAGGTCATGATCTCATGGTTCTCGAGCCCCGTGTGGGGCTCTGTGCTGACAGCTCAGAGCCTGGAGCCTGCTTCAGATTCTGTGTCACCCTCTCTCTCCGCCCCACCCCTGGCTTGTGCTCTGTCTCTCTCTGTCTTTCAAAAATAAATAAACACTAAAAAAAATAAATAAATACAAGAAATTTACCATCTTAACCATTTCAAGTGTACAGGTCAGTAGCATTAAGTATATTCAACATTACTTACATTACGTAAGCTGTTGTGCAAACTATCTCCAGAACCCTTTTTATCTTGCAAAACTGAAATTCTATATCCCTGTAACAACTCCCCATTCCTTCTTTCCCCCATCCCCTGGCAACCATCATTTTACTTTCTGTCTCCATGAATTTGATTACTCCAGGTGCTCTCCTATAAGTGGAGTTATACAGTGTTTGTCTTTTTGTGACTAGTTTATTTCACTTAGTGTGTCCTTAAGATTCATCCATGTTGTAGCATGTTAGAATTTCTTCCATTTATTTATTTATTTATTTATTTATTTATTATAAATGTTTATTTTTGAGAAAGACAGCGTGAGGGAGGGGCAGAGAGGGAGAGGGAGACAGGATCTGAAGCAGGCTCTGTGTTGACAGCAGAGAGCCCAATGCAATATGGGGCTCAAACTCACCAACCATGAGATCATGACGTGTGATGAAGTCAGAGGCTTATTAACCCACTGAGTCACCCAGGCGCCCCAGAATTTCTTACCTTTTTAAGCAAAGTGTCCTATTGATGGACACTTGGGTTGCTTCTGCCATTAGCTATTGTGAATAACGATACTATGAACATGAGGATACAAATATTTTTTTATGTTTATTTTGACAGAGAGAGAGAGAGAGAGAGAGAGCTTGCATGCAAGCAGGGAAGGGAGAGAGGGAGAGGAAGAGAGAGAATCCAAGGCAGGCTCTGGGCTGTCAGCTCAGAGCCTTATGAGGAACTCCATATCATAACCTGAGCCGAAACCAAGAGTCAGATGCTTAACCGACAGAGCCACCCAGGTGCCCCAAGTATACACACATCTTTGATATCTTGTTTTCAGTTCTTTGGGGTATATACCCAGAAGTGAAATCACTGGATCAGAAGGTAATTCCACTTTTAATTTTTTAAGGTATGACCATACTGTTTTCTGTAGAGATTTAGACATTTTACATTTTTACCAATAGTGCAAAGTTTCCAATTTTTCCTTATCAACACTTGTTATTTTCTATTTTGTTTTTGTTTATTCTGTGGTAGCTATCCTAATGGGTATGAGATAGTATCTCATTGTGATTTTGTGGTTAATTAAAAAAAAAATCAAAGTAAAGGAGTATCTAGTCTGTTTAGTGTCTGACTTTGGCTCAGTTCATGATCTTGTGGTTTGTGGGTTCAAGCCCCGCACCTGACTCTGTACTGACAGCTCAGAGCCTGGAGCCTACTTGGGATTCTGTGTCTCTTTCTCTTTCTGCCCCTCCCCACTTGTGCTCTGTCTCTGTCAAAAATAAAATAAAACATTAAAAAAAATCAAAGTAAAACCTTTCTTAAAAATGGCTGCATGACATTAAAAAGTCAAATAATGCAGTTCTATAAGGGTTATAAGGTCCTCATCCCAATCCCATCCCTCCTTGCCCTCCAATCCTGCTCTCCAGAGACAGCATTTTTCAATTCTTTTTAGTTGTTCTTCTGGTCCTAGAGACCATAGTACTAAATAATATGCTAATATTGTTATTTTTTTAAATTTATCATGTCCATCATTACAATTTTGTAATTATAGCACAGATATTTCTGTTCTTCCACTTTTCCTGATATAAGTATATAACGATGTGTAGTCAATTCAATATGACTAAGTATAATTTGGTACTGAGTATGTATTGTGCATAGATTATGTTTCCCTATATAATTTTTGCTTTTTTCCAAATTTAATAATTGCCTCATTATTAAATTTGCTCAATTTTCTACACATCTATTGCTAATTCTCTCCATATACTCCAATGTCTTCTTTTTATAGGCTTTTATAGAGCCAAACATATTACATAAATCATGATCTCCATGCTTCTGCTGGAGATCTCTGTCCTCATATACCTCCAATCTGGATGTGTTGTTTCCTAAGCCTGCTATATAGTTGTCTAAGGACTTCCCTTCCAATGCCCCCTGGGAGCTGGAATTCTAGTAACTTAAAAAAAATAATAAAATTTCGCATAAAAAACAGTATCTGACAGTAATTAGCTTTAGGTGCATCCTACTTGGGTTCTTAGGATGGTGAGTTCTGGCCTCCATTTCTTCAGTGTTACAGTCATTCCTTCTTCACAGTACAGCTCCTTGAGGGTGCAACCGCCTAGGCTCTAACAGTTACATAAGGGTAATAAGAACAGATGAAGAAGCACCAAGAGGAAAATACACAGTGTACTCTTTACCAAAGAGTTGGAAAAAAACAAAAATGTGGAAAGAATGTGGGACAATAATCCCAACCCTCTCATATTCTCACAATAAATGACGATCCCTATTAACATTTGTATCTATTTCCTTCTCATCTTTTTCTTAAGCCTGGATTTTGTTGTTGTTGTTGTTGTTGTTGTGACCATATTGTATACCCAATTTTATGTCCTGCACTTTTTTTAATGTTTATTTATTCTTGAGAGAGGGAGAGAGAGACAGAGAGACAGAGCACAAGTGGGGGAGGGGCAGAGAGAAAGACACAGAATCTGAAGCAGGCTCCAGGCTCCGAGCTGTCAGCATAGAGCCCAACGTGGGGCTCAAACTTGGAGGCCACAAGATCATGACCCGAGCCGAAGTTGGCTGCTTAACCAGCTAAGTCACCCATGTGCCCCTATGTCCTGCATTTTTAATAGCAACGTTATATAAATGTTTTTCTTGGGCACCTGGGTGGTTCAGTCGGTTAAGTGTCTGACTTCAGCTCAGGTCATGATCTCACAGTCTGTGAGTTCCAGCCCCGCATCGGGCTCTGTGCTGACAGCTCAGAGCCTGGAGCCTGCTTCAGATTCTGCGTCTCCCTCTCTCTGACCGTCCCCCGTTCATGCTCTGTCTTTCTCTGTCTCAAAAATAAATAAATATTTTAAAAAATTTAAAAAAATAAGTGTTTTTCTAAGGACTTATAAATTACTCAGAAAGATCATTTTAAAAAATGGCTGCATAATAGCCCATCCAGTTGAAGTACTGTAATTAATAGATCTTCTATTGTTGCATCTTTAGGTTGTTACCAATTTTCAACCATTATAAATAATGTTTTGGTAAATATTTTTTCAGTAAACTTTTGCATATTTGGGATTCTTTCCTTCAGATAGATTTTTACTAAGTCAAAGGATATAAATATTTTTAAAGCTAAAATATTTTTTTCTTGATTATTTTTATTCAAGGATGTATATTCAGAGACTGAACCCCTTTTACCTAAATGATCATGATCCATTTCATTGCCTTTACTGGCTACATTTGAATGTAGCTAGGACTAGATTAGATTAGATTGTTAGCCATCAGATTTAATTATGTACAGTTTAGGATAGAAAGAGAAAGATCAAAAGTCTTAGAAGATGTCCAGACAAAATGGTTCAGAAATGCTACAGTTTATCAGTCCTCACAGCTCAGAAGTGCTCTGTCCTCTGGCATATCACAAAGAAAACAGCCTTATCTCTCGGCTTGTCTTTATTGCCTCCCTCCTTCCTTCCTTCCTCCCTCCCTCTTTACTTTCCTTTTTTCCTTCCTCCTTCCCTTCCTTCCACAACACATTATTACAATAACACATCATGGAAATTCTAATAGCTATAGGACTTGGAAGGTATGCTAAAATGTTATTAATCAGAATATTGTTCATGTTGTACACCTAAAACTAATACAATGTTATATGTCAATTATATCTTAGTAAAATTGGAAGAAAAAAGAGTCCTGACTCCACCATTTCCCTGAATCTAAAACTTGTCACCTTTCAGGCTGCATTGCTGACTCCAACAAAGGGCTGGGCTCCTCCTTGTGTTACAAAGTTTTCCTCCCAATTAACTCCACCAAGGCAAATAGTGCATCTTTGTAACTCTTAAGCTTTCTGAAGGTAGTAACAACTGTCTATTCATCTTTGTTTCTCCAACATGGATCATTTTTATTTCCCCAAGAATGTAGGCACTGAATGAATGGAGTATCATACAGCAGGAAGAAATCTAACAGACTCTTTTAAGACAGGATTTGTTTTTATATTCTAGACCAGGAGAAACAACTTATCGGTTCTAGGAAATCTAGCTCTATGGAAATAGATCATCTATTGAGCATTATATCCATGTACCATGTTAGATTCTTTATAAATATTATCTCACTTAATTCTTATAATAATTCCATAATAGCAGGTATTATTAGAATCCCCACTTTACAATTGAGGTAGCTAAGGTATAAGAGGTCAAACTTCTTCATGGAAACACACAGTAAAGAGGCATAAATGGAAGTCAAGAAAGTAAAAGTCTACCATGCCATTCATCAAGACAGTGTGGGGGGGGGGGTGTGGTGACAAATAAAGCTAGTGGCAAAGATGGCAAAAATTATTATTTCTTCCAAGGATACACTGTAGCTGTACAGTGTCATAATGATCCCCTTCTTTAAGTGACTACTGCTTTCTTACTCACTGAAAAACCTTGTTTTCCAAAATCATTGAGTATCAGAAACTTTGTTGTTGGACATTATATCAGTAAAAAGGAAGCAACCTGCTTTTGCTTAGAGGTTCTAAGTCACTTTGAGGCAGAGAAGCTCTCTTAATTTGCAACCTAGGTGAGAGTTGCAGATAAGTTCTGGGCACAACATTCCATATCTATCTTAACTTGTAATGACGAAGAAAACAGGATCCTTGGTCTATTAGTAGTCCAAATCTGACGTTAACCCATTTACAAATAGCTCTGTTTTAGTTTGAACCTAATCAAAACACAGCTTCCTTCAATTACACTTAAAATTCTGCCCTTTCCCCAAATCCTATAATAATTCTCTATTTTTCTTTGTTTGGTGAGATGCCCTATGGCTTTTAGCATGCAGTCTCTCTCATAGTAAGGAGTAATTAACCTGATTTTTAATGCTTGCATGCTTGTCCCTGTGGTTTTAGGCTAACTGGGCTAGGAAAGGTTTGAATCCAAGTTTGCCTATAACAGAGCCTAATGTTTAAAATTATCTGGCTCTTTTTCTGTATGTATTGTCAATGTCCTTCAGCCAAAGACCAACAGGAACACTCCTACAGTTAAGTAAGTTTGGTTCATAGATCATCACAGCCGGAGATAACATAGACCATGGGGAACTGCAGAGCATCTCAGTAAGAGGGTGTTAGAAAGCATTCATTTAGGAACAGAGCTTTGGTTGGGTGATTTTGAGGAGGGTACAAAGAAGAGGGTGTTCACTCCAGATCTGGTACTTATAGAAAGTAGAGACATTTCTATTGCAGAATATCTCAAGAAATGTCATCTATAGGAAGGACAGACTAGAGTGAGGCTAAAGCTGTAATCAGTAAGACAGCATCAGTCACTAATACCAGCCAGTATAGGGTGACATTTTATGGCTTGGACAATGTTCTTGTTTTGTTTGTATTCAGACATGATTTTTGGAGTGGGCTTGTTTTTTGTCTTAATCCATCATATTTACAGAATAGCCTTGTCTGATGTTGATGTTCTATAAAATAGAACATCAACAGGAGGAAACCAAGACCTCCCTGTGAATGCCAAGCCACCTCATAGCAACTCCAAGGCCAAACAACTGGTAGGACCAGGTCAGTTCCTGGATGCCAAATGATGCAATTTTTCTTTCTCAATACCTACATAAATGTATGTATGTATGTATGTGTGCATGTGTGTGCATATACATAGATGCATACCTCTATTAAAATCATTTAAACTTTCAAACCTAAAATTCAAACAAAAACAAACTGGGGCACCTGGATGGCTCAATCAGTTGAGCGTCCGACTTTGGCTCAGGTCATGATTTCGTGGTTTGTGAGTTTGAGCCCCATATCAGGTTTGTTGCTGTCAGCCTGTCAGAACAGAGTCCACTTTGGATCCTCTGTCCCCTTCTCTCTGCCTCTCCTCTGCTTGCACTTTCTCCTCCAAAGAAAACAAACTAAAGCAAACAAATAAACAAACAAATAAAAGCAAATTGATATTTGGGATGTTTTCCATTGAACTTGGAATGGCATATATATTTATGGCTTGGTCATGGGCTATATTTTGTTTTGTTTTCAGTATGTGCTTATATATTTATTGAATATGTAATCCATTCACATGGCTAAAAAGAATTTTTTTTAAGTATACAGAGAAAAGTCTCCTTTCTGTCCCCCATCTGTTCAATTCCCACACTTTCCTAATAGGTAACTACTATCATAAGCTTCTTGTGTGTCTTTCCAGAGCTATTCTTTGTATACATAATACATAGGAAACTGATAATATTCTTGTGTTTCTTTTTTAAACTTAAAGAGAACAGATAAACATGAAGTTTTGTACCTTGATTTTCCATTAATACACCTGGGAGTTCCTTCTGTGTCAGAACCTAAAAAGCATCCTTATTCTCAGGGCAGCTTTGTTTGAACTATAATTTAATGATGTATGTTTTATCTGTTTTCAATCTTTTGTTACCACAAAAACCAGTGCAACAAATACCTTTGTACATGTGTCATTCCACACAGTACACATCATTCCACACATTTATCCCCTTTAGAATTAGTTTTCCAAGATGAAACTATTGTGTCAAGAGGTGCATAGATTTGTAATTTTAAGAGATAATGCCAACTGTCCTCTACAGGGTTTACAGAAATTGACAGTCTTATCAGTGGAGTTGAGAAAGTACCTGTTTGCCCACAGCCTTACCAACAGTGTTTTCAAACTCTTCATTTTTTGTTAATCAGATGGTGGAAGATAACATTTCAGCAGGCCTAATTTGCATGTTTATTAATACTCCACACTGTCAGTGCAGAGCCTAATGTGGGGCTCATACCCACAAACCGTGAGATCATGACCTGAGCAGAAGTCGGACGCTTAACCCAGATACCCTAGGAATATTTTGTAAAAATAGACTTATTTTTTAGAGCGGTTTTAGGTTCACAACAAAATTGAGAAGATACAGAGAGTTCCCATATACCCTCTGACCCCATACATGCACAACCTCCTACACTATCAAAATCTTGCACCAGAGTGGTACGTTTATTATAACTGATGAACCTTCATTGACACATCATTATCGCCCAAAGTTCATAGTTTACATTAGAGTTCACTTCCGGTGTTGTACATTCTTTGGGTTTGGACAAATTTACAATGACACGTATCTACCATTATAGTATCACACAGAGAAGTTTCACTGCCCTAAAATTTCTCTGTGCTCTACCAATTCATCCCTCCTACTCCCCTAATCCCTAACAACCACTGATCTTTTTATTCTCTCCATAGTTTGTCTTTTCCAGAATGTCATATAATTGGAATCATACTGTACGCAGCCTTTTCAGACTGGCATCTTTCACTTAGTGATATGCCTTTAAGGTTCCTTCATGCCTTTTCATGGCTTGATAGTTCATTTCTTTTTAGTGCTGAATAATATTCCATTGTTTGGATGGACCACACTTATTTATTCACTCACCTTATTGAAGAACAACTTGATTGTTTCTAAGTTTGGGCAATTATAAATAAAGCTGCTATAAACATCTGTGTGCAGGTTTTTGCATGAACATAAATCTTCAACTCATTTTGATAAATACTAAGGAGTGCAATTGTTGGATAGTATGGCAAGAGTATGTTTAGTTTTGTAAGAAACTACCAAATTGCCTTCAAAAAGAAGCTTAACATTTTGCATTCCATCCATAATAAATGACAGTTCCTGTTTATCCACATCCTTGTCGGCATTTGGTGTTATCTGTTTTAGATTTTAGCCATTCTAATAGGTAGTGGAATTTCACTGATGGAATTTTCAATTCTCTAATGACATGTGATTACATGATTTTGAGAATCTTTTCGTTTGCCATCTGTATATCTTCTTCATTGAGGTGTCTATCAGGTCTTTGGCTCATTTTTTAATTGTGTTGTTTTCTTATTGTTGAGTTTTAAGAGTTCTTTATATATTATAGATAACTATCCTATATCAAATGTGTGTTTTGTAAATATATTCTCCCAGTCTGTGCCCTGTCTTCTCATTTTCTTGAAAGATGAGTCTTTTTTTTTTTCCATATGATAAAGATCCATTATAATTTTATAGTTCTTTTATGGTTTTCTATGAATTGTTTGTTCAAATCTCTTGATGGGCTGAGTTTTAGAGTCATTGGGTTGTTAGATTTGAGGAGAAATTACTTCTTTCTAGAGTCATCCATGTCTCCACTCACCAATCTCTCCAAATTGGCATCTCAGATCAACCCATCCTTTTGTATTTATGGCGGCTAGGAAGCTAATTCTGAATGAAATGAAAGTTAATGGTAAAACTGACTTCTGAAAATTTCCAGTTTTTAAGCCAATAATGTTTCCTGGCAATAACCACTTACCTTTCATTATCACTTATTTAATAGAGAGCAAAACTTCTGACCTTTAGTGTTATGTTGGAGCTGGTTGATGCCAGCAGCTCAGGAGAGCTAACTATTCAACTTCCAGGAATTTTGTGAGCCAGTCATTAATGCCATACTAAAAATTAACTTATATAAACTTACAATTAAATAAATTACATTAAGAGCAAAGGCAAGGGGCACCTGGTTGGCTCAGTCAGTTAAGCATCTGACTCTGGCTCAGGTAATGATCTCACAGTTTGTGGGTTTGAGTCCTGAATCTGGCTCTGTGCTGACAGCTCAGAGCCTGGAGCCTGCTTCAGATTCTATGTCTCCCTCTCTCACTGACCCTCCCCTGCTTGTGCTCTGTCTCTCAAAAATAAATAAATGTTAAAAAAAATTTTTTTAAGTCATCATTCATCACCTTATTCTGCTGCATTTCACTATTATCTATGTTCTTGCATCATTTACATTTACTGTATCTGTATGATGGGAATAGAACATAATATAATATAATCTATATAATGGTGTGTATGATGGGAATATAATATAATCTATGTAATGGTGTGTAGTAACCACATTTCTTTCCTGTTCTGCACTCAGTGATACCACAAAATTGGCCATGTTAAAAGCGTTTATCCCTGAAAATGCTGGAAGTCCGGGTTTTTCTCTCCCCTCCCCCCCCCTCCCAGAAAGCCAGTTTAACTATGAACTAGCACTCCTTTCATTGCTGATGTGTTGGCTCCAGAACATGTCACCTTTTTAAAAGGAGTTCAGCATGTTCAGTCAACCTGGCTCCAAATTTGCCTCGCTCTGTTAATTTAGAGAAAATGTAACTGAAAACTGAAACTGAATCAAGTTTCTCTATTCAAAACTAGCTTTGGAGTATTTTTTTTTTTTTAACACAATAACTGATTTTGCAATGTTATACATCTGAAACTAATATAATGTTATATGTCAATTACACCTCCATTTAAAAAAAACCTTCTGACTTTGGAGCAGCCGTGGTGGCTATGCCTCTCAGTCATTGAACTCAGCAGTATGCAAATCAATTAGCAGATTTCAAAGCATCTGCTGTTTTTACAGCTTGGGCCATCATGATTCCCATCTCTCTGCTTGGATTTCTTCATTCCATCAAGTGTGTTTCTCGTTTCGTTACTGAGCCCTTTATCTCTGCTATGTGGTTCCCTATCTCTGTGTGAATGGTCTTACTGATGTCCTCCACTCTTGTCTCAGGTCCAGTGAGTACTCTTATGATCAAAGCTTTAAATTCTCCATCAGGCATGTTACTTATATCTGTTTCACTTAGATCTCTGGCCATGGGCTTGTCCTGTTCTTTCATTTGGGACAAATTCCTCTGTCTTCTTACTTTAATTGTCTGCGCCTGTTTCTGCGTGTTAGGAAAGTCAGTCTCTCGTTCTTGAGGGTAATGGCTTTATGAAGAGGTCCTGTAGTGCCCTGCAGTGTGGTGTCCCCCTTTCCGCAGGGCCTGGCACTTCCAGGAGTGTCTCCAATGTATACTGTATCTGCTTTGGTGTTGTGTTCTGAAAGCTTTATCCTTCAGGCCAGTGGTCCACAGAGGCTCTCTCTGCCTATTGTGGGCAGTGTTTGGTCCCTGGCCTGAATGTGGCATGTTTTAACTAGGTGTGCTCTGATCTGCTTATGAAATGAGACCTGTCGCCATTTCTGGCCACTGGAGCCAAGGCCCACAAAACTTCCAGGTTGGAAGATGTGATGTGGGCAGGGGTTTGGGCTTGTCTTCTGGGGAAGAGGGCCTGCAGTGCTGCCACCCAGGCAAGCTTGACTGGGAGGGGCCATTTCACCCCAGTGAGGTGGGAAGGACTTAAGTAGCTGGAGTGAGGCTGTGCTGTTTCCCCGCTAGTGGCCCCCTGCTTATGCTGAGAGGTGGAGCAGGGAACTCACACCTACCAGTTCCTTCATTCCCGAAGGGGTCTCTTCCTGAACCTTGTCAATCACTCTCAGATTAGCAAATAACCTCCCCATTGTGTGCCCCAGGTGCTTTTCAAATCGCTGTTTCCACAGTGGACCTCTGCAGGCTGTTTGCCTGCCTTCTAAGGGCAGCCCCAATGTCCTCCAAGCTCTCCTAGAGCCAAGCACGCTGATCTTTAAAACCCCAGACTTTAAGCCTTGCTGGTTGGTTCCTGGAACTCAGGAAATTCGGCACCTCTTTTGCTCTTGGGATTCGTCTTCCCCGTGCACTCTCCTGTGTTAGTCTGTCTCTCGCTCTTCTCCAAGACCGGGGCTCCCTTCCCACCGGCAGTAGACAGTTTTAGAGGCGTCACAGAAATGCTGGGGCCAACCGACAGCTCCTGCCTTCCCAGTGTCAGAATCTCCCCAGGGGATCTCCTGCCTGGCAACAATTCCAGGTTGCCTGTAGTTCTGACTCAAGCAAGCTTGCTAAGAAAGATTCCTACAATAAAGCAAACTTCGTTTTCATCTTCTGTTTTCACATTCAAATCTCTAGTGACAACCCTTTGATTGCTTTCCTGAAATATGAAGTTGGACCCCTTCATACAGAATAGAATACGGCAGAAATGATGATGTCATATCTGATATCAGGTTATGAAAAGACTGTGGTTTACAGATGGTGTGTTCTTTCGTTCTCCCTTTCTCTCAGGTTGCTTGCTTCTAGGGAAGCCAGCTGCCATGTAATGAGACAGCCTTGAGAAGAGGCCACATGAGTCAGTTTAGAAGCAGATCTTCTGGGGCCTGTCAACAGCCACATGAGTGAGCCTGGAAGTAGATCCTGTCTCAGCCAAGCCTTGAGAAGAATGCAGCCTCATGAGACACCCTGACCCAGAACCACATAGCTCAGATAGATTCCTGGCTCACAGAAATTGTAGCATAAATATCTGCTCTTTTAGTCACTAAGTTGGGATTATTTGTTGTGAGGCAATAGATTACTAATACAGGTGCTAAGGCTTTTTACTCAACCAGTTAATTAAGAAGGGAATTGGTAAGACATTAAGACCGATTCAAATGAGAATTTTAAGAATAGATAAAGAGAGAGAGGCAATTAAAAACACTGAAATAAGGAGTGCCTGGCTGGCTCAGTCAGAGGATCCTGTGACTTGATCTCAGGGTTGTGAGTTCAAGCCCCAGGTTGGGTGCAGAGTATTACTAAAAAAATAAACTTAAAAAAATAAAAACACTGAAATAAATTGCTAAGAGATGAAAGTCTGATTAATATCTTATAGTATAATAAAATGTAATATTTTGGGTCATCTTTTTTATAATCTGGAAATTAATTATATTTCAATCAGACAAAATCCATGTGTATTTTTGTGGACAAGAATCTTTTGTATTACCATCAGTTTTCCACAGTTGAACTTCCCAAATAACTGTAAAATAGCCTACTTAGAAGAAAGTCAAAGGGGCACATCTCTGTAGAATCAAATTATCCCCAGTTGGTCTGCTAGACAATGCCCAGCATTCTTCTGAAAGGACACCAGTAATCTCTGTTACCTATTTTCAAATTTTGGCTAATTGTCCTAGACACTTGTTTATGTTTAATGGTCGCATACTATTTGAGCAATTTGAAACACCCCAATTTTTTAATTATTCTTCTATTACTGAAATTTAGGTTGTTTCCAATTTTTTTTCTTATTTACTATATTAGATGGTCTTTTAGTAGTATTTTATGTAAATATTTTAGTGTTGTAAATAATGATTATATTAATTTGTCTTTAAGATAAATCCCCAGGGGTCAGATCAAAGTATAAGAACAAATGTGAAGTGGGCTCTCCAGTGCCCTTGGTAGACTAGTGCCCACTCTGCCTTTACCAGTCTGGTTTCTGTTTCTTTCTGATGCACTAGGCCATCCAGCAGATTGTTCCCCTCACCTTTCTGCTGCTAATAGTCCTGTGACCTCTACCAGGCATATTCTCCCTTCTCTTACCTAGGCCAGAGTTTCATAGATGACTTTCAGGGGATTCACAAGCCTCTTGAAATAGAATGCAAAATTTTGTGTGTATATTTGTGTGTGTGTGTGTGTGTGCTTTCTCTGTGAAAGTCAGAGATTTAACCAACTTCTCAGAGGAGGTATGTGGGTTGCTGAAGCTCCAGGTCCAAAAGGTTTTTTCTTATCCCTTCAAGCCTTACTGGTCTTTTCCTCTCAGGAAAATATACATATTCGTGATCTAGCTTTGTACTAATAGTCCTAAATTGTTAACTAATGGCTTTAAGGGAATTATTTTGTTTCTTCAACTTTTAGGACATATACTTTTAAAAGGTAGGCAGAAAGAATAAAAGGAAAAAAATGAACACGTTAGAGATATTGTAGAGGAGGCATTTAGGATGATGCCTAGTATGTCTGGAACACAGAAAATGGTACCTACTATTGGCTCTCACTAAAATGCTTATTAGGTGAAAGGCAATGTAGCATGGTCTCTGAATGCCAACTGAGGTTTGAATCCTGGCTTTGGTACTTGAGCTGCATGACCTTGGCAATTTGCTCAGATTCTTTGTGTCTCATTTTCCTTATCTGTAAAATGAGGATAATAACAATACCTAATTCATGCAACTGTTATGGTAATTACATGAGAAAATGAATATAAAATGTTCTGAATGGCATCTGGCACATAATAAAAAGGTCACTATTATTCCAGACTGAAGCACTTTCATATATATTTTCTAATATTCACAAAGATCTATGAGTCTTTTTTTCATTCTTTAAAAATTTTTTTTTATGTTTCTTTATTTTTAAGACACAGAGAAACAGAGCATGAACGGGGGAGGGTCAGAGAGAGGGAGACGCAGAATCTGAAGCAGGCTCCAGGCTCTGAGCTATCAGCACAGAGCCTGACAAGGGGCTTGAACTCACAGACCATGGGATCATGACCAGAGCCGAAGTCAGACACTTAACCGACTGAACCACCCAGGCACCCCTTTTTTTCATTCTTTTAATTGAAAAATTTCAAACATATACAAAAGTAGAGAGAACAGTATAACAAATCCCTGGGTACCCATCACCTAGCTTTAACAATTAATCAACACATGGCCAGTCTGTTTCAATACCCAGCCACTTTCCCCCACACTTGGATTATTTTGAAGCAAATTCCAGTCATAATATCGTTTCATTTAGTATGTATGTCTAAAAAGTAAGAACTATTTTAAAAGTTTATTAACCTCTTTTAATTGGTAGATTAATTGAGGCTCATGAAGCTAGGTAACATTCCCAAAGTGACCCAGCTGGTATTAACCAAAATTCAAATGTAAGACTGATTTCTTTTACATTGCCATTTACTGACTGATACAAATATCAACGATCTGAAGGTTAGGCATCAAAACTCTAAATTTCAGTAATAAATCTTAGCATTTTAAAATTTAGAAGGAATGGGCGCCTGGGTGGCTCAGTTGGTTGAGCTTCTGACTTCGGCTCAGGTCATGATCTCACGGTCTGTGAGTTCGAGCCCCGCGTTGGGCTCTGTGCTGACAGCTTAGAGCCTGGAGCCTGCTTCGGATTCTGTGTCTCCTTCTCTCTCTGACCCTCCCCCATCCATGCTCTGTCTCCCTCTGTCTCAAAAATAAAATAAACACTAAAAAAATTAAAAAAAAATAAAATTTAGAAGGAAAAATCAGAATAGAATAAAAGCATAGGCACTCAACATTGAGTGGGAATAGAGCATAGATTAAGTTCCTTGGGATTTATTTTTTTCTCTGGTTGAAAAGAATTATCTTGATCTTTGAAGTCATCAAGCATGAAGTATGAAAGCAGGGCATCAATTGTTCACACTTTGTGCATGGTGAGTAACTGAGCAAATGTTTTTCTCCAGCTTCCAGCACTAAAACAAATGCCTCAGTACCTGTATGTAGTTTGTCACACTTTCAAAAGAAAATACTATATTCTTAGCAATGTGATTATTTAAAAGAAAGAGTATGCACCCAGCATGTAGGGAATTAAAATTATAGTGTCTAGCATCGTGACAGCTTTCAACAAAAGTTAATTGATGATGATGAAAATGAGGGGTGCCTGGGTGGCTCAGTCGGTTAAGTGTCCAACTTCGGCTCAGGTCATGATCTCACAGTTCGTGGGTTTGAGCCCTGGGTTGGGCTCTGGGCTGACAGCTCAGAGCCTGGAGCCTGCTTCGGATTCTGTGTCTCCCTCTCTCTCTGCCCCTCCCCCACTTGTGCTCTGTCTCTGTCTCTCCCTCAAAAACAAATAAACATTAAAAAAATTTTTTTAAAAGATGATGAAAATGATAGCAATCATGACGTGGTTACATATGACATATAAACCACACAAAGGAGCAGGAAAACAAGTCAGCCATATGTCTGTAAATAGCAGCTTGCAAAGTAGCTTTGGAGTTTGCCTGTGGAAAAGGCCAAAGAGGTGGTGTGTACATTGTAGTGCCTAAAACCACAGGCTTTGGAGCCAGCAAGAATTCTGATCCCCTACTAAAAGATGCGTTACCTTGAACACATTACTTGACATCTCTGAGCCTTGGTTTCTGCATTCTCTATGGGGATAATAGTACCTATTGCATAGTTACAAGTAACTATTGTACTTATAAGTACAATAGTTGCATAGTTATAAGTACCTATAAGTACCTATTGCCTTGTTATAAGGCTTACATGGGATTATGTGACTGAGTTACAATGATAAAATTATTTGGGAGTTATCAGGAGTTGTCCCCACAGCTTGAGAAAATGAGGAAGTAAGACTGCTTTTCTGAAGCAGAGGAAGGAAACTAAGGGTTCTCAGTCTGGCCATAATGTATCTAGAGAAAGATTGCATCATTTATGAGGGAGAATAAATACCCCAGGTTCACTTGGTAGCTTGATGAGGATCTAGCTGCCTGAGTTAAGTTTGCTAACAGGGAGAAATGAGCAGGCAAGTATGTAAGTCCAGTGGTAGTGATGTCTCTCTGTGGATGCCTGAATTAACATTTGGCTCTTGTGCATTTTGGGTACCCCAAGTCTGTCTTACAGGCCCTGGTCACTCTGAGGCCTTTCATAGGAAAGGACAGATCGAGCCAGACTGACCTTAGACAGAGTGCACATAAATCACTTAGAAGGAGGTCTTACTAAAATGCAGATTTGGATTTGTTATGTCTAAGGTAGGGCCTGAGATGCTCTGCTGATCCCCAGACCACACTTTGAGTAACAAAGATACAGACGACACACTATCACTTCCAATTATACCTCTACTTTCAACAAGGATTCATCAGAAATATTTATCATCCTCTCCTTTTAGGGGTCATAAGTTTCTAACTCAGAACCTAATGTTTGCTGTCCAAGAACTCTGCAACTAAGGACTGGAACAAACCTCGTACTTGCTTCTTTTGTTTTGTTCCTTTGTACCTAGATGGAGGGCAGGGTGGGACGATAATGGGTCCCAAATGGGGATGGGGAAGGAGATGGGACAAATCTCTCTCAGGTATCCTGTCTGTAGACAGAAGCTGAGAGAAAGAAAAGGGTGCTTAATCATAGGTCCTGGGGAAGCCCAAGGCAAAGCAGGGAAAACTGAATGAAAACAGGCCAGCTAAGTGGGAAGAGAAGGCAAGAGGGTGGTGAAGAGATGGTGGCAGGTGACTGCTTGGGAGCTGTGAGACCTCATCCTACCTGGTAGAGCCTGAACTGGTGGCTAGCATGATGGCATCATCACTCCTGTGACAGGTAAGGCTAAATTTGAGCCAGAGGCCACTCACAAGCCATATTCAGACTAGAGTTTGCTGAAATAAGGGACTGGCAATATGGAGCTTTTGAAGGTATCTTATTTCTAAAAGTGTTGATTTGCTGATTGCAAAACTGAGAGAATAAAATAAATGGGTTATATAAAACTGAATTAAAGTTTATTTATTTATTTTGAGGTGGGGGAACAGAGAGAGAGGAAGAGAGAGGATCTCAAGCAGGCTCCAAGCTGTCAGGGTATAGCCTGATGCGGGACTCGATCTCACAAACCATGAGATCATGACCCGAGCTGAAATCAGGTGTCTGATGCTTAGCCAACTAAGCCACCCATTTGCTCCAAAACTTGATTAGCAGCAAGATTAAAACTCACCTATAATCACTATATGAAAGGTGTAATACAAAAATAAAGTGCAACATGTCAGAGGAAAATTAATTACCACTATGTTAGTTATCAAAAAAAGCTTCGAGTCTTGAAAACTTGTCCCTGTGATTTTTCTCTTACAAGGAAAATCCTGTTATGATTCTAAATTCTGAATAAAGGCGTTTTTATATTCCTTTTTTTCTGCACGCTAAATGTCTTATTGAAATATAAAATTAGAAAATTTTCATCTTTCAGAAACTTTTACTTTTTTGTATCACACAAATAGTGCTTAAAGCTGCTCAAAAATTTAATTTTATGACCAACAACATAAGATAAAAGCTTTTAATCCCTCAAAGTACATCACAATAAATGGAAGAACTTTATTTCCTTCAAAGGGAAGTGTCTAAACAAAGGAAGAAAACTATGTATTAAGTGAGGCATAACATTGTTTGCTGCTACATAAAAACCAATAGGCACACAATGGCTTGGGGTCTAGCAAACAACAGAGCACACAGTTTTTCATCACTTTGTCTTGACTTTGATCTCAGCTAGATGTCTGACCTCGGTAAGCCACTTAATTGCTCTTAGCCTCATTTCTCCTCTGTAAAATGAGGGATTAGACTAGTTGGTATTCAGTCCCAATGTCCCATTGATTTAGTAGAAGCCCACTTAAAATTTCTTGTTAAATTTTATTTATTTTGTGTGTGTGTGTGTGTGTGTATGAGAGAGAGAGAGAGAGAGAGGGAGAGAGAGAGGGAGAGAGAGAGAGAGAGAGAGAGAGAGAGAGAGAGAGAGAGAGAAAGAGAGAGAGAGAGAGGCAGAGAGAGAATCCCAAGCAGGGTTCATGCTATTAGCACAAGCCCAACACAGGGCTCAATCTCATGAACTGCAAGATCATGACCAGAGCTGAAATCAAGAATCAGACATTAAACTGACTGAGCCACCCAGGTGCCCCTAGTTGAAGCCTACTTTTGACTGTGAGAGCATCAAAAAGTATTTGCCATTTCCTGTAGCATTGAATGTCTTAGTAAGTGGGGACCCAGAGAGGTGAAACAATGTTATAGTGGCAGAGTTTGGTTGAACTCCAAGATGCATGATTTCTAGCTAGGGATCATTTCTACAATATTATTCAACTTGAAATTCTTTCCACAGATGAACTTTCCTGCTATCAAAATGAAAAATGCACCAGAATAAACCACAGAAGACACTGGTTTAACATAATTTCCTCTGTAGAAAGGGTTAGTTTCTAGGTGACTTAATACAACTTATAAATGACTGTTTATGGTTGGAAGTATGAATATAAATTATGCTAGACAACCACATGAAAGCAGATCAAGTTCTTCTATATAGCCAAAATGGCTAGTTTCAAGATTACATGGCACTGATCTTCTTGGTCTATGAGTGACCTAAGGGCAGAGGCTACGTCTGGCCCATCTGTGAGGTTAGCAAGGCAGGCACTCTGCAGCTAGGAGATTCCCCCTACCAGTGCAGTGCCCTGGGGCAAAGGAGCCAATCTGCAACATTAGGGAGGGGATCTGAAAGGGAGGGGACTCTCAGGAGAACCAAGGAAGCTAAAGAAGATCTTACAATGGAACCCAAACAAGAGTCTGTCTTCTGCACAGGCACATGAGTTAGGGATGTCAGATGTCCTTATCAAAAGTTCTATGCAACTAGGGGATGTGGAAAGGAGCTGTCATCACAGAGTCCAATGTGGTGCTCAAACTCAGGAATTGACAGATCATGACCTGAGCTGAAGTCAGATGCTTAACCAACTGAGCCACCCAGGTGCCCCCATATTGGAGATTATTACATATCAGAATGCTTTATACTTTCTATTGTCTGCAGAGTACATGGGTGTGCTCCTATCTCTAAGAGGAAATGAAGGACTAGTGGTGAATAAAATTCATCAGTAATGTCTTCACTTCATTTTGTCTCACACTTAAGTGTCTAGTATAGGGTCTAACACATAGTATGTGTTCATATCTCTTTAAAATCTTTGACACACGTATTTACCTAACCTTTCTGGGGATCATGTAATACCTTTGAAGTTCAAGACAGAAGCTCTGACTGAAAGTCACAGCTTGGTGTCCTTATGGATTAAAGGGTTTTGCCAGGAACTCCAAAAACCACTTAACCTTGCAAATGGAAGGTTTCCCAGGCTCCCCAGTGGAGCTTTGTTTTTCCCTCCAAAGATAAGGGAGTGTTCTGGGGACATAGGCCTGTATGCCAGCTGTTGCTTTTCTTGATCACAGTATCTCATATAAACCAAAAGTCTATGGATTCTTTTATTAACAGAAGGAAAAGGCAAAGTCAGATACTATAGAAGCTTCACAATTTGAAAGAACTAAGTTTTCTGGGCTGACATAGTCATCCTCTGAGTGCCAGGAGTTGCACAGGTCTACACCCTCTGGCTGAGTGACTACTCAGTACTGCTGGAGGTCTGAGTTACAGGATTTCTGGGAAGCTGTGGCAATATCCAAGCGCTCCACTGAACATGATGGGGCTCCAGACATACTACTCAAAATGTGGCACCTTGCCATATTGAATATTTTAAGCTGAAGAAGTTTTGAGAAAATAGTAGAAGGAAGGTCACTCTAACCTTCCCCTTGCCTTTCTGCCCTGAAATAAGTCATAAAACCCTCATATGAGAGATGTTCTCCTTATACTTGGAGGAAAGGAGCAACCTCATTCAGAAGGATGTCAAGAAAAATCCTGAAAGGCCTTGCTAAGTTTCCTCCAGTTTACTACACTTACCTCATACTCTGTAACCTACCATATTCCTCCACAACTGTCTACTTTTCATCAAACAACCCAGAATAAAATACTCCTAAGTCTTCATGTCCTTATGAAGGTTCCTGTGTCACAAACAAACTTATTTGAAGTAAATTAGTATGCTTTTCTTTTATTAATCTTCCTTTGTTAGTTTAACTTTCAGACCCAGTGAGGGACCCTAGGAAACCTTCCTCTCCTACATGTGTTGTGCTCTCCCCAGTGGCCAATATACACCACACTGCAGTCCTGACCAGAGCTCCCTAAGGTAACTTTCAGGTCAGGTCTCAGCATCTGTGGGCCTCAGGGCCCATGTGGAAGTCCATGTTTATCCTTAGTCTGCCTCTTTCCTTGCCAGGTAAGTGTGGCACCAGAAATATTGCCAATGCTGCAAGGGAGGTGAAGCAGGTGCCAGGGACTGCAGATAAATAAGTCTGCTCAACCCAAGATCATTGGAGAATCCTCATGTTTAGGTGATAACAGACAGGCTAGGAGAGAGGAGAAAAGGTCAGGGAAGAGGAGGAAGTTTAGAAGAATACCCCATTAAGGAAATGAAGGAGGAGGGAGTGTCAAGGGGAGGCTGATGCCAAACAGCATCAAATGCTGCCAAGAGGCCAAGAAGGATAACAAACGCACAAAGGCTGGGTTTGACAAAGTGAGAGGACATCAAGAGGAGTACAGAGGAGGGTTTTGGGATAAGCCATTTGAGGAAGACGTCCTGTGAAGGACTAATTTTGATTCAGCCTTGACAAATGTAAAGAATATGAATTAATAGAAGAGTAGAGAGAATCTTAGTCAAAAGTATAAGTTTTAGGAAAGAGAAGGAAGAATGGGCAAGATTGGCATTGTTAAATGAAAAAATTCAACTGAGAAAACTTGAAGATCTAACTGTCTTTAATTGTTTTTAAGTTTATTTATTTCGAAAGGGAGAGCAATAGAGAGCACAAGCAGGGGAGGGGCAGAGAGAAGGAGAGACAGAATCCCAAGCAGGTTCTGCGCCATCAGCCCAGAGCCCAATGCAAGGCTTGAACTCACAAACTGTGAGATCATGACCTGAGCTGAGATCAAGAGTCCAATGCTTGACCGACTGTGCCACCCAGGTGCCCCTCTAATTGGCTTTATGCAACAATTCAGTAATTGGGCAACATCCCATCTAGTAAGCAGAAAGGCACTCCAAGGAGCTGTACAAAATGGCAGGCTTTCATAGGCAGAAGGAGTAAGGGATAAGGAAAGCAGATTACCTCACCTTCCTTTGGGGGATGGAAAGGGTCTATATGGCAGATTATGTCATTCGTGCTGACTAGAAAATTCCAGACTGACTGGCTAAGACTACATTCCTGGGGTGCCTGGGTGGTTCAGTCGGTTAAGTGTACAACTTCAGCTCAGGTCATGATCTCACAGTTCGTGAGTTTGAGCCCCTGCATCAGGCTCTCTGCTGTTAGTGCACAGCCTTCTTGGGATTCCCTCTCTCACCCTCTGTCTCCACCCCTCCCTTGTGCCCTCTCTCTCACTAAAAATAAATATGTAAACTTAAAAAAATTATTAGAAAACAAGACTACATTTCTGGAGAAGATTGAAACTGAAATTAGGTTAGGTATTAAGCTTTGGTTTGGTGATGTGGGCTTAGCACAAGTGACTCCATTTTAGGACCTGCTGTTTCTTTTTAACAGCACATAATTATAAGATTTTACTGCAGAGGAAGGTGCTTGGAACATCAGGAAAAACAATGGAGCTGGTAAGATTGAGAAGGGAGGTGGCAGCTATTGGAATATCTTCAAGGTTCTCATAAAGAGTTGCTTTAGTGTATGGTTATTTTGAAGTCACTATAGACCATATTGAGTTTCTAACTCCAGAGATAACATAACTACTACCATAGCAAAATTGAGGCATGTAGGCATGATAATCAAACCAGATATACCAAAAAGAGAATGTATTCTTAAGAATTCTTAAGAATGTACCATACTTAATCAGTGTGGTATAATTTTGAAGTAGTAGCCATGTAGTATATAAGGAAAAATTATAAGAGACTGAAACGGACCGACAAAATTACTGAGGTCTTCAGTGGAAAATAGGTCTTATCTAGCACATACTTCCAGTTATCTGATTCTATAGGGTCTCTGAGCCTTTTGTTGGCTATGAGTGATATATAACACTATAAATTATAGATAGCTGATACTGGTACAATGACTCGTATCTACAGACATGCAAGTGAATTTTGCTTGGCCGAGATTCAGTTGATTTCCCTCCCCCACTGTGGAAGAAGTCAGTTTTGCATTTATTAAACAGACTCTTCAGTATTCCCGATGGCTTTTATACGAGCCTACTCCTTGGATTCTCTCTGAATCCGTTGCCAAATATCACGGACACAATCTGTTATAAGATGAAGCAGAGTTTATTGCTTACCATGGTAAGGAAGAAAACCACTTCACAAAGCTTTGGCAGTATTTTGGAGGGAGAAGGCAAAGACAATTTACAGAGAATTGGAAGTTTGATGTAGGGTGAGTCTTTCAAAATAAGGACTTAATTATGATTAGGTAAGGATCATGATACAATAGTTTGGGTTTGGTAGAAACAACCAAGAAATGGATTTGAGGAAAGGGATTCAAAGAATCCTAAGGGGCAAACTATTGATGTTTTCCATTAGAGTGTTGATGATTCCTCCAGGAAGTTCCCATAATAAACAATCAAACCATTTGTCTGGGCAGGAGACTCCAGGAAAAATTAAGTGATGCTAAGTGAAGACAGGAGAATAACAAACTCATGCCAATGCAGGCAGAAATAGCACCAGGTCATATTAAAGTTAGGTATGGTTCCCTTTCTCAGTGTCTGGCTGAGTGTTAGGGTTGCCAGGTAGCTGGTTTAGGTTTCATAGCTGTAACATCTTATTGGTTCCCTCATTAATAAGTGAATTAAATAACGTCTTTGGTATGTGTTCATTTTATATCTATGTGAGAGTCATGATTTTTAAAATATTACCTCCAAATAGGCAAAAGAATCCAAGTGATTTGAAATATGAAGAGTTAAATAGAATTGGGTAGTTCCTGATACAGATATGTAATATCCTGATTAGAAAATGAATAGGTAAATCTGTCATGAGTAGATAAATCTGTTCATTGTGAACAGGTAAATGGTGCTTGGTAAAAATAAGTCTCTTACTATAAGATCTCAGTTTTATTTTTAATAGCATTTGTCAGCAAAGGAAATTGCTTTAGTTTTGCTACCAGGCTGGCTTAAATAAAGGAACTTGTTTTTATGAAACAGGCTGGGGTGTGGGTAAGGGGTGGTGAGTCAAGGGTTTCTAGTTTTGTGGGACTGAACCCTGACATATCAAAGGTGGTATTTCCAGAGTCTGGCCATGTCAGTCCTTCCCTATTGCAAGAAATATTTCAGCTGTGTCTGAACCTGCATCTCAGTGGGTTTGCTCCACCATGTCAATTCATCCTCAGACAATGTCTCTGCTCAGGATCCCAGTGGCACTTCTCTAGGGAAGGTTTTTGAAGAAGTTTCTCGGGATATTTGGACATAATCTTCTTCACCTGAGTGGACTGGCTTCCAGTAGCCAAAGCACTCAGTTTTCTGGCCCAATAAGTGATTATTGAATCTAAATGTATCTGGCTTCTGGAATCAGAAAGTGTTTATCTCTCATTGCCCCAGGAAAGGGATTACAGGGACAGGGAAGAGCTTGGGAGGGATTCAGTTTCTGAATCAAGAAGCCAGATAAAGTCAGATTTAACACACTAGAAACACTTAAGAGAGTAGCACTGACAACTAAGAACAAGAAACAAAGGCCAGACCAGGCTAGCCTGGCCAACTGAAGACCACATCCCAGTTCCTATAATGATGTTGATGTCTGATCCTTTCTTTTTTCTTTTTAAATTTTCTTTGGGAAAAGAAAGGTTCTTAGAAAAATGTAACAAATACCTGCTATCACCTAGAACAAAAAACTGAAGTGTATAAATATGGTAATATCATATACAATGATTTATTCCTAAAGACTTTATTCTTAATTGCTAACACCCAACATGGGGCTTGAATTCACAACCCTGAGACCAAGAGCCACATGCTCTACCAACTGAGCCAGCCAGGTGCTCCTCATATACAATGATTTTTTAAAATGCAGTTTTTTCTTCCTTTTTCTTGACTCTTCCCTTATTTACCTTCCCTTTCCTTCCTCTACCCACATTAAACCCCCTACGCCATATTAATAAGCTAGTCTTTTAAAATATTTTATTACTTGTATAATCCTACAAAAATCTACTTAGTTATATCTACCCATACATATACATACATATTTTTAAAAATGGGATCTACTTGTCAGGAAAAATCGTGAAAAAATTTTAAATGGACTAACAAAATGATTGCTCATGCCTGTTTAGTGCATCCTTCCCAGTTACCGCCCCCATCGTTGTCTTTGAGCTAGTTTATAACTCTGTAAATTGTAGAAAACAGAGAATAATGCAGCTGTTTTTGTCTAGAGAAATGGAAATGAATTATGTCTTGTGGATGCAATAGATTATTGCCCTGTTGATAGACCAGTTTTGTATCTAATTGTAAAATTTATTTCAACATCATTTATTCTTCTTTGAACCTATTATAATACATTCCTGGTTCCCTTATAAATTAATGAGTCAAATAAAAATTTTGATACATGTTTATATTTGTATCGGTCATGATTTTACCTTTTCAAAAAGTGCATACTTTTAACTATTTTGGAGGTTATCCACCAGCATGTCCAATGGATTTACATGAAAGGGCCAGGTAAAATACACTGCTGGAGAAGTGTACCTCATGGCTGGCTTAAGCCCAGATACTTATTTTTTGACACATAGAAGTGAATGCTAAGTGGCCCTAGAACTTTAATTTGCCTGACTCTCTGTTTCTCTAGTTTCTTTCTTTTATTTTTAATGTTTATTTATTTATTTTGAGAGAGAAAAATTGCTCATGTGCTGGAGAGAGAGAGAAAGAGAGAGACCGTGCAAAAACTGGGAAGGGGCAGAGAAAGAGGGAGAGAGAGGACCCCAGCAGGCTTCATGCTGTCAATGCAGAGCCCAAAGCCAGGCTTGATCCCACAAACCGTGAGATCATAATCTGAGCAGAAATCAAGAGTCAGATACTCAACTGACTGAGCCACCCAAGTGCCCCTGTTTTTCTAGTTTCTTATCTCCTCTACTAATTTTGTGCTGTATTTATTTATAATTTTTTAAAGTAAATGTTTTAATGTTTATTTATTTTTGAGAGAGAGACAGAGCATGAGTGGGGAAGGGGCAGAGAGAGAGGAAGACACAGAATCCAAAGCAGGCTCCAGGCTTTGAGCTGTCAGCACACAGCCTGATGTGGGCTCAAACCCATGAACTAGGAGGTCATGACCTGAGCCCAAGTCGGTCACTCAACCGACTGAGCCACCCTGGTGTCCCTGTGCTTTAATTTTTGTTTCTGTATATTTTATGGCTGATAAGTTATTCTTCAAACTTGACAGCCATGATTGGGAATGTGGTTTTAAAGTCTGACCATTTGGTGAAATATGCAGATGGATGATACAGATCTATTTCTGTTGGATAAGAGAAAACAGAGATCTGGTTTGTTGGTCTTCTTTGTCTGTCTGCTTTAAGATCACTCACAGCTGAAGGGGTATTAGCTTCACACCAGGAGGGGTAACAACTTTTGATATCTAAAGTAGTGAGTTTTTGTGTTTCTATGTTTACTCTTCAGTTATGTCTGAAATTGTAGATTTAGAGCTAGCAATCTAGGTCTGTGTGTACCCATGTGTATGTAATTTAGAAAGCCCTTTATTAGAAATGCCTTCCTATCTTAATAAATTAGTTTAGGAAGTCTTCTAAATTAAAAGAGCTCTTTTCTGGTTGGCTTATAGAGACAGCTAAGCACTCATATAAATCAACTATTCCTAAAATTCCCTTAAATAAGGAAATCAAACATCTATTTAAGTGTGCTGACTAAAAAAATTCTAACAGAAACTAACTCAGAAACATTTTAAGAATCCAAGTTCACATAAGGACACCTGGGTGGCTCAGTTGGTTGAGCATGTGACTCTTGATTTCAGCTCAAGTCATGATCCCAGGGTTGTGGGATCAAGCCCCATGTCAGGCTCTGCACTGAGCATGGAGCCTGCTCGATTTTCTCTCTTTCTCCCTGCTGCTCACGTTCGTGCGCTTTCTCTCTCTCTCTCAAATAAAAAATAATAAGTAAATTAAAAAAAATCCAAGTTCACATAATTAAGGTAAACCTTTGGTGAATGAGGGTGCAGATGAGGCAAAACTTTTCCTCTACCCTCTTAAGGTCTCTGGCTGGCTTGAGAATTAAGTTGACATAGATTAAGAAAGGAAAAATATACAAATTTTATTTTTACATTTACATGAGAAACTTTACAGGAAAATGAAGACCCCAAAAAAGTGGTTAGGCCTAAGTGTTTATATACCAGGTTGAACAAAAAGCAGTAATTGTGAACAAGTAACTAAAATAAATATACGGGGAAGCTCAAGGAAGGTAGAATTATTTTGACAAAATTTGTACAGATTTCTTGTGACCTCGATTTCCTATCTGTGACAATAGGATGTTCTTTTCCTCCAGGTACAGAGAGGACATCTTTCACATGGAGTTTTATCTCCTGCTTGCAGGAAGAAAAGGGGAAGCCAGAGTGCCCTTCTTATACCTACTTTTTTTCAAGTGTCTTTAGCTCAAAATAATCAGTAGGCCAAATCAGCATATTTTGAGGTGGCATCTTCTGAATCCCTTCAAGACTCATTTAACAATTTTGGTTTTAAAAAATAGCTATTGCTTTTCTCTGATTTATCCGTGTTAAGTAAAATACAAACATACATTTTGTTCTACTTGGATTTGTTTATCCTAAACGTATGGAGGTTTACTGACCAAATAAGCTAACATTACTTCTATATCCCATTAATAAAGAAAAAAATCAGCCCTTGCCGTCCAAGAACTGTCCTGGTGCTATCAGCTGCTGGGCCTCAGTGTTGCTATGAGCTAGCCTGGCGGTCACAGGTAGATCTTGATGGTCTTCTGCTGAACATGAGCTATTTCATAGAACATCAACATCAGATAAGGCCACTCTATGACCATGATAGATTAAGACAAAAACAAGCCCATTCCAAGAATCATATCCAAACACAGACAAAACAAGAACATTGTCCGAGCCATAAAATACCAAATATCTCCCTATACCAGCTAGAATGAGTGACTGATGCTGCTTTACCAATTATAGTTCTAGGCTTGCTTTAGTTTGCCCTCCCTATGAATAAGATTTATTGAGATACTCATAGAATTGTCCCCACTTTCTGACAATACCCAACCTAGAGTAAACCCTTTTCCCAAATCACCCAACCAAATCTCAAGTTCTGTCAGTCCTTTCTAACACCCTTTTACTAAGCCACCCCACGGTTGCCCATCATATGCTCCCTCCTGCTTCAATGAGTTATAAACCAAACTTGTTCTACTCTAGGAGTGTTCCTGGTCATCTCTGACTAGTGGGCATTAACGATGTTTAAGACTATGAAATAGAAAATTGTGTTCAACTAAATTGAATCATTAAAATGACAAATGTTTTAATAGTAATTATATTTTTCAGTATGCATGATTTGTAGTAACCTGAAGTTAATTCCCAAGTTTTTAAACTTAAAACGTGGAACTGATATTAAGTTAATTGATGGATAATCATCAAATACCTAGATAACTTCTAAGTAATGTAGAATATTGCATCACTGATTATTACTAAGCATGGTTTAAGGTGTACATGGTTTTGCTTCTTTTTGTGTATTACAGTGGCTATAATAAACATGTTAATAAACATGTTCACTTTTGCTACTTTAAGAAGTTGAAAAGAGATGGAGAAGTCGTATTACTTTATTGATCAGCTTTGCTAGTGTGCTAGAAAACTCCTGTACAACAGGCAGATCTCACTTATCCATCCTTCCAGTTCTTTTTTTTTTTTTTTTGTGCAATAGAATTTAGTTAACTTTGGTTAAAGGTTAGTCAACATAGGGGCTCCTGGGTGGCATAGCTGGTTGAGCATCTGACTCTTGATTTCAGCTCAGGTCATGATCTCACACTTCATGGGTTTGAGCCCCACATTGGGCTCTGTGCTACATAACAGTGCAGAGCCTTGCTTGGGACTCTCTCTCTCTCTCTCTCTGCCCCTCCTCTGCTCTGTCTCTCTCTCTCTCAAAAACAAATAAACATAAAAAAAAAGTTAGTCAATATAAATGATTGAGACTATTCTAGGAGCAATACTTACAGAGAAATATAATGTATGCCTTTTTGTTTTTCAAGAAAAAATAATAGCTTTTGTTTTAAAGCAGAGATTCTCAAAGTTTTTAGTCTCCAGATTCCTTTGTACTTATACTTATCATATTGGAAATCAAACCAAGAAAATTTTAAAGACTTTTATTTATTTATTTACAGTTAGCAATGATGATTCCATGCAATAAATAACATCTAAGTATTATAAAATAGCTTCGACTTCATGGATCTGAAAGAGAACCAATGACCTAAATTATAAAGTGTCAGTATATTCCAGAATATTAAAAAGCACAGTGAAACACAAAACTGAAAAAGTTGATTTTATTTTCCTTATGTCCACTTGGGCTGCACAGCAAAATAAACCATCAGCAAAATGAAAAGGCAACCTATAGACTCTCAAAACTGTTAAAATGGCTATTATTATAAAAACAGAAGATAGCAAGTGTTGGTGAGGATGTGGAAAAGGGGGAACCCTGGTATACTGTTGTGGTAATGTAATGGTACAGCCATTATGGACATTAGCATGGAAATTCCTGAAAAAGTTAAAAATAGATCCATCCTATGATTTAGCAATCACACTTTTGAATATTTATCGAAAGGAATTGAAATCAGGATCTTGGGGAGAGATAATTACACTTCCAGGTTCACTGGGGCATTATTCACAATAGCCAATATATAGAAATAATAAAAATTTTCATCAATAGATGAAAAGATAAAGAAAATGTGATACATACAAACAATGGAATATTATTCAGCCTTAAAAAGGAAAAAAAATCCTGCCATTCACAACAACATGGATGGACCTGGAGGACATTACACCAAGTAAAATAAGCCATAAAAAGACAAATACTGATGATCTTACTTATATGTGGAATTTAAGATAGTCCAACTCACAGAAGTAGAGAGTAGAATGATGGTTACCAGGGGCTGGGGAGAGGGGAAAATGGGGAGGTGATGGTCAAAGCATCAAATTCCAGTTAAGTAAGATAAATAAGTACTGAAGGTCTATTATACAGCATGGTGCCTATAGCTAACAGTCCTGTATCATACATTTAAAATGTTCTATTTTAGAACATACATTTAAAATGTTCTATTCTAGAGTAGATCTTACGTTAAGTGTTGTTACCACACATGCGCACACACACACACACACACTCACACACACACAACACTAACAACAACAACAACAACAGTAAAGAGGGTGGGAGGAAACTTTGGGAAATGATGGATATGTGTGACCTTGATGGTGGTGATGGTTTCACAGGTATCTACTTATCTCCAAACTGTATTTGTTGAATTGAGCTGTATATGTTAAATATGTATAGCTTTTTATATGTCAGTCATAGCTCAATAAAGTAGCAAAAAAAAGTAAAAAAAAATTTTGTTTACAGTTCTTTTGGGCTTTAGCCTAAGTATATATATCCCAAAATACTGTGGTCAAAAGTTACCTGAGTTACTAACTTTTTTATCTTTGAATTTTGGCCACACTCTGTGGTCTGACCTAGTTCATGATTCCTTAGGGGCTAATTCCATACCCAAGGAAAATCCCAAACCAATCTATAGCCCAAAATGGAACCCATATCTAAGATCAAACCTGCTGCCCAGTCCAAACATTCAGGTCAGAAACCGGTTTATAATTCAGTCAGAATCGCAGCAGTACCATTCTCAATACAATGCGGTACCCAGATTTGTATTGACATAGATAAACAACCATGTTGTCCTTACCTAAGAGATCAGCTCAACTCGGAGCATAGTATGTGCCAGTACAGCTTGACACAGACACCAAACCACTCCTGACTAACCTAGATTAGAACCAAAGCCTGGTTTAGGATGGCCTAGAGCCCAGAATATGCTAGCTCATTCCCAGACTCATTCCTTTATTAATTTGTTCAATAAATGTTTATTGTAGGCTTACTAGCTTCTAAGCACTGTGGTAGGTATTAATGCTTATCTTGGCATGGGAGCATTCCTGAGAGGCCTGCATCACCCTGGACACCAAAACGCACAATCCAGCTCCTCTTCCTGGGTAGTCAACACTTCTCGACTGGTGTCATCAGATAAGTTTTCACAGAATTTTCTCATGACATCATATGGCGATTTTTTATTACATAATAGCAAGTTCCACCATAGCCCCACCCGTAACCTTTTGACACAGTAGATTTCTATATCTCCCTAGGACCATTCATTCAACAAATATTTATTAAATGTCTTTAGATTACTAAGCCCTGGAGACACAAAAATACTGCCTTTAAGTAACTCACTGTCTTGATTTTTACCGAAGGAGATGAACACATTAAAAGAAAAGCCTACTCTGGTTCTATAACAAAAGTATAACTTCTTTAATAAAGGTATCTTCAAAATTCTATGACAGCCTAATGGAGGAGTTCTTTCTTAATGCTAGGAGGGCATGGTTAGGGAAAATGATTTCTCCACTGTTCCTTGAAGAACGAATAGGAGTTTAGTGAGAGAGAAAGACATTCCAAGAAAAGAAGCAGTCTGAACCAGGGCATATAGACAGTAAGGAGAATAGGATGCTCCAAGGACAAATAATAGGAGATGTTATGGAATATCTTATCCTTGGAAGACATAAAGGTTTATACCACTTGAGGATAATAAGATTTGTTCTACACCTGACCCAAGGATGTTTGACACCAAAGATATATCTGACAACAGACATATAATAAGAATTATGCCAATATTAATGAATTTTGGGGAAAAGTATCTTATAAATTGATTTCTGCTGATACAGCTTAATTTCTTTATTTTTCAATTTTATTTTTTATTTTTTAAAATTTACATCCAAATTAGTTAGCATATAGTGAAACAATGATTTCAGGAGTAGATTCCTTAATGCCCCTTACCCACTTAGTCCATCCCCCCTCCTACAACCCCTCCAGTAACCCTCTGTTTGTTCTCCATATTTATGAGTCTCTTTTGTTTTGTCCCCCTCCCTGTTTTTATATTATTTTTGTTTCCCTTCCCTTATGGCCATCTGTTTTGTCCCTCAAAGCCCTCGTATGAGTGAAGTCATATGATTTTTGTCTTTCTCTGACTGACTAATTTCACTTAGCATAATACCCTCCAGTTCCATCCATGTAGTTGCAAATGGCAAGATTTCATTCTTTTTGATTGCCGAGTAATACTCCATTGTGTGTATGTATATATATATATATATATATATATATATATATATATATACACACACCACATTTTCTTTATCCATTCATCCATCGATGGACATTTGGGCTCTTTCCATACTTTGGTTATTGTCGATAGTGCTCCTATAAACATGGGGGTGCATGTGTCCCTTTGAAACAGCACACCTGTATCCTGTGGATAAATGCCTAGTAGTGCAATTGCTGGGTGGTATGGTAGTTCTATTTTTAGTTTTTTGAGGAACCTCCATACTGTTTCCCAGAATGGCTGCACCAGCTTGCATTCCCATTAATTTCTTTTTAATGTTTTTAATTTATTTTTCAGAGAGACAGAGCACAAGTGGGGGAGGGGCAGAGAGAGAGGGGGACACAGAATCTGAAGCAGGCCAGCACAGACCCCAATGAGGGGCTTGAACCCATGAACCATGAGATCATGACCTGAGCTGATGTTGGACACTCAACCAACTGAGCCACCCAGGCACCCCTTTCATTTCTTGATTAATGAATAAATTGCAAAGCTCTCAAATACATAATATGGGCAAAATGCTCTGAGGTCAGAGTGGCAGGATCAGAAAGAATATTCTTGGGAATAAACGGGCAGGATATAAATATCCTGCTGCTTCTATCCTTGTCACAATGATTTTTATAAGGTCTGTATACCTTTTTATATCAGAGATTGCCTTTCCGTCCTATGACATACTTCCTCAACGTCGACTCAGCTTTTTGTTATATGAAATTCACCAAACCAGTGTCACAAACTTAAATGCCTATAAGTGCTAGGTGGATAATATGAGTAAAGCTGGCTAAGTGGGGACTGGTAAACTAAAAGTATCTGCTTTGCCCAAAGAAGGAAGCTGTTATATTGCTACAGCTAGCCGCTGCCATGTAGGAAGGCAGACAAAGCATTGTCAGAACTCCAACATTTTCAAGAGAAGCCAAAAATTCTGATTTTTATTATGGAAACTCCCAATTTGGCAACTAACTGGGAAAAAACCCAGCCCACTAAGGAGGCCAACAAAACAAGTCTATGGGCCTGATTCTACTCCTGGGCACCAGTTTGTGAGACTTTGTCTAAACCTTTCGTAGTTTTCTGTGATATCATACTTGAAAGAATGAAGGACTGTTCCATTTCCTTCTGACATTACTGATTTCCCAAATATGGAACTCACCCCTCCTCCTCTTGTGCAGTACTATTTTGTATCACCTTCTAGTGATTTCAGAGTTTGCCCGACCCTTGAGGCATCAAATTTTACCCCTCTCCTTGTGCTATCATGAACTATGCTAACAGTCTTCCCTCCACTCTTGTCTAGCCACACCCTTAATGACAAATGAATGGCCCTACCACCTTGGAAAGACAACTCATTCCTCCATATCATTGCAATCCTTTGCATATCTCTTTGTATCAACCCTTGTGTCATGATGATGACATGATGGTGACCTCATCCCAGGACTGCAACTTGTGATGGGGAGTTGGAAGATAACCATTTGTATGGTATCACAAAAGGATGAGGTTGTTTGGGAAAGTTTCATGATGTCATATAAGAAAATGCCTGCATTAACATGGGGCACCTGGGTGGCTCAGTTGGTTGAGTGTCTGACTCTTGATTTCAGCTCAGGTCATGATACCAGGGTCGTGGGATTGAGCCCCATATTGGGCACTGCACTGGGCATGGGCCTGCTTAAGATTCTCTTGCTCTCTAAAAAAAAAAAAAAAAAAAAAGAAAAGAAAAAAGAAAATGTTTGCATTAACAAAGATTTTTGAAAGAATCATCAAAGTTACAGAAGGATGCTTAAAAATTGTGATTTAGATCCTTTAGAGTGAGTAAAAAGTAAAAACTTAGTTTTCCAAGTATTTCAGGTTAACTTTTATCCTAATGTATTTTTATAGAAGATCTTGAAAGGGATTCTGCTCTCTGGATATACTGTCTGTTTCTTAACGGGAGCGAGAGGTTATCATTTTCATGGAATGAAAATCCAGAGATTAGAAATAAGATTTATTTTACTGTAGTCACTGCACATTTTAAGGCTTTTTGCTGGAAGGAAAGAAAATTATCAATGTAGCACACAATATTTATTTGATAATGTTCCTTACTACAGCGTGACTAAATTTTATTCTCACTAAATTTTTATAATCCATGAAATATATATATCTCAGGATTCTGCACACTAGTTTATTCTTTCTTTCTTTTTTTTAAGATTGTTAAGTGGGAGTAGGATTATTGTTTTAAGGATATTATAAAATTTTGGGGGTATGAATAGACTAATTTTTAAAGTAAGAGACTCTTGAAATTATGGTCATTATAACATGGATCTAGATATTATGACTTCCTGTTATTAATATTTATCTCCTATATGTTAATCACTATAATATCAGTAGGCAGAGAATACAATTTCCATTCTATTTCTAAAGAAAAAAATACAAAAGCAAAAATCAAATCCCTTTGCTAAAACACTAAGAAAAAAAAATCCCTAACAACATAATGACCTAACATAATTAGGTGATCTTCCTTTTATCCATTCAACCAATACGTATTGTTTAAAAACTTTTTTTAAATGTTTATTTAGTTTTGAGAGAGAGAGAGAGAGAAAGACAGACAGAGCATGAGCAGGGGAGGGGCAGAGAGAGAGGGAGACACAGAATCTGAAGCAGGCTCTAGGCTCTAAGCTATCGGTACAGAGCCTGATGTGGGGCTTGAACTCAGGAACCACAAGATTATGACCTGAGGCAAAGTTGGATGCTTAACCAAATGAGCCCCCCGGGAGCCCCTGCAAATATGTATTGATTGCCTACTATATGCATCAGACACTGTGCTACGCTCTGGGTAAATAGTGATAGACCAAATAAGATCGTATGGTCTAGTGAGAGAGGCAGATAAAAACAATTAAGGAAAGAAGTGTGTATATATGAATATCTATATATGTAAATGAATTTCACATATATATGCATACATACACACATACATATACTCTTAGGGAGAATAATAGAAAGGAAGAGAGGGAAATTACTTCAGATTGAGTGGTCAGAGAGGATTTTTCTGAGGCAGTGGCACTTGAGGAAGAGAGGGAAATTACTTCAGATTGAGTGGTCAGAGAGGATTTTTCTGAGGCAGTGGCACTTGAATTCTAATAAGAAAGATCCAGCCATGTAAAATGTAGGGGAAACAGTGGTTACTGAAGTGTGTACAGCTTGGGCAAAAGCCTTAGCTTTTTTCTAAGAACAAAGAAACCAACACGGCTAGGGTATAGTGACTGAGAAGGGTTGTGAGAAATGAGGCTGAATGGAAAGATAGGAGACATCATGAAGAGCCTTGATAGAAGAGTAAGGAGTTTGGATAAGGAGCCATTGTTTTCTTTGTATTATGTTTTTATCTTAAAAAAATTTTTTTTAATGTTTATTTTTGTGAGAGACACAGAGCGTGAGTGGGGGAGGGGCAGAGAGAGAGAGAGAGAGAGAGAGAGAGAGAGAGAGAGGAGACACAGAATTAGAAACAGGCTCCAGGCTCTGAGCTGTCAGCACAGAGCCTGAAGTGAGGTCTGAAGCCACAGACTGCAAGATCATGACCTGAGCCAAAGTTGGAGGCTCAGGAGGGTCTATCGACTGAGCCTCCCAGGCACCCTGAAGCCACTGTTTTCATACAGAGCAGGGCTATGTTTTGAAGATCAGCTCCAACTGCTGTGTGGAGAATGGATTGTAGGGGATCAAAGTGGGGCAGGATACTAGTTTGATGCCATTTGCAGTATTCCAGTGAGAAATGATGATGACTTGGGTGGGACTGGTAGCAGGAGAGAGAGGTATCATGTACCTTGGAGGTAGAATCAACAGAATGTGTTGATGGATTAGTTAGGTAGTATGAAGGAAAACTAAGAATCAAGGATGACTCACAGGGTTGTGGCTTGAGCAACTGGGTGCATACCATTTACTGAAATGAGAAAGATAGAATGCTGAATAGGTTCTCTGGGAAGCAGATGTTAAGACAGAGGTGTAAAAGGTTTATCAGGGAATAACACTACTAAAAGGAAAAGAAGCAGAAGCAGAATTGTGAAGAGGGAGGTCACAGAAAGTGATGCAAAGCTGATCATCTCTGCCAGCCTAATGGGGAGCTCCAGGGCAAAGACTACGAGCTAGTGGAGTTCTGCACTGGAGTAGGCCCTTGTACTACCACCTTGCTCGTTCACTGCCTGGGAGCCTCCCCAAGAAGAGTATGCTCTCAGTTATATTCTAAGAAGAGTGTAACTTTGGCTCTAAAGCTGAGGTGGACCCTGAAGCAAGTAAGAACTAGAGGCTGTCAGCTAACCACACTCCTCAGAGCTGGGCAGCCAGTCCTTTCTTGAAGGGGATGTTAGCTGTATATCTCCATGCCTCCCACAGGGAACAACAGGTAGGAAAAGATCAAGAACTTAGTTTTAGACAAGAGGGTAAATTAAGATAGTTAATTATTTCATTGAGTCATCAAAAATTTATAGGGCTTCTCTAATAGGCCATTCAAATAGAAATACCATGCACAGAGTTGGAGGCAGTCTAGAGTTTGAAAGAGATGTTTGGGTGGGAGATAACTGAGAATTAGCATAAGTATATTTAATGTAATGGACTGGCTGGGATCACTCAGTAAGATTCAAAATTGTTTTTAACCCTGAGAGGTATCATTTTTTTAGGGACTGCTTGGAGGTAATTGTGTTGTCAAATTGACCAGAGGGACAAGGGGGTAGGGTCTAGGAATGTACATGAAATACATGGCAAATCCTGCTCAATGGAGAAGTGCCCAACACAAAACACCAACAGTGCCCTTGTGTAAGAACTGGCCCTAGACAGAGAAGTGGTTCCAGAACCAACACCTGAGACATTCCAACTTTTAGAAGCTGGGTAATGGAGAAGAATGTTGCAAAGGAGACTGAAAGGAGTGTTTAGAAAGGTAGAAAGAAAACTAGGAGAAAATGGTATCAGATGCCAAGAATGTAAAGTATTTAAAAGAGAGAGAAGTTAGCAGCAAAGAATTCTGCTAACAGTTGAACAAGATGAAGACAGGAAACTGTCCATTCAAAGGTGAGCAATCTAAGGGGAGTGGAGGAGGTGAAAGCCAGATTGGCATAAACTGAGAGTAAAAGGGAGGGGAGCAAGTAGAGAATGGAAATTTTAAAGGAATTTGAGCAAACAATAACCAGAGAAAGAATTTAGAGGGTGATTTGGAATCAAGGTAAGGATTTTATTTCAACTATTTTATTTTATTTTACTTTAATTCTATTCTTTTTATTTTTTTATTTTTTATTCTATTCTATTTTTAAGTAGGCTCCATGCCCAGCATGGAGCCCAGTAGTCTGGCTCAAACTCACAATCCTGAAATCAAGACCTGAGCTGATATCAAGAGTTGGATGCTTAACCAACTGAGCCATCCGAGTGCCCCTCAAATATTTTATTATGAAAGTTCTAAACACACAGAAAAATGGAACAAATTTCACAGCAAGTATCACTAAATTCTATAATAAAAATGTTACTCTATTTCCTTTATCAAATCTTTTTATCTATCCATAAGAAAGGGATTTTTAAAGATGGAAAACACTCTTACAGCACGTTTGTATGCCTAGAGTGTGATTCAATAGGTAGAGGAGATAAATGATACAGGAAAGAAAGAGGATAGTCAAGTGAAAAAAGTGAAGTCCTTGAGAACTGAGTGAGGGGAATGGATTCAGAATATAAGTCAAGGGACTGCCTTTTATTGTTACAGAAGGAAAGAAAGGAAATGACTACAGAATCATGTAGGTTTGTGGATTTGGTAGTAGGAAAATGTGGCAGACACTACACTGTTGCTTAATCAACAGCTCAGGCCCTCTTCTCTTGCGAATAGAGCCCAAAATTTGGCACCAGTGGCCCAGACCTAGGGAGTTAATAGTGACTGGTATCAGCCAGTCATGACAGTCGCATTCCCCTTTGCCAGATACTAACTATCCCATCATATCTTGCAGCTAAGAAAATGACCATATAACCTATTTCTAGTCCATGGAACTTAAGAGTTGTTTGCTGAGGGGGCTTCAGTGAAAGCTTTTCCTTTGCTAAGAAAAGGGGAAGGAACTTCTGACATAAAAGGACCTTTGTTGCTTTCCTCAAACTCTTATGTTTTTCCTATTTTTGAATGTGGTCAAGTTCATGATGCAGGAAGTATAATAGCCATCTTTCAACCTTCAATAAACTTGAAAATGAAAAGCTAGAGCTGAGAAAAGGAAAGAGACTATCATGACACTGTTTAGCAGCCGAAGCAATGCTGACCGCTATTTACCTCCAGACTTATGTTTTTTTGAGTTTATTTATTTACTTTGAAAGAGAGTGCGAGTGAGTGCATGCAAGTGGGGGAGGGGCAGAGAGAGAGAGAGAGAGAGAGAGAGAGAGAGAGAGAGAGAGAGAATCCCAAGCAAGCTCTGTGCTCAACGCAGGGTTCAGTTCCACAAACTGAGATGATGACCTGACTCAAAATCAAGGGTTGGATGCTTAACTGGACTGAGTCACCCAGGGGCCCCCGCTCCAGACTTATTTTTATCACAGAAAAATAAACTCCAATTCATTGAAGCCTCTGTAGTCAGGTTTTATGTCATTTTAGCTGAATACAGATATAGAATACGAGGGAAGTATGGTGGCTATTCCTTTTTTACTGCTGAACACCTCTTCCTAGCTTGATTCTGGTTATAGACTCTATTTCCAGGCCACAGGAATAGATATGTGATCTAAACAGAACTTAGATTCTTTCTGCTGAAAAATTTAAACTTAATTAGGAATATCCAAAGACATAAGGAGATAATCTATTATCCCTTCTAGAAAGAAGGCCCAAGATCTCTTGCCCCGGGAATTGTTTCCCTGCTTAGTCTGTCTTTGAGTTACTCAATTATCCTCTCAATAAATCTCCCTTTTCTTTAAGTTAGCTAGAATTGGTATCTGTTGTTTTAAACCAATGGTTCTCAAATAGGGAGATTTTGCCTTTTAAGGGATATCTGGCAATTTCTGGAGATATTTTTGGTTGCCACAACCGAGGGTGGTATTTTTGGCATCTAGAATGAAGATACCAGGGATGTGGGTAACATCTATAATACACAGTACAATCCCCCCAACAAAACATATTTGATGCAAGGTATCAGTAATGCTGTTGTTGAAAAATCCTGTTTTAAAACAAGATTTCCTTAACTTGTACAAGGAGCTTCTCAACAAAGCTGACTTAAGATCAAGTGAAAATGAGTGGGAATGTCAAATGGGAGGTCTAAGGAGCAAGAAACATGGAATGGCCTTCGTAAGCATGCAAGAGAGAATATGCTAAACACTGGAAGATTGCTGGGCAGTGGTTAGAGTCTGTCTGAGGTTGGTGACCATGAATTTAGAGACATGGGTCTAATGATATTTCTCTAGCAATACAGAACTACATTGCTAGAGACAAGGAAAAGGAATATTTTGAGTTTATCCATGGCTGGGTTTTTCTTCAGGTGAGAGAAATACAGGGAAAGAAATACAAGGGAGTTGATGTTTATATGGGACTTATATTACTGATGAACCAGAGAAATTAAGCTAGATAATGAAGGAAGAAATAATGAGAGAGCTGATAATAAACACTGATGAGAAAGAAAAATTACGAAAATAATCCCATTTACAATTGCATCAAAAAGAATAAAATACCTAGAAAATAAATTTAACCAAGGAGATGAAATACCTATACACTGAAAACTGTAAGACATTGATGAAAGAAATTGAAGAAGACACAAATAAATGAAAAGATATTCCATGCTCATGGACTAGAAGAATTAATATTGTCAAAATTTCCATACTTACCCAAAGCAATCTATAGATTCAATATAACCCCTATCAAAATTCAAGTGATATTTTTTCTTTTTTTTTTTTTTTCAACGTTTATTTATTTTTGGGACAGAGAGAGACAGAGCATGAACGAGGGAGGGGCAGAGAGAGAGGGAGACACAGAATCGGAAACAGGCTCCAGGCTCTGAGCCATCAGCCCAGAGCCCGACGCGGGGCTCGAACTCACGGACCGCGAGATCTTGACCTGGCTGAAGTCGGACGCTTAACCGACTGCGCCACCCAGGCGCCCCTCAAGTGATATTTTTTACAGAAATAGAACAATCCTAAAATTAATATGTAACCATAGAAGACCCCAAGTAGCCAAAGCAATCGAGAAAGAATAACAAAGCCAGAGGCTTCACACTTTCTGATTTCAAACTATATTAGAAAGCTATAGTAATCAAAACAGTATGGCATTGGCATAAAAACAGACATAATAGCTCAGTGGAACAGAATACCCAGAAACAAACTCATGCATATATGGCCAATTAATTATTGACAAAGGAGCGAAGAATGAACAGTGGGAAAGGATAGATTCTTCAGTAAATGGTGTTGGGAAAACTAGACAGCAACAAGTCAAAGAATGAAACTGGACCACTATCTTACACCATAAACAAAAATCAATTCAAAATAGATTAAATACATAATGTAAACCTGATACCATAAAACTCCTACAGGAACTTCAACATAGGTGTAAGCGCCTTAACACCGGTCCTGATGATGACTTTTTAGAACTGACACCAAAAGCAAAGGTAAGAAACACAAAAATTAACAAATGGGACTACATCACATACAAAAGTCTCTGCACAGCAAAGGAAACCATCAGCAAAATGAAAAGGCAATCTATGGAATGGGAGAAAACATTTGCAAATCATATGTCTGGTAAGGTGTTAATAACTAAATATATAAAGAACTCATACAACTCAATAGCCAAAAAAAAAAAAGGAGTGCCTGGCTGGCTCAGGCAATAGAACATGCAACTCTTGATCTCGGGGTCTGGGTTCAATCCCCATGTTGGCTGTAGAGATTACTTAAAAAAATATAATTTAAAAATTAGCAACAGACCTGAATAGACATTCAAATGGCCAACAGACACATGAAATGATGCTCAATATCATTAAGCATCAGAGAAATGCAAGTCAAAACCACAATGGAATATCACCTCACTGACATACCTGTTAGAATAGCTATTATCAAAAAGACAAGAAATAACAAGTATTGGAAAGGATGTGGAAAAAAGGAAACCCTTGTGCACTGTTGGTAGGCGTGTAAATTGGTGCAGCCACCATGGGAAGTAATATGGAGGTTTCTTAAAAAATTAAAAATAGAACTACCATATGATCCAGCAATTCCACTATTGGGTATTTATCCCAATGAAATGAAAACACTAACTTGTAAAGATACCTGCATCTCCAAGTTCATTGCAGCATTATTTACAGTAGCCAAGCCATGGAAACAACCTAAGTGTCCACTAATGGATGAATGGATAAAGAGATTATGGTATTGATATACAATGGAATAATTTGGCCATAAAAATAAGAAAACCCTGCCATTTGCAACAGTGTGGATGGACTTTGAGGACATTATGCTAAATGAAATAAGTCAGATAGAGAAAGACAAGTATCATATGATTTCACTTATATGTGGAAAGTAAAAACAAAACTGAACTCAAAGACAGAACAGATTGTGGTTGCCAGATCTAGGGGGTGGGGAGTGGGTGAAATAGGTGAAGGTGGTCAAAAGGTACAAACTTGCAGTTATAAAATAAATAAATCCTGAGGATGTAAAGTATAGCATGGTGACTATAGTTTAAAAATACTGTATTACATTTTTAAAAGTTGCTAAAAGAGTAAATCTTAAGTCTCATCACAAGAAAATAATTTGTAACTATGTATGGTAATGGATGTTAACTAGACTTATTGTGGTGATCATTTCACAATATATACATATTGAATATATAATTTTGAAACATTATGTTGTCTACCTGAAACTAATATAATGTTATTTGTCAATTACATCTCAATGAAGAAAAAAAAAGAAAAAAAACCCCGATGAAGTCACGTTGATCCAGATCAAGTGGTATCCCCTAGACCTTGTTAGAAATGCAGAATCTCAGGCCTCATTATAGATCTACTGAATCAGAAGCTGCATTTTAGCAAGATCCCCAGGTGATTTGTATGCACATTAGAAGCAATGGATTAGAGGATTTTATGAAGGTGAAAATTTTTGCACTGAGGATACTGAAAAGGTGATTCTGGCAGAATTTTCTAAATCAGGGGTTAGCAATTCTTTTTTCTATAAAGAGTTAGGTAGTAAATATTTTTAGTGTTGAGGGCCAAAAGGTCTCTGTTACAACCACTCAACCCTGCAATTGTAGTACAACAACAACCAGAGACAGTACATAAACAAATGAGTGTGAGTATGGCTGTGTTCCAAGAAAACTATTCACAAAAACAGGCAGTTGTTTGACTTGGTCCAAGGGCCATAGTTTTGGTCATAGTGCTGACCTCTGTACTAGATCTTAATAAAAATGAGTAAGTCTTGGCTCCCAGGTAGAGCGTACTATTGAGTTTTCTTGTGTCTGATTACTTACTTTCTCTTCAGTAAATACTCATGCCTGCCTCCCTCTACCTTCTTCTGAACACAATGAAGAGCTTGGCCAGCTGATGTTCTATGGGATCCTAGAAGAATTGAGAAGTGTAAGAATTGAGGTATTAGGAAGCCAGATCTCCTTGACACCATTTTTTTTCCTGCTGGAAATATCAACAGATGTGCAATGGGGGCAGGCTTCACATCAGCTGGTTCTCAGGAATTGTTCCCTTTCATTTTCTCCTCGCCTCCAGTAAATTCATTTTGAGCTTCTCATCTGAGCTGAGGGAAATCAATAAAGATACTTTATCCTTGCGTAGACCAGGTTGAGCAATAGCCCCTTGATGGCAGTGGCAGTGATAATCAGATAGGGATTCAAAGTTAACAGGCTGGGGGTGGGGGTGGGGGAAGGGAAGAGAATAATATCTATTGAGCATCTCCTTTCTTTTTTTTTTTTTTTAACGTTTATTTATTTTTGAGACAGAGAGAGACAGAGCATGAACGGGGGAGGGGCAGAGAGAGAGGGAGACACAGAATCGGAAGCAGGCTCTAGGCTCTGAGCCATCAGCCCAGAGCCCGACTTGGGGCTCAAACTCACGGAACGTGAGATCGTGACCTGAGCTGAAGTCGGAGGCTTAACGACTGAGCCACCCAGGCGCCCCTAGAAGGAGACGCAGAATCCCAAACAGGCTCCAGGCTCCGAGCTGTCAGCACAGAGCCCGACACGGGGCTCGAACCCACGAACCGTGAGATCATGACCTGAGCCGAAGTCGGTTGCTTAACTGACTGAGCCACCCAGGTGCCCCTAAACTCATTTAATCTTTAGAACTCTAGGAGGGGAAACTATTATTGTCTCCATGTTATTTTTATTTTATTTTATTTTAATTTAATTTTTGAGAAAGCAAGCAAGCTTGAGTTGGGGAGAGGGGCAGAGACAGAGAATCTTTTTTGTTAATGTTTATTTTGGAGAGAGAGAGTGCAAGCATGAGCGGGGAAGGGGCAGAGAGAGAGGGGGGACAAAGGATCTGGAGCAGGCTCTGTGCTGACAGCTGACAGCCTGATGCGGGGCTTGAACTCATGAACCCTGAGATCATGACCTGAGCTCAGGTCAGATGCCTAACCGACTGATTCACCCAGGTGCCCCTTATTGTCTCCATATTAGATATGGGGAAACTATGCTATGGAGAGAGGTTAAGTAATTTGCCAGAGGAAATTAAGTTAATAAAGATAGAGCTGGGTTTTTAATCCAGGCAGGACTGGGACCCAGTTCTGATTCCAAAACCTTGTTTTTTCCCCCCTTGTACTGTAATGATAGTATGTTCTCCAGTCTTCCTCCCCAATAGGAGATTTTCCATTGGTGCTAAACCCCCTAAGTTTGGGGTTACCTATTAAGTAAAGTAACATTTCCTTATTAGTCCCATAATAGAGGATGTTTTCAGGGCTTATTATAACGTTTCTATTTTTCTCTACCACAAAACAACATTTATTAGTATAAGAGATGCGGCTGCCTGCTTTATATGCACATGACATTCTGAAATATTGTCCTCAGCAATTTCTCCTAATCCTGGATCTTGCTGGTTAATCTTTGTTTATCCTGTCTTCCTTGTCTTCTCTCTCTGTTCATGCCAGAATATTGCTGAGAACAATGCTGGCATCTCAGTCACCAAGCTAGTGTACGTTATCCTGTTTACTTCCATTTTATTGCTGGGCTGATCCAATTTTCTTATTTTCCATTATTCACCTCCTTGGATTACTATAAATAATCTAGATAGATTATTACCAGATCTTTCAGGGTCTCTCCCCTTAAAGGGTCTATCTCGAATCTTAGTGTCTGGATTAGGCACTATGCGTTTGGCCCTGTGGTAGATAATGGGGAATAAAAATGTGGAAGATAGTTCCTGCCTTTAATGTGTTTACAGTTTAGCATTTTCCACAGTGTTGAGATGTGGTATTGTCTCCTGATCTGACACTAATATCGATTACTAATGATACATAACCAATACGCAATAATATTTCCCATGTTTTTCAAATTGAAATGGAGTGCTCCTACACCATAACCTCTTGAATATCCTTTCTTACTCTAGTGCTTTTGCTTTTCAATCTACCCATCGGAACAGAACATGATAATTTTCCTTACATTTACGTGTTATTAAACCTTCGTTAGAGGCAGAGTCACAACATTCTAAGACTTTGATGATGGTAAGGGAGAAAGTTTAAGATTTTGATTTAAAGAAAACAGACAAGAGTTTCTAACTGAACCTTAAAAAGGTTGGAGGCACTGTTCTAAGTATGTTGATGGGAAGTGTGTCAGAGCAAAGCTTGCTGGTCTTAGACACCAAAGACTTGAATGACAGTACTAAGCCACTAAGGTGAGAATGGCTAACATTTATTTGACCATTTACTATGTGCCTGTCACTTTTCTACTAACGCTGTAAGAAGGGTTCTATTATTATCCTCATTTTACAGACAAGGAAACTGAGGCACAAAGCGCTTAAGTAACTTGGAATGCCTATGATAAACTGAATCCGGTTTTGCAACATAGGCAGTCTGGCTCCAAATTGGTGCAATTAGTTATTACCCTCCATTACTTCCTGATAAAAAGAAGTAACCATTATTAACATATATGCAGCAGGTTCTGTACCGGTTTTCTGGAATGTTATACTCATCTAATGCTCACTAATAACTCTGAGGTAGATACTATTTTTTGCAAGCTAGAAAACTTAAGGCTCAGAGCGGTACTATTATTTGGCAGACTCAAGCGCAGCCTCGAGGCTCCAAAAGTTTCTGTAACCCTCGAAACACTATGTATATCTTGGAGCCTCAGTCAGTTTTCCCATCTTTAAAGTGAGGGGGGTGGTGGAGTAGCGTCTCAGTTCTACGAGGGGAGGGTATAGAGAAAAGAGAAGTGTGCACAGAGGGGTGTGAAAGGGGTAGTAAAAAGCAGTCAAGCTCAGTGGCCGAGGGCCCTCCATAACCCGGGTGGGTGAGGTTGCAAAGGGGACACAGATTCCCGCCAGGGAGGAGGCCGGGGGTGTTAGCCCCGAGCTAGGCCTGTGGGCGAAAATGGGCCTGACAGCCTGTCTCTGACGGGTCTGGGCGCTGCCTACGCAGGCCTGCAGCCAAAGGGGAGGCGATCCCTGGGGCTTTGTCCCGATCCCGGGGCAGCACCTCACCCGCCCAAATCCTGCTTCGCAGGCCTCTCCATGAAAGCCAGAGAAGGAAGGGGCGCGGCTTCCCGGTCCGCGTCGTAGAGCGCCACGTCCCTCTTGGCTTAGGCCACCCCAGGCTCCTTCGCGTTCTTGCTCCACACCGCCCTCCTCTCAGCCGGCGGGCGCGGCCTCGTCTCCGCCCCCGCCAATCGGCAACTTCCGCGATCCCACTCGGACCAATCAGCGGCTGCCGGAGGGGCGGGGGCTGTCGCCAAGGCAGCGAGGAGGCGGGAGAGCGCGGTCAGTGAGGTATAGAGCGAAAAATCGCGGGCGGGGGGCTGGAGAGACAGGTTTGTGCACTGCGTCCATTCAGCAGGCTGAGCCTTGCACGCCGAGATCCGGCGAGGTAAGGCCGGTGGCCCGAGGTGGGTGCGGATCCACAAGGCTGGAGGCTGGAGCGGGTCCTGAGATAGGTAGGGCTCAGGTTTTCGCCTGCCTTACGCTGCAGTGAGAATGGAGAGGGGGAGCAGCATAGTGGGTGGGCAAGGGTGGAGGGGCGCTTCCAGCTGCATCTTGAGGCGTAGGGTCCCTTTCTCCACTCCACTAGCTGCAGGGCACCCAAGCTTTCTTTGGGGTAGATGAGGGTGACAGGCTCTTGGCGGGAAGCAGGCGTGGGTGAGTGCAGAACAGAGATTCAGAAGGGGTCCACCCCACCTTGGCAGGTTGATGGGCGAGGGAGGTGCCCACTGGTAAGGGGGGTGTACCCATCAGCTCCCTGCTTATGCTCATCATTCCCCGCGCGGTCGAGCAAAACTAGGCCGGCGAATCCTGCTGTTCTGCCGGCCTGTTAAGCCGGCAACCCTTGACACTTAGGAGAGAAAGTTCAAGTCAGTTGTGGTATTGTTTTCCCTTATGTGACAAACCTTTGGTGTGAGATGAGATCTTTCGGTTTCTGAAATGGTACTTCCTTGTTGTGTTTCCTAAATGGTAACTTAGCAAGCAAATGGAGTTATTGTGGTTTGTGGTGGCAAATGGCCTTGGTTGGCAATTATTTTACAATATCCAGGTATTTTACAATACGGAGACAAAGAGAGAGAGAGAGAGGGGGAGTGAGAAAGTATGAACATGAACCTTTGAACTATTATTCTGATTTCTGGGAGACAGAATCTCTTGAGATTTTCAGAGTGTTCACTAAACTCCTAAATTGGATAATGTACATTTACACAAGTGAATAAGTAAGTGCTCCCATGTAAGCCTTTTATTAAGGCTATTAAATCCATGGATGAATATGAACGAATATCAAATCACTTACTATTATCTTGGTTTAAAAAAGGGGAGGGTGAAAGGGGGAGGTTAAATGCAAATATTTCTGATAGCCCATTTTGTCTGAAGGAGATTCTGGACTTTCTCTAAAGAATTGAAAAAATTGCCTAGACAATTGCTTTATGGAATTTGTTAAAAGTAGTATGGCTAATGGATTTGGATCTGATATGCACATATTTCTGACAGTTCTGTTTGAAGGAGATTCTGGACTTCCCCTTGATGAGACAGTTGCTTTAAGGAATTTGTTAAAAGTAGTATGACTAGTGGTATAGTAGATTTGGATCCTATAACTAATGGCTTCTTTTATGATCTATTTAAAATTTTTATTTCTTAAGGCCTTCCCTGGTGAATTCTGTTGAATAATTAGAGTCAGGCAATATCCAGATTCTCGCATCTTGTCCCTTATGGAAATTACCTCAGGATTCATCCTGATTAAAGCTGAATGTGAGTTCTTGTTTTATAAAACTTGATCAGCAAGTTCAACAAATGCTGAGCAAACAAATGCCTCAACAAATATTCCTCAGTTAATAGGGCCCAAAATTTAAAAAAATGGAAATTTATAATTAGAAATCTCAAATAATATTACTGTCGTCATTGGGGTGAACGTGGGAACTTCTGTTTCTCATCTTGTTCTTTAAACTCCCCATGATCTGGGGCATCTGGGTGGCTCAGTCAGTTAAGCATCTGACTTTGGATCAGGTCATGATCTCATGATTTGTGAGTTCAAGGCCCACATCAGGCTCACTGCTATCAGTGCAAAGCCTGCTTCAGATTCCCCCCCGCCCTCTTCCCCTGCTTGAGTTCTCTCAAAAAAATAAATATTAAAAAAAACCAAAAAACTCTCCATGATCAGTCTCACTTTCTAGTGATAAATTCATATCTGTCTCCTGTGGTTACTCATGCTGTTCTCTTCCAGCTGTCTTAATTAATTTACCCATCTTGCAAGGACCAAGTCCTGGGTGTGTTTACCTTATTCTGCTCTCTGGAGGTACTTACTGTTCGTATCACACATTTTGTTTACTTCATTCAGCATGCTTTTTGTCAAGTTGGTTTGTGCTCTGTAAATACCAGTTAAAATGAAATGCACAGTGAAAGCAATGAGGGTACCTTTTAAAACACTAGCTATTGATGATCGTCACTAATATACACTATCAGCATGATCAATACCAGTGTCTTTGTGTTTTAGGATATGTTGTGTATCTCTATAGACATATCAACCTAATTTTGTTAGAATAATATTTAAGTTGCTTTCAGCTTTCTAAGGGCCCTTTTGATGACTGAGGGAAATACCTTTTAAGTATTGGGTAGCTGGAAGAATCAAGTGTAGGATTTTAAAATGTGTTGAAAATAATCCTTGAAATAGTCTTCAAAGTACTGTGGGTAATTGGGTTGACTATATTTGGTATGATAGATGATTAACTTTTTCTAAATAACTGAAAGTCTAGAAGGGGGAAATTTGTTATTTTTATGTTTGATACTTGCAATTAGTTTATAGACTTTAAAAAACAGGCTCCTAACAATTTCAAGTAATTTAAGGAAAAACCACATTCACTTATTGATTTTCAATCCAAAGTTAAAAAAAAAAAAAAACAACAACAACCATGAAACGGTGAAAGTTATACTTGATTAGAATTTGATGGCCAGATTCCAATCCTGGCTCTGTGAAATCATTTTGGCCAGGTCAGTTAGCTTCCTTATGCTTTATAACTTTTTATAAAAGTTTGGTCTGAACCAAACCACCTCTGAGATCATTTCTGGTCCCAGAATTGTCTGAGTTAAAAAGTTTTAAAGCAACCTAACGGAAATTGAGATAGCCGTTGCATGCTTTTGTTTTTAGCAGAGTTTTTTAAAAATTAAAAAAAAATTAATTTGGCAGAGCTTTTTGGCATGTTGTATTTAAGTTATCTGAAGTGCAGTATACATGAATAATGGAGACATTGTAATTTTAATAAATTTTTTTATTGAGAGATACAGGTGAGAAACAGTATCTACTTTCATTAAGTAGGCCTATAATCAAGGATACTGTAACCAGTTAAGGTTGAAAAAAGAGGCAGTATAATGGTTTCCTTGGTTGGTGTCCTTTTCCACAGATATGAGCATCAGAACATTAATATCTATACTAATGTCTTGATACATGGAAAGGCGTGGAAAGGTTGGAGTCCAGCTCAGCTGGTCATACATCTGATACTTTGAATCTCACTATCCTGTTGACTCTCATTTGAAAAAAATGTTTAAAGTATTTATTTATTTATTTTGAGAGAGAGAGAGAGAGTGCACATACACACAAGGTGGGAGGGGCAGAGAGGAAGAGAGAGAATCCCAAGCAGGCTCTGCAGTGTCAGCGCAGAGCCAGACATGGGGCTCAAACTCACAAAACCTGAGGTCATGTCCTGAGCCAAAACTAAGAGCCTATCCTTTAACCGCCTGAGCCACTCAGGTGCCCTGCCCCAATTTTTTAAAGGTTTATTCATTTACTTTTGAGAGAGAGAGTGGGAATCAGTGAGGGGCAGAGAGAGAGATGGAAAGAGAGAATCCCTCGAGGGGCAGAGAGAGGGAGAAAGAGAGGAAGAGAGAGTGAGGGAGAGAGAGAGAATCCCATGCAGACTCCACACTGTTAGCATGGAGCCCGAAGCAGGGCTTGAGCTCACCTGAAGTGGGGCTCGAGCTCACCCAAAGCAGGGCTCAAAGTCACAGACCATGAAATCATGACCTGAGCTAAAGTCGGATGCTTAACGGACTGAGCCAATAAGTAATCTCTATGCCCAACATGGGGCTCGAACTCATGACTCCAAGATCAACTGACTTAGCCAGTCAGGTATCCCAATATCTATACTAATGTCTTTTTTTTTTTTTTTTTAGCTGTTTATTCTTTTTTGTGAGACAGAGACAAAGTGCAAAGTGCAAGTGGGAGAGGGGCAGAGAGAGAGGGAGACACCAAATCTGAAGGAGGCTCCAGGCTCTGAGCTGTCAGCACAGAACCCAATGCAGGGCTCAAACTCACGAAGGGCGAGATCATGATCTGAGCTGAAGTCAGATGCTTAACAAGCTGAGCCACCCATTAGCCCCTATACTAATGTCTTTTATATTTTATTTTTTATTTTTATTTTTGAGAAAGAGACAGAGTGTGAGTGGGGCAGGAGCAGAGCGAGAGAGAGACACAGAATCTGAAGCAGGCTCCAGGCTCTGAGCTGTCAGCACAGAGCCTGATGCGGGACTTGAACTCACAAACCGTGAGATCGTGACCTGAGCTGAAGTCAGACGCTTACTGACTGGGCCACCCAGGCGCCCCACTAATGTCTTGATACATGAAAGGGTTGGAGTCCAGCTCTGTTGGTCATACATCCCATACTTTATTTTGAATCTTGCTTTCCTGCTAACTCATTTTTAAAGGGAAAAATAGAGTTGAGTACCAGGGTACTGGTCTCCCTCATCACTGCTGCCATTGAGAAATTCTCAGAAGCCATTTATTTTTCTCTACCCCACTCCTCTTCACTGTTAGAATTATGATATTGACAGCAAGAGGACGTAACAATGGTTTCCTGGCTAAGGACAGTGCCTTGGAAAAAGAAACCTGGAACTCTTCTTTTAATCCCAGGGAGGAAGAAATTGTATTCCTCTTTTGTTGGATGTACTGTTCTCATTGGCCTACAGCTGCATCAGGACTTTGGTTATGGTAATGCTTAGAGGAGAGTTCTAAAGCGGCCTTTCCAGAAATGACACTTAAAGGTTGTATGTCAAACTGGTTTATTGCTTTTTAAGTTCTATAACTTTGGGTGTTTACAGAACAGATTTTCATTATATATAGAGCTGTTTCATTTTCAAAGACACGAAGGGCATTAATATTTATCGAGCATTTACTATTGCCATGTATTGTGCTAATTACCTTGTATTCATTCTTATCTTCATCCAATGAAAAACTTATGAAGAAGTATTAGTTCAGTTTATAGGTAGGAAAATTAAGAATCAGAGAGGCAAATAGCTTGCCGGTAAATGGGGAATGGTAAGGATTCAATCTGTTGTTTGTTTATTTTTGACCATGCTGTGTTAATAGAAGTCGTATGCCTTTCCAACATATAACATGCATATGACCACTCTCATGCTTAGATGATTTTATCTTGATATACCATAAAAAGAAAGAAATACATGTCTTCTTAAGATTTGAAGATATTTTATTTGCTTATTTCCTTTATAGACTGTTTAAAAGTAATTCATTTTGTTCACCAGTGAGTGTGCACGTGAGCCAACCACCCTGAATTTTATAGGTAGTGGGGTATCAAAAAAGAAGATTTAAGCTATTTTGCTTTATTACAGATCTCTGTGACTGAGACTGGGACGAAGGTTAGTTTTTTAAAGTGATGGTAAGGGTAAAGAAAGATTCTAGTTAAGGATTTTAAGAAAAAATTCAGTTAAGGATTTAATGGGAAAACTGACCCTATATCGTGAAGTTTCATTGCTGAGGAAAATAGGCTTTTAGTCTAAATTCTTATTTACAAGAAATACGGTAAAGCCTTGGTATAATAAATTAATATCTTTGCTTATTGTGGTCTTTGATTCTATTTATTTAATATTTCTCTTTCCCCTCCCCACTGGATTATGATATATTTTGGTCTCCTTACACATCATAAAAATTTAGTACTTTTCTTTTCACAGGATGTGACAAATATATAATATCATATGCCATTACCACTGTAATAAGGCTAAATTTATGTTAAAAATACTGTTTCTCTTTCTTTCTCTCTCTCTCTCTTTTTTTTTTTTTTTTTTTACGTTTAGAACCTGTTGAGTCAGTTTGTAGTGAAAAGCATTGACCTAGGAGCCAAGAACCATCTCTTCACTAATTTGATACTGTCCAAATCATCTTACCTCTCTGGGTCTCAGTTGCCTGATCTGTAAAAAGGAGATAAAAATCCTTTATCTCTCTAAAGGTAAGTGATCGGTTAAGAGAGCAAAAATAAAAACAGATAGGCAAAAAGTTGAGTAATTCTTTTGTTAGTAATGCTTCAGTTTCCCTTTTTTTCTGTTCTAGAATAATTGACCCCAATAAACAAAATAATCAAGGGACTTACGTGTATAAAAATTACCTATTTTTCCCTTTTTTATTCTTTTAATTCAAGTAAAATGAACATAAAGTATTATATTAGTTTCAGGTATGTAATATAATGATTCAGCAATTCTATGCATTAGTCAGTCCTCATCAGTGTAAGTGTACTTTTAATCCCCTTCACCTATTTTTTCCTATCCTCCCATCCACCTCCCCTCTGGAAACCACCAGTTTGTTCTCTATAGTGAAGAGTCTTTTTTTGTTTGTCTCTTTTTTCTTTGGTCATTTGTTTTGTTTCTTAAATTCTGCATATGAGTAAAATCATATGGTATTTGTCTTTCTCTGACTGACTGATTTCTCTTAGCATTATACTCTCTAGGTCTATCCATGTTGTTACAAATGGCAAGATTTCATTTTTTTTATGGCTGACTAATATTCCAGTATATCCATTCATCAAAGGATGGACACTTGGGTGGCTTCTATATCTTGGTTGTCATAAATAATGCTGCAGTGAACAGAAGGGAGCTTATATCTTTTCGGATTAGTGGTTTCATACTCTTTGGGTAAATAGCCAGCAGTGGAATTACTGGGCCATATGATAATTTTATTTTTAATTTTTTAAAAATAATTTATTGTCAAGTTAGCTAACATACAGTGTATACAGTGTAGTCTTGGCTTCGTGAGTATTTTAAACTTTTTTGAGGAACAACCACACTGTTTTCCATAGTGCCTGCACCAGCTTGCATTCTCACCAATAGTGAATGAGGGTTCCTTTTTCTCCACATCCTTGCTGACATTTATTATGTCTTGTGTTTTTGATTTTAGCCATTCTGAGAGGTATGAAGTAATATCTCATTATTGTTTTGATTTGCATTTCCTTGATGCTCATTGATGTTGAGCATCTTTTCATGTGTCTGTTGGCCATTTCTATGTCTTCTTTGGAAAAATGCCTGTTGAGGTCCTCTGCCTATTTTTTTATTGGATCATTACTATTATTTTTGGTGTTGAGTTGTAGAAGTTTTTTTTTATTTATTTATTTATTTATTTATTTATTTATTTATTTATAGCACGAGCTGGGAAGGGGCAGAGGGAGAGGGAGAGAGAGAATCTTAAGCAGGCTCTTTGCTCAATATGGATCTCACAACTGTGAGATCATGACCTGAGCTGAAATCAAGAGTTGGATGCTTATCTAACTGAGCCACGCAGGAGCCCCACAAATACTATTTTAATGCGTTTAAAGATGTTTTAATTAACAAAAAAAGGGTCATGCTATGCATTGTTTTATAAACAGCTTTTTTTGAGTTGCAATTGTTTATTTGATAGGCTACCTTCTACACTAGATTGAAAGGCCTACAAGGGTAAGGGCCATGTCTATCTTGTTTTATCTTGTTATCTAGCATATCTGGTACATAGTGGACACTTAATAAATAGTTGCTAAATAAATATGTACAATAGATTATAGAATATATGCTTCAATACAATTTATTTATTTAAAAAAAATTTTTTTTTTTACATTTATTTATTTTTGAGACAGAGAGAGACAGAGCATGAACAGGGGAGGGGCAGAGAGAGAGGGAGACACAGAATCTGAAACAGGCTCCAGGCTCTGAGCTGTCAGCACAGAGCCCGACACGGGGCTTGAACTCACGGACCGTGAGATCATGACCTAAGCCGAAGTCGGACGCTTAACCTTAAGATCAAGCCACCGAGGCACCCCTGCTTCAATACAATTTAAAAGAAGAATAAAAGAGGAGGGTTGTGAGAGGGAGAAAAAGGTAGATGAAAGGTAGATGAAGGAGGAAAAAGGTAGGTGAAGAAAAGGTAGATGAAGGAGAGATGAGAGAGGGAGAAAAAGGTGGATGAAGGAGGAAGAAGGTAGATGAAGGAGGAATTCCTATTATAAGGCAAGAGAAACAAGCTATTCTGTTTTCTGTACTCTCCACCCGTCTTACCCATGACCATTCTTTCTAACCATTTCCAGGATATCTCCCTGCAATCAAACAGGAAACTCTCTCTCTCTCTCTCTCTCTCTCTCTCACACACACACACACACACGCACACACACACACACAGACCCCAAGTAAACCTGATCTGGATAACTACCGATAGGCATTAATAGTTAAAAAATCCACCTCTGTATGTGAATGGGAATTTTGATTTATCAGAGATAGGAGAAGAGAGATAAGCTTCCTTTTAGGACTTGGAAATTTAGGGAAATTATTTTTTTTTTTATCTACTAAATGCTAGAAGACGTTTCAGAATGCTGCTTACTTTGTAATTTTGCCCAAGGCTCCGATGCCCTTGTGCACAGTGGTTTCCATGCAGTCTGAATGGAGATCATGGATTGATTTGGAATTTCAGATCATTTGACATTACAGCATATATTATCTGCCTGTTCTGGTTCAATCAGTCTACTGTTTCAGCAGAGTTCTGCCCAGGTCTCTTCTTTAGATATCTTTTCTTCTTATGGAAGAAGAGGGTGATAAAGAAAAGGAGGCCATTCTTACTGCCCAGATATTGGAAGAAAAGTAGGTTAGTTTCCCCATCTTCCTTTTGCCTCTCCTTATACCTTGTCTCTCCTTATTTTGTATGGGCATTTGCATGTTATTGAGTTTATGAAAATCTGTAAGTCTGTATCTGACACATTTAACATGATCTTGGTATTTAAAGAAATTTTTGTGTCATTACTTTTCTACTTGAGGTGCTAGAACATTTTCCATTTCTTTTGTTGTGATGACAGTTGACATTCTTGAGGACTTATTAAGAAGTAAATGTTTTAACAGAAAAAAAGGTAAGCAAAAGAACAAACTCTTAACTCTAGAGGACAAACTGGTGGTTAACAGAGAGGAGGTGGGTGCGGGGATGAGTGAAATAGGTAAAGAGGATTAAGAGTACACTTATCAGGATGAGCACTGAGTAATGCATAGAATTGTTGAACCAATACATTGTAGTCCTGAAACTAATAAAACATGGTTACATATACTGGAATTAAAAAAATATATTTTTTAAAAAGAAGTGAATGTTTTCATTACTACGTTAGGACATTAGTAAGTTAATTGTCCTAATTACTTCTGGAATAAACACTAAAAGATTAGAAACTGTTAGAGGGAGAAAGTATTTTCTATTTTTAAAAAAGTTAAAAGAAATTAAAAAAAAATATTTATTTATTTTTGAAAGAGAGACAGACCACGAGCAGGGGAGGAACCAAGAGAGGGAGACACAGAATCTGAAGCAGGCTCTAGGCTTTGAGCTGTCAGCACAGAGCCCGACCCAAGTGGGGCTCGAACTCATGAACCACGAGATCATGACCTGAGCCGAAGTCAGATGCTTAAACTGACTGAACCACCCAGGCACCCCTAGTTTAAAAAAAAATTTAATGTTAATTTTTATTTTTGAGAGAGAGAACACAAGTGACGGAGGTGCAGAGAGAGAAAGGGACAGAGGATCCGAAGTGGGATCTGTGCTGACAGATTATTGGTGCACCAATAATTTGCATTTCTAACAAACTTCCAGGTGGTACTGGTGCTGCTGGCCCAGGGGTCACACTTTGAGAACCACTGCTTAAAAACAGTCAGAAGCTTTGGAGTCAGTTGGTCCCAGGCCCAAACTCTGGCTATATGACTTACTCCTGTGTGACCCAGATCAGGTTTTTAAACTGATATGTCTCAGTTTCCTGTACTTTAAAATGGGGATAATATTTATTTCACAGAGTCTTTGTAAGAATTAATTATTTAATATAAGAAAAAGTTTAGTATACTGCTTGGTACATAGTAAACACTCAATTGGTGGTTTCTGTTGTTATTTGTAATGAGTCTGGGACCCAATTTAAAGTTAGTAAGCCATGAATTCAGTTAATATTTTAGGGTAGATACCCAGAGACTTCTTGTGAGATGTTGAGATGTGCATGCACACACACACACGCACACACACACACACACACTACTTTCACGTGTACAAACATGCTCCTCTCTTGACTTGCCTTCTCATTTATGGCAGATCTGACAGGACAGTGAGAGAAGAGACAAACTGTGAAAGGAAATCCACTTCCAAGATTCAATAACTGTAATTTATTTTTATTAATCTCAGGCTTCTCTTGTGTAAAAGTGGATGCTATTTTTAAAAAGCATATTTCAAAATATGTGACATAGCTGCCAATTGCTGATACAGGACTGCTTATATATTTCCCTGTGTGTGTGTGTGCTGTATGGTAGAAGGAGGAGAGTCTAAGGGACATTGGAGTTACTGCAGGGTGGAGGGGAGGAGTCTATGTGAAAGATTCTTCTAAACTCTGGGTTGACCATATCAAGGGATAGTCACGGTTCCTGATGAGGCCTGCAAAATGAAGTTACAGAGGCATATCACTCATCTGACTCTCTGCATGCACATTATAGAAAGACTATTCAAATCATGTTAGTGCTTATTCATTTTCCAACTATATGTGTATCATGTTAGAAGCCATGGAGACCTGATTCAGCTTTAGAAGCTGTGTAGAAGACATCAAAATTGACTTGAGCAGTTTAAGTCATAATTTTGGCTTTTTGGCCATGACTGCCCTTAAAACTATTATCCTTTTTTTTTTAATGTTTATTTATTTATTAAAAAAATTTTTAATGTTTATTTTTGAGAGAGAGAGAGAGAGAGAGAGAGAGAGAGAGAGAGAGAGACAGAGCATGAGTGGGGGAGGGGCAGAGAGAGAGGGAGACACAGAATCTGAAGCAGGCTCCAGGCTCTGAGCTGTCAGCACAGAGCCCGATGCGGGGCTCGAACTCACAGACCGCAAGATCGTGACCTGAGCTGAATTCGGACATTCAACCGACTAAGCCACCCAGGCGCCCAAAGTTTATTTATTTTTGAGAGAGAGAGAGACAGAGCGCAAGTGGGGGAGGGGTAGAGAGAGGGAGACACAGAATCCAAAGCAGGCCCTAGGCTCTGAGCTGTCAGCACAGAGCCTGATGTGGGCCTGGAACCCACGAACCATGAGACCATGACCTGAACCAAAGTTGGACATTCAACCTAGTGAGCCACCCAGGCACCCCACAACTATTATCCTTTTTAATGGTCATTTGGCCAGCCTATTTGCAGGGGCCCATGGGACTTGCAAAGGTAACAGAAGTTAGAATTCAGATTTTTTTAAAAAACAACTAACTCAATGATACTTAATTTTTTAAAAAAGGTACAGATACAGCTAATAAATACATGAAGAGATGCTTAATATTAGCCAATGAAATGGAAATCAAAATCAAAATGAGATGCCACTTCACACCTAGTAGGTTGGCTATAATAAAAAAGACAGACAATAACACGTGTTGGTGAGGATATGGAAACATTGAAAGCCTCATCTATTGCTGGTGAAAATGTAAATTGGTGCTATGGAAAATAATTTAGCAGTTCCTCAAAAACTTAAACATAGAGTCACCAAATTGACCCAGCAATTCCATTCCTTGATATATAACCAAAAGAATTGGAAACATGTTAACATGATAACTTGGACACAAATGTTCATAGTAGCATTATTCAAACTAGCCAAAAAATGTAGAAACAACCCAAATGTCTATCAACTCATGAACTGTTAAAATACGGCCTATACAAATGCTATACGAAAGAATGAAGTACTGATTCGTGTTACGTGATTGGACCTTGAAAATATAGTGCTAAATAAAAAAAGCCAGATGCAAAAGGCCACACATCGTATGATTCCATACATGGGAAGTGTCTAGACTAGGAAAATCTATACAGACTGAAAGTAGATCAATGGTTGCCAGGTGCTGGGAGAATGAAGGAATGGCAAGTGACTGCTAATAGGTACCAGGTTCTTTTTGGAATGATGAAAGTGTTCTAAAAAATTAGATAGTGGTGATAATTGCACAACCGTATGAATATACTATAAACCTCTGAACTGTATAATTTAAAAGAGGAAGTTTTGTGGCATGTAAATTATAACTCAAAAACCAAAACCAAAAACAAAACATACACCTGTAATGGGCATGAAGCATGAATGAGAAATAAACCTTGTTTGTCATAAAAAAAATAATTGTGGGAAGAGTAGATGATTCATGATGGGAACATATTCTGTGGAGAAACAAGTCATAGAGGGAATCTATTAAAGATTCATAGTGCATAGTAAGCCATCACAGGTTCTGAAAGTCTTGCAAAGACAACAACTTATTTAGCTTCATTGAGCCAACATCTCCCAAACATTTCATCCTGAAAAACATTTACTCACAATGATCATGTTGAGGAACTAGTCTCCTAGAGAAGAATCAATCTTGGGTTTGAGCATACATATGTAGAAATTACCCGGAAAGTTTGTTAAAAAAGATTCTGGCTCCCACCCTAGAGCTTCTGATTCTAGAGGTCTTGGGGACAGCCTGAGAATCAAGCTCCCATGAGATTTGATCCTTCAGGTTTGAGAACTAAATGTAGAGTAGCATCTTTACAGAATAAACAAATCCTGTACCTTAAATGGGTGAATTTTATGGCATGAGAATTATATCTCAATAAAGATGCTAAAAAATTTTGATATATTAGAAATAGCACTAAAATATGAGTTCTAGTAATTTTGTTAATGCAAGACAATGCTCCATGAGTGAATTGTTTTAATTAAAATTTTCTTCATCTGTAAAATGAGTCACTGCCTTATCTATTATCTAGGGTTGTGGTAAAAATGAGAGGCAGTGTACTCTTTTCCAAATTGTGTTCTATGGATAAAAACATGTGACTTCAGGGGCGCCTGGGTGGCTCAGTCGGTTAAGCCTCTGACTTAGGCTCAGGTCATGATCTTGTGGTTTACAGGTTCAAGCCCTGCGTCGGGCTCTGTGCTGACAGCTTAGAGCCTGGAGCCTGCTTTGGATTCTGTGTCTCCCTCTCTCTGCCCCTCCCCCCTCACGCTCTGTCTCTCCTTCAAAAATAGATAAACATAAAAAAAAATTAAACAAAAAACAAAAACATGTGACTTAAAAAAAGGTCCATAGCCAGCTAAGTTTGGGAGATTCTGAGTTAAATGATGCATATTCTATATGTACGGTCAGACTGTTATATTTGACTTGGACCCTAACATGAATCTATATGTATAAAATCAATTAAATATGCAATTTTTATTCATTCTCATTTTTGTAGTAGATCCTCCAGAGCTACTAAGATCCTTATGGAGTAGAAACTGTTTGAATAAACAAAGTTTGAATAATATTGTGGGAATATTAATAGTTGCTGCTTGCTTGTTTCAAGCTTGATATTTTATTGACCTATCTATTTGAAAGATTATTGTCCAAAAAGAATTTTTATCAAATTACTACTGGCTATGATAAAATAATGTTTATAAGGTTAAGAAAATAGTTGTCTGGGTTTTTATTTTTTTTAACGTTTATTTACTTTTGAGACAGAGAGAGACAGAGCGTGAATGGGGGAGGGTCAGAGAGAGAGGGAGACACAGAATCGGAAACAAGCTCCAGGATCTGAGCTGTCAGCCCAGAGCCCGACGCAGGGCTCGAACTCACGGACCACAAGATCATGACCTGAGCTGAAGTCAGACCCTTAACTGACTGAGCCACCCAGGCGCCCCAATAGTTGTCTGTTTTAATCAACTTATATTTATAGAGCAACTTATTTTCAAAATTAGATCAAAGCTAAATTAAATATATCTAGAAACAATTTTGGCTCCCTATTATTTTAATAAAAAAATACAGTTTTTCCTTACTTCTCCCTTTCTTAAATTTGGGCTATTTGCTTTTAAAGATTTTGAGAACCTTATTATCATCTTTATTTGAAGCTTTTATAATTAACTAAATGATTTCTTATACTATAAGCAGTTTAAACTTTAAAGTTTTGATTACTTGTCTTTTTAATTTTGGTTGAAAAGCATTTCTCCCCTGATCATTATTTAGTGATCTGTTTAAAGTATTATTTTGGATAACTTATAATGTATTTTTAACATCTTTCTAGAATTATTTGGTTGTATTCAATTTCTTGAAATTGGATATGTTATTAACATGGCATTGGGAATGCATGTATATATAGTTTGAAGACATCTTTTCAAGACCTTACTATCTAAAATTATACCTTTATTTCAGATGAGGTGGAGGACTCTTTTAATACAATATTGTTTTCTCTTGGTTACCTGTCTACTTTCTGCTCTTGAAGCTGTGCCTATAGACATAGACAAGACAAAAGTAAAAAATACTCAACCTGTGGACAGCGCAAAGATAGAACCACCAGTAAGTGAAATGATAAATCTAACCTTATGGGAAGAATTTTAACTAAATGCTGCTAATATTTATTACTTATAAAACTGCATATTTAGGAACTATTTCTGAAATGGCAGTGAAAGAGTATTGGATGAGCATATGTTGTTTAATATTAGACAATGTTTATTTATGTAGGTCGTATATTAAGTAATGCATAGGGGAATTAATCCTAATAATATATTTCCATGCTTTTTTTTTTAAGTTTATTTATTTATTTTGAGAGAGAGAGAGAACCAGCAGGGGAGGGGCAGAGAGAGGGAGACAGAGGGTCTGAAGCAGCACAGGGCCTGATGTGGGGCTCGAACTCACAAACTGAGATTATGACCTGAGCTGAAGTCAGAGCTTAACTGACAGAGCCACCCAGGTGCCCAATCATAATACATTTCCAATGTAGAGCTCACCAGCCAAGCAAACATTGTATTATATTCAAAGGAGAGATAGTAATGAGGAAAGACAGGTGACAATGGGGTAAAACCAATAATATTATCAGTTAAGTCTTCATTGTCTAAGCCGTATAGAAAATGTACCTTTATGTAACAATAAAACATTATATTGGTTCTGATATAAAATTTTTCATTTGAGAAGTATAGCTTTTTGACTTTGTCCAAGCCGTTAAAGTAGATACATCTCAATGCCATTTTGTTAGACTTTTTTTAAAATTTTTTTTATTTTTTAGGATTGAGATCTTTAGATGCAGGGAAGAAAAAACTTTCAGAAACATTATTGTTTGTTTCTTAATTTGAAGGATACTGGACTTTATTATGACGAATATCTTAAGCAAGTGATTGATGTGCTGGAAACAGATAATCATTTCAGAGAAAAGCTACAGAAAGCAGACATAGAGGAAATAAAGGTAAATGTAATTAAATAATTATTTAACAAACATTAAAGCATCTCAGACACTGACTTTAGTACTAGGAATACAAAGATGGACTCTTTCCAGGCTCTTAAAGAAATTAGAATTTATTCTGAATAAATAATACCTAGAAAAAGATAAATAGGATGAATATATGATGGGAGTATAATATATTTTGGAGATGTAGAGCGTGGACACATAATTCAATATGAAGTGATGGAAGAAGGGGGGAAATCATTCTTCCTGATAATAGGAATCCTGCCAGTAATTTCCTCGAATTGTCTTGAGAACAATCTTGTGTTTCCTTTGAAGAATTAATTTGCCGTGTGGCACTAATTTCCTGGGGTGAATAATATTTAACATAGAACTTTTAGTGTCTCTTACCTACTTCAGGTAGGGTTAAGAACATTTTTTGTGGATAACAGAACAGGTGGATAATGGGAAATATAATAGGGAGATAATCCTGGTTTGCTATAGGGAATACTTTTTTTTTAAGTGTGCTCCATACCCTATGTGGGGCAACTCACGACCCTGAGATCAAGAGTCATGTGCTTTACTGACTGATCCAGCCAGGCACCCCAATACAGGGAATACTTTTATAACTGTCTTCTTTTCATAGTCAATTCCTATTCCTTATTAAGGAAGGGAGAGACAAAATGAAGTAAGTTAAATAGTTATTCAGTGAAAAAGATAGAAGAATTAAAATAGACAATAAAACTCAAGTCAACAGGATCATTATAAATAGCTCAGCAAAGACTCTTTTCTCAGGAGAAAATGGGTGAAAAAAGTTAGAATTTGTCCTTTCCTTTTCAGCCAAGTATTTTGAAAGGGGAATCATACTACATTTCTTCACTTCCCAAGTATTGCTAACTGGAAAGATCATGGCTTTGCCCACATCCCTCCACTGAATATACTTTCATGAAGGATGTCAGTTATTTCTTAATTGGCAAATACCGTAAACACTTTTTATTCCTATTCTTACTGGACTCCTTTATTTTATCTCAGTGGTGCTCAGATTTTAGGGCTTGTTGAAACACAGATTTCTCGGCCCCCACCTATAGGCTTTCTGATTCAGTAAGTCTAGAACTTGCATTTCCTAAAGTTCCCAGTTGACGTTGGGGACTACACTTTGAGAACCATTGTTTTATGTAATAATGATGACCGGTCTCTCCTTGAGCATACTGCTTTGTGTTTCATAACAGCACATTCTCTTGGTTCTCCTTTTTACTCTCTGAACATTATTTCTTGGTCTTCCTTGGGGGGGGTGGGCGGAAGGGGTTCATTTTTTTTTTTTTAATCTTCCTCAGCAGGCCCCGTTGATTCAGTCCTAAAAGGTTTATCTGCCTGATTGCTAGATTTGCAGTTTGTGATTGCAAATGCATTTATAAACAAGAGAAAGTAAACTACTAGCTATTTTGTTTCTTAAATTTTGGAACATGTATCTAATTATTCATCTATGAGAAAAGTAATCAAAGGACACAATGTAAAAAAGGTGAATTTTGAAAAGTTATTTATATATGGAATTACTAAAGCTTAATGTGGCCATGTTACTTTAAAAAATTACTTTATTGAAATATAATTTACATACCTTAAAACTTTCCCCTTGAAAGCATATAATTCAGTGGGTGTTAGTGTATCTACATGCAACCATTACCGATATCTCCTTTTAAACAATTTCATTTCCCCTCAAAAGAAACTCTGTATCCGTTAAGCCATCACTCTTCTTTTCCCCCCTCTTCTCCACTTTTGACAACCATTAATCTACTTTCTATCTCTATGGATTTGTCTATTCTGGACATTCCACATAAATGGAATTATACAGTCTGTGGCCTTTTGTGTCTGGTTTCTTTGACTTAAGCATGTTTTCAAGGTTCATTGTATTTGTAGCTTATATGGGTACATTCATTTCTTTTTACAGCTGAACAGTGTTACTTCTACTTTTTATGCTAGTATGAATAATGATGCTATGAACATTCAAGTGCAAGTTTTTATGTGAACATATGTTTCAATTCTTTAGATATATACCTACTAATGGAATTGCTGGGTCATATGGTAATTCTGTGTTTAACTTTTTGAGGAACTGCCAAATTTTTTTCTAAAGTGGCTGTACCATTTTACAATTCAAGTCACTTTTTGAGTTTCTCCTTTGTGCTTTAATTATGCTTTAAATTAATGTGGTTTTTATTTTTATCTTTTCTTTCTTTCTCCAAATTTTTATTTAAATTCCAGTTAGTTAACATACAGTGTAACATTAGTTTCAGGTGTAGAATTTTGTGATTTATCACTTACAACACCCAGTGCTCATCACAAGTGCCCTCCTTAATCCCCTCACATATTTAACCCATCCCCTCCACTCACCTCCCCTCTAGTAACCCTCAATTTGTTCTCTATGGTTAAGACTCTGTTTCCTGATTTGCCTCTCTTTTTCCCCCTACATTCATCTGTTTCGTTTCTTAAGTTCCACATATGAGTGAAATCATAAGGTATTTATCTTTCTCTGATTTATTTTGCTCTAGCTCTATCCACATTGTTGCAAATGGCAAGCTTTCATTCTTTCTGATGGTTGAGTTATATTCCATCGTATATATGAGCCACATCTTCTTTATCCATTCATCAGGTGATGGACACTTGGGTTATTTCCATAATTTGGCTATTGTTGATAATGCTGCTATAAACATCAGGGTACATGTGCCCCTTTGAATCAGCAATTTTGTATCCTTTGGATAAATACCTAGTAGTACAATTTCTGCATTGTGGAGTGTTCTATTTTTAACTTCAAGGAACTTCCATACTGTTTTCCAAAGTGCCTGCACCAGTTTGCATTCCCACAAACATTGTAAGAGGGTCCCCTTTCTCCGTATCCTCATCAACATCTCTTGTTTCCTGTGTTGTTAATTTTAGCCATGCTGACGGGTAGGAGGTGGTATCTCATTGTGGTTTTGATTTGCATTTCCCTGCTGATGAGTAATGTTGAGCATCTTTTCATGTGTCTGTTAGCCATCTGGATGTCTTCTTTGGAAAAATGTCTGTTCATGTCTTCTGCCCATTTCTTAGCTGGATTATTTGTTCTTTGGGTGTTGAGTTTGATAAATTCTTTATATATTTTGGATACTAACACTTTATCAGATATTTCATTTGCAAATACCTTCTTCCATTCCATAGGCTGCCTTTTAGTTTTGTTGATTGTTTCCTTTGCTATGAAGAAGCTTTTTATCTTGATGAAGTCCCTATAGTTCATTTTTGCTTTTGTTTCCCTTGCCTCCAGAGATGTGTCTAGTAAGAAGTTGCTATAGCCCGTGTTAAAGAGGTTGCTGCTGTTCTCCTGTAGGCTTTTGATGGTTTTCTGTCTCACATTTAGGTCTTTCATCCATTTTGAACTTATTTTTATGTATGTATACTACATCTTCTTTATCCCTTCATCAGTTGATGGACATTTGCGCTCTTTTCATAATATATGGTTTTTAGATATTTTGATTTTAGAGTTACAAACTGAGTGTCTTCTGAGAGAAATTCTTTTTATAATATCAAATTTATCTAAATTAATTAGAATTATTTATCACTACTTTATCATAACCCAAATTTTAATATATTGTGTCTGGTCTAAAAATGGAATGTAATAAATGAAACTAATTTGTTAATTTTGTTAACAGAGTGGGAGGCTAAGCAAAGAATTGGATTTAGTAAGTCACCATGTGAGGACAAAACTTGATGAGCTGAAAAGGCAAGAAGTGGCAAGGTTACGAATGCTAATTAAAGCGAAATTGGATTCCCTTCAAGGTAAGTGCTAAAGAAAAAGTAGGAAACTTTCAGTATTTGGTTGTGGAGGTCAGCACATACCATGTTTTTCTTGTCAAAATTTAATGTTAGTATTGATTTGCCTTCTCTTAATTTTTTAAAATTTAATTTTTAAAATAGGTAATCCATTTACATCATTCAAAAATCAAAATGATTAGCCTTATTATGTCAGTACAAAGGAAGAATGAAAGAAAAGTAATGAATTAAGCCACTAGCTTACAAGAAGAAGAATAGGACAGCTGCGTGGCTCATTCAGTTGAGCCCCTGACTCTTGATTTTTGCTCAGGATGATCCCAGGGTGGTGGGATTGAGCCCTGAATCATGCTCTGCACTGAGCCTGGAGCCTGCTTGGGACCCTCTCTCTCTCTCTCTCTCTCTCTCTCTCTCTCTTTCTCTCTCTCTCTCTCTCCCTCTCTCTCTGTCTCTCGCTATCTCTCTCTCTCTCACCCTCTCCTTCTGCCCCTCTCCTCCACACTCTCCACACACTCTCTTTTTCTCAAAAAAATTAAAAATTTAAAAAAATTTTTAGATTTGATTTTTTTTAGAGTAGTATAAGGTTCACAGCAAAGTTGAGGGGAAGGTGCAGAGATTTCCCAAATACCCTAGCCCCCAAACATGTATAACCTCCTTTATTACTAACATCACCCATCATCCACCAGAGTGGTACATTTGTTATAACTGATAAACCTACATTGATACATCATAATCACCCAAAGTTCATAGTTTACATTAGAGTTCACTCTTGGTGTTGTGCATCTCTGGGTCTAGACAAAGCTATAATGACATGTATCTACCAATCTAGTGTCATGCAGAGTAGTTTTACTGCCCTAAAAATCCTCTGTGCTCTGCCTATTCATGCTCCCATATTCTTTTAATTTTAGACGATGAGAAGATTAAATAGCTATGAAGTCAAATTTTTGAAATATGAAGATATCCAGAGATAAGAAAGTAGTCTCATAAAGCATATGACCGTCTCCATATCTACAGAAAAGGCCTTTGATAAAATTTAACACCCCTTCTTAATTGTAATAAAGTAATAAAATAGTAATCAATAGATACTTCTATAACATGATCAGGGATGTCCAACTCAGCCACATCATACTGAGTAGGGAAATACAAGTATGTTTTCTAACTAAAATCAGGAACAAGACAATGATGCCCATTATCACCACTACTAATCAATATTGCATTGGAGGTACTAGCCAAAACAGTTACATACATGAAAAAAAGTGGAGGTAAAGTAATTGAAAAGGAAGTGATAAAACCATTTCTGTTTGCAGGTGATATGATTATATATTGGAAACTAAAAGTAATTGATTAAAAAACTTAGCATAAACACCAGGAAAATTCAGCAAGGTCAACTGAATATACAGAAATCAATTTTTCATATGCAAATAACAGCCACTTATGAGATATAATGGAAGACTCCATTTCCCAATACCAACAAAGATAAACTACCTAGAATAAACCTATTAAGAAATATGTAAGACTTATACCAAAAGCTTTAAAATACTCCTGAAGGATGCAAAAGTAGACTTGTAAAAAATGAGAAGACATAACATCTTTTTGATACAAAGACTCAACATTATAAACAGGTCAGTTTTCCTTAGGTTAATTTATTAACTTAACATGACCCAAATAAAAATATATACTTTTTCCCCCTGGTACTAGCCAGGTTATTTTAAAGTTCATATGAAAAAAGGAAACAAGCAAGATAAACTATATACCTCTGAAAAAGAAGAACAGTGAAGGACTTGAGAGATATATGAAGTCTTAAAACATATCACTAAGCCTCAGTCACTAGAACTGTATGGTTCTGGCATACAAGTAGGAAGACCAGTGGAACTGAATAGAAATTCCAGAGCACTGGATGTTATATAAGTAATGAGTCACTAAATTCTGTTCCTCAAACCATTATTACATTATATGTTGACTAAGTTGGATTTAAATAAAATTTAAAAAAATAATAAAAGAAATTCCAGAAATAAAAGTAACTACATTTAGAATTTAGTTTGATTAAAAGTGGTATTTTGGAATGCCTGGGTGGCTCAGTTGGTCGAGTATCCAACTTCATCTCAGGTCATGATCTCATGGTTTGTGAGTTCGAGCCCTGCATCGGGCTCTCTGCTGTCAACCCAGAGCGCTTGCTTCGGATCTTCTCTCTCTCTCTCTCTCTCTCTCTCTCTCTCTCTCTCTCTTTCTGCCCCTCCCCTGCTCACACTCTCTTTCTCAAAAATAAATAAACATTAAAAAAGAAACTAGTATCTCATTATTAGTTGGATAAAGATAGATTTTTAAAAAGAATAGTGTCGGGGCGCCTGGGTGGCTCAGTCGGTTAAGTGTCCGACTTCAGCTCAGGTCACGATCTCACAGTCCGTGAGTTCGAGCCCCCGCGTCGGGCTCTGGGCTGATGGCTCAGAGCCTGGAGCCTGCTTCCGATTCTGTATCTCCCTCTCTCTCTGCCCCTCCCCCGTTCATGCTCTGTCTCTCTCTGTCTCAAAAATAAATAAACGTTAAAAAAAAAATTAAAAAAAAATAGTGTTGCTACAATTGGATAGCCATTTGGGAAAAGGTACAATTCGATCTCTAGCTCATATACATCAGAATAAGTACAAATAAATCAAAGACTTCAGTGTAGAAAATAATACCATAAAAGTACTAAATGACAACATAGGTGAATTTCTTTATCTTGGAATGGCCTTTCTAATTATGAAACAAAATCAAGAGGTCAGATTTGACAAGTGGGAGACCCTTCAAGCTGGCTCCTGTGTCTTTGTGCCCCCATGGGTTGGTTATCTGGGTGGCTCATAGACATTAATAAACATCTGAAAATTTACTCATGGTGAATAGTAGTTCTTAAATTTTAGATTACGTAGGCATCACCTGGGAAGCTAGTTAAAAATGCAGATTACTGGGAGTACCTGGGTGGCTCAGTCGATTGAGCGTATAACTTTGGCTCAGGTCATGATCTCGTGGTTCAAGTCCTACACTGGACTCTCTGTTGTCAGCACAGAGCGTGCTTCAGGTCCTCTGTCCCTCTCTCTCTGTCCCTTCCCTGCTTGCACTCTGTTAAAAATAAATAAAACCTTTAAAAAAATCTTTAAAAAAATGTAGATTACTGGATTTTACCTCTAGATATTCTGAATCTGGGATGAGTAATATGTATTTTAAACATGTACTTCTGGTCAATGGATCATATTGGCAAAATGCTTGTGTAGAGCATTAAACTCCCTGCCAGTGAGTAGATGTAGAAAACAAGTACCAAATACTCATTATCCTGGGATTAAGGATATCAATGAGAGGTAAATTGAACTTCAGGTGGTCAGACATAGAGGGTAATTCCATCCTTAAAGCCAGGCCTAAGGTGTTTTTGTTTTTTTGTTTTATTTTGTTTTGTTTTGTTTTGTTTTGTTTTAATGTTTATTTATTTTTGAGAGGCAGAGACAGAGCATGAGCAGGGGAGGGGCAGAAAGAAGGGGAGACAAAATCAGGAGCAGTCTCCAGGCTCTGAGCTGTCAGCACAGAGCCCAACGCTGGGCTGGAACCCACAAACTGTGAGATCATGATCTGAGCCAAAGTCGGATGCTTAACCAACTGAGCCACCCAGGCGCCCTGAGGCCTAAGGTGTTTTGAGATTACTTTCTTCTTAAGACAACCTCCATCCCCTCAATCTTGGCAGTGTTTTCTTTATTCTAAACAGGGGCTAAATTTCATTATCTAAAGAAAACGGTCTGATGCTTAGAAAACTTATGAATATTTTCTCATGGATTCAGAATTTTTGAATTAAAATTTTTAATAATTTGAAGAAAGACTTAAAGGGTCCTTTTTTTTGGTGTAATTTTTAAAATAGGTACTACATTCACACTCATTAAAACCAGAAAGAGTAAGTATAAGCATATAGCAAAAGTGCTCTGATATTTTTGTACTCTATCAGTTCTCACTGCCCTGAACATAATCCTTCTGTTTCTTCCTTCTTATATAAGCAAATAAAAATAAAGGCCTTTTTTTCCCCTCTCTTTTTGTGCAAAAGATAGCATGTGATATGCATTTTGCGCCCTGTGGGTTTCGTTTAACAACATATTTTGGAGTTCTTTCTGTATTAGTGCATAGACACCATCTTCATTAAAAAAAAATTTTTTTTACGCTGCATAGATTTCCATTATATGGATATACCATAATTTATTTAACTAGGCCTCTGGCAATGGGCATTTGGGTTATTTCTAGCAAATACTCTTGTACATATATCACTGCCTATCCATGTAAAATTATCTGTAGGATAAGTTCCCCATAGAGAAATTGTATACATGTGTATGTGTTTGTAATTTTGATAGATATTGCTATCTCCACAGAGGTTGTGTCAGTACATACTCTAACCAGCAATAATTTTTCACATCCTTGCTAATAGTATGTATCTTCAAACTTTAAGGATTTTATCATTCTGGAGCACCTGGGTGGCTCAATCGGTTAAGTGTCCGACTCCTGGTTACAGCTCAGGTCATGATCTCACAGTTTGTGAGTCTGAGGTCCACATTGAACCCTGCATTGGGCTTTGTGCTGACAGTGCAGGGCCTACTTGGGATTCTCTCTCTCCCTCTCTGTCTGCTCCTCCCCTGCTCAGGCTCGCTCTTTCTCTCTCAAAATAAAAGTAAACAAAATTTAAAAAAGTTTTAGATGATATAATAGTACAGTTTTAATATGTATTTCTCCTGTTTTGAGTGAGGTTAAGCATCTTTTCATGTATTTCACTGTCTGGTCATATCCTTTAGGCCTGGGTCTTATAACAAATCTTTTCTTCATAAAGTAAAATTTGTACAGTGCCATACTAAGAATTCAGTGAAAGCTTAACTGAACTAAATTTAGCAGTTTCTTACTTTCTAGTATAACAAAATGTTCCAGGCTCATCTTGTACCTACCCTGCCCCAGCCCTGGAATGAGCCATTTATCTGAGGATCCCTGGTTCTTTTTAGTGGGAAATGATATTTCTTTTGGTCCCACAGACCAAAGACTGGCACTAAGTGTGCTCATTGCTTCTGGAATATATTTTCTTCTTGGCATTTTCATCGGACAGAGGTAGGAAATATATGCATGTCTATATACATCAACATATACATGCACACACATTTTTGTATATATAAATGTATATACATACACATGCGTATGCCTGTAAAACACACATGTATATATACATATACATATTCATATTTTAGAAATAAATTCACACAGCACTAAGTCCCATCCATTTCCAGATTTCTTTCTCATATTCCATGATTCCATATTTGTACATTCCTTTTTCTAAGTGAGAACCCAGACATTTATTTATTTGTTTGTTTTTAAATATAATTACTGATTTATTTATCTGTTTTTAATATAATTTATCATCAAATTGGCTTCCATACAATACTCAGTGTTCATCCCTACAAGTGTCCTCCTCAATGCCCATCACCCACTTTCCCCTCTACTCCATCCCCCATCAACCCTCATTTTGTTCTGTGTATTTAAGAGTGGAACCCAAACTTTTAACAAATCAACACATGTACCTATTTTGCTCAATTCTATTATCCAACTGAAATAGTCCAGACTCACTTTACCCACTCAACTGCAATAAACTGTAGCTTGTAAAAAAAACTATTCACAAAGAAAAACAATTGATATTTCTTTAAAAATAAGTCCTAATCTAAATGAATTTACCTGACTTAGATTTTTATTGTTCCATAAAGGATTCATTGGAGCAGCATACAAAAAATTCCTTCATAAAAATTTTAGAACAATTCTTTTTAGAGATTCTACTTAAGGGGCCTAGGTGGCTCCCTTGGTTAAGCATCTGGCTGACGGTTTTGGCTCAGGTCATGATCTCATGGTTCATGTGTTCAAGCCCCACATTGGGCTCTGCACTGACAGTGTAGGCCTACCTGGAATTCTCTCTCCCTCTCTCTCTGCCCCTCCCCCACTCACATGCTCTGTCTCTCTCTTTCATAATAAATAAACTTAAAAAAAAATTCTACTTAGGTCTTTGATGAGGACAGTATATTAGAGTTTATCCAATTAAAAGTAGGAAATTTGGTAGTTTTCCAATAATAAAAGTTTTTACTGTAATTATACTGATAGTCAACTAGCCTTTCTAGAAATAATAATAAAGTGTACATATTACATTGTATTCCATTTTAGATTCAAGGACATTACTTTTGCCTACAATAACAATATGTACAATATTCTAAAAGAAAATATCAACACTTAATCTAAAATTTTGAATATTCTTATAAAATCCTATAGGAATAAATATGAATGTTTATTCTTATGTATCATTTATATCAGTGTTTCTAGCTTTTATTACTTTATTATTTACCGTTTTTTCATTTTCTTTCAGATATGGGCATAGACCATCATGCTCTTCTGAAACAATTTGATCACCTAAACCACCTGAATCCTGACAAGTTTGAATCTACAGATTTAGATATGCTAATCAAAGCGGTGAGAATAATTTAAAAAATGTTGTCTTTGTTGTGCCTTTGAGGTTTTGTAATTTGATAAATAAATTCAATGAAGTGGTAATATAACTCTTAGATACTCTATAGAGTATCTTTAAAGGGAGAGAGCTTAACCCCTATTACTATAGAAAATAATATGGACGTAACAATCTGTAACCCCTTGCCCACAGTTCCAAAGTCCAAAGCACTATTAAAGTTGAAACCTGGCTTGAATTATAGTAAGGCTATTTATAGTTTTTATTTAGTCTACTTCATTGAATATTCATAGACTTTGCTGCGGAAGTATTAATCTCTTTGATTATAGACTCTGCAAAGATATTCTATAATATGGCATATATGCCATATTCTCTTTCTAAAATCTAGAAAATTCTGAAACACATCTGAGCTCTGAGATTTTAGGTAAGAGTTTGTAGACCTCTTATGTTGTGCTGTATGGAGTTATCAAACCAGATGTTGTAGCCTGGGTATTAGTTTAGTTAAGTGGTTAGAAACTGTTCTAGTTTTCTATACTGTACATATTTGATATAATTCCTTCCTTCTTTTTAAAATCAATTTATATATTACTTGCTTATAAGGAGCTTTCTAAAGCTGAGGCTTGAACTATGAGTTTCTTTGAGTGCCTACATACTGGTAATAATAATGACTAAAATAAAATGGTAGAATTTAAAAGAAGTGTCCAGTGATTTCTGGCCCTTCTATACTATCTTCTGTTAGAGAGTATGCTATATGCAAGAATGGCTTTATTTATATTTCCAAACACTTCTTGTAATTTAATTTAAATATTATAGGCCACAAGTGATCTGGAACACTATGATAAGACTCGGCATGAAGAATTTAAAAAATATGAAATGATGAAGGAACATGAAAGGAGAGAATATTTAAAAACACTGAATGAAGAAAAGAGGAAAGAAGAAGAATCTAAATTTGAAGAAATGAAGAAAAAGCATGAAAATCATCCCAAAGTTAACCATCCAGTAAGGATTATGACTTTATGAAACCATAATTAGAGGAAGATACTTCTTTTGTATCAGTAAAATTTTATCATGTTATTAGTACTTTAGATTCTTAATTCTTCAAAGTTTCTCAAATTTGTATTTTATTTTCAATCTATATATATAGATTATATTTTGTTTTGAGCATTTTTTAAAAATTGATTCACAGGGAAGCAAAGATCAACTAAAAGAGGTATGGGAAGAGACTGATGGATTGGATCCTAATGACTTTGACCCCAAGACATTTTTCAAATTACATGGTAACAGATTTGATACAAATATTGATATTTATATCTGCTGTTTGAAAAATTATAGTTGCTTTTCTTAACTGATTTTTGCCAAGGTCTGTTATTGAGTCCTAATGACAATAAATGTTTAGAGTTTTTCTCTAAGGTAATATCATGGTCTTTATTACTGATCTGCAGCATAAAATATTTTAGGTCAGTAGCTGTGTCTTTTGCTTGCTTTTACTGTAGAGTCATTACCACTTATGGCAAGGTTCTGTGTAAACTGAAGGTATTTCTGTGACTGGCTAGGTTATATTCAACATGCTTTATGCTATAACATTAAAATGTACTTTACTCCTATATCATATTGTTTCACTACATATTTTTGAAAAAACTGGTTAAGATATATTTTTCTAAAAAAACTATTATGAATTATGAATTAGTAATAAATTGTCATCAGTTGGACTGATCTGAGGCTTCATGAAGAGGAGGAAACATTTTTCTGTAGCATATGGATGCTTCATGTCAGTACAACTTCTGCAAGCCAGTTGTAAAGAGTTGTATTTTCATTATTTATTTTTGAAGGCATTAAAATCGATTTTTGTGTTTGTGACTTTTAAACTTCAGATGTCAATAATGATGGCTTTTTAGATGAACAAGAATTAGAAGCCCTATTTACCAAAGAGGTAAATGAGTTCAGTAAGTGTTCAGTGTTTTTGCTCTCTCTTTTCCTTTTATTATCTTCCTTTCTTTTATGTTGGTTTGAAACTTTTTTTTTTAGTTGGAGAAAGTTTATGACCCCAAAAATGAAGAAGATGATATGGTAGAAATGGAGGAAGAACGGCTTAGAATGAGGGAACATGTAATGAATGAGGTATGCTTTAAAATTTTAAGATTATATGTTACTTTGATGGATTATTCAAGTTCTTACAATAAATCTTACCACAAAGTGGAAAATAAATATACAGAATAGGTATTTAATTGGATTTTGCTTTTTTGATCCAGAATATTCAGTAAATTCCTTTTAGTGTAGATAAAATTATTTTGTAACTGCTTTAAAATATTTTAAACTTTAAAGGATTTGTATTTAAAAGATTAAGATACCATTGCATATCTTTTAGAAGTAAAAAATAACGTAGTCCAATATTTGCTATTTTAAAAACCTGCATTTTTATCAAGAAAATCTAAAAAATCCAATACCTTAATGGTTTATCATAACAAATATTTACTTCTTGTTCACATTATTAAGCAAAACTTTGGTCATAGACATCATAGGCAGAGTAACTAAGGCCCACTGTTTTAAGTCAGTGATTTTCACCTGATATTTGACCTATTGGTGATGAATTGGGATTTCTGTTGACTGCTGGCATCCCAAGTGCTAAATGAATTTCTTTGGTAATTATGGGGTTCACTTTTGTAACTGAATTTGCTATAGTTTGTAAGAGCCATGGAAGAGGATTGGGAGAGATTGTCAACTTTAATTTTGGTTTAGATAGTTGTTAAGAAAAATGTTGAGAGTACTTTAATGTAAACTTCTTTATTCTTGGCTGAAACAGTCATCTTTCTGGAAAGGTTATTTTTCTTTGGATTATGCATGATGTAGTGAGGGAGGAAGACAATAATAGCCTAACCAGTTAGATCAGCAGACTTAAGGGTGGTGATCTTTGAGGGTAATCAGGGATATAGATATCTCGCTGAAATCTGAATTACACAGAAGATAACAGTATCTATTTTTTGATTCTAATATAATGTTGAGTGTTCTGGTTTTCTTCCCCCCACCATTTCTGTGGATGTTAAGCTAGCCTTAATTGCTCTTTGTTTATGTAGTAGCATCTATTAGAAGGTAATTTCTGGTAATATGAGAAAGAGTTATATTATTTACATCAACTTTTTTTTCAATCAGGTTGATGCTAACAAAGACCGACTAGTGACTCTAGAAGAGTTTTTGAAAGCTACAGAAAAAAAGGAATTCTTGGAGCCAGATAGCTGGGAGGTAATAGAACCTACTTGAAATGGGATGTATGGTTCAAGAAATTCGACATCAGTTTATTCTACTTTTTAACTTTTATTCCCCATTATGTTTTCATGGGGAGCCTTGCTGTCTTGGCTTTTCATATGAAACGTCACTGTAAAATAATGAACTTGATTTTTTGGAAAACCTGTGGCAATTGACCTTTTATTTATAATCAAGTTACATATAAGTCTTTTTAAAATTGCACTTTTTCTAAGTGTGAAAATTAGAAATATAGATACATTTATTTTTTTTTAAATTTTTTTTAACATTTATTTATTTTTGAGAGACAGAGCATGAGCAGGGGAGGGGCAGAGAGAGAGGGAGACACAGAATCCAAAGCAGGCTCTAGGCTCCGAGCTGTCAGCACCAAGCCCGACGTGGGGCTCAAAGTCATGAATCACGAGATCATGACCTAGGCCGAAGTCGGACGCTTAACCGACCGAGCCACCCAGGCGCCCCTAGATACATTTATTAAAAAAATTTTTTAATGTTTATTTATTTTCTAAGAGAGAGAGACAGAGAAAGAACGTGAGTGGGGAGGGGTAGAGAGAGAGGGAGACACAGAATCAGAAGTAGGCTCCAGGCTCTGAGCTGTCAGCACAGAGCCCCACACTAGGCTTGAACCCACAAACTGAGATCATGACCTGAGCCGAAGTCAGACGCTTAACTGACTGAGCCACACAGGTGCCCCGAAATATAGATACTTTTAAAGAATAAATTAGAATGGTAGAATTATTCCAAGGTAGACACTTAATTTATGCATTGTGTTATACCAGTTTGGAAATAGTTTGTATCTGTAGTATATGCACACATAGCACATATTATATAGTATACTGTCTTATTTTTAAATTACATGTACACATAAACTCCCATCTATATATTTTTTAAATGGCTTCAGACTGTATAAATGTCTTGTATGTTTGGGAAATTCTGTTTTTTTTAAGTTAACAATATTTCATGATGCCATTACTCAAAAAACATGGTTTAAAAATGACTCCTTAGCCAGGCACTGGGGTGGCTCAGTGGGTTAAATATCTGCCTCTTGATTTCAGCTCAGGTCATGATCGTACAGTTCATGGACTGAGCCCTGTGTCGGGTTCTGCGCTGACAGTGAAGGGCCTGCTTGGGATTCTCTCTCTCCCTCTCTGCCTCTCCCCTGCTTGTGCACATGTGCTTTCTCTCTGTCTCTCTCAAAATAAATAAATAAAATTTTAAAAATTGCTCTTAGCATTCAGTTGTGTGGTTGTAGCATAATTTATATAACCATTCAAACAGATTTAGCCATTTGGGTCAATTTCACTTTTTTTTGACTGTAGTAGTTAGCCCTATGATGACTCTCTACTTGTTCAGACATTTTTAGGATCTATAATGGTTTCCCTGGGATTGAGCCCTAATAATAGAACTATTCTCAAGGTTTATGAACATTTTTAGTTTCTAAATATGTCTTGTCAAATTGCTCAAGAAAGGTGTCCCAATTTGTTCCATGGTTTACTGTGCATACACATTTTTAAAAGAATAATTGAGGTAGCAACCAGAAGAGACTGAAGAAAGAACATTTTAGTTTTCCATACAAAATATAAAAGATCACCATTTCAATTAGATTTTTAATTGTCCAGAAAATGGTTTCAGATAGGGTGACCAACTGTCTTGGTTTACCCTGGAATGAGTTTCCCGGGATGTAGAAGGTTTTGGTGCTAAAACAAGGACAGTCCCAGGATGACAGTTTATCATCTTAGTTTGAGATTAAAGAAATCAGCTATTTTGTCATAAGGGTTTTTTTCCTATATTTGCAATATTTCTGGACTTTGCTGAAGAAGAGAAGAATGCTAGTATTATTTGAATATGCATTCTCTTTATTACTTCTGGTGAACTAGATCAACAGATAATTGCATATTTTTTTTCATTTTGACATAATTTTAGATTTACAAAAGAGTTGCAAGAATAGACAAGGAATTCCTGAAAACCTTTCCTTATATATAACATATATAATTTTCTTGAGAGTAAGTTGCACATGATTCTGCTTTAACCTTAAATACTTGACTGTGTATTTTTTGCAAACAAGGATTTATCTTGCATAATCACAGTAACATTACCAATGCTACACACATAATACTCTTCTCTGGTCTCTAGACTTTGTTGAGATTTTTGTCAGTTTTCCTAATACTGCCCTTTATAGAAAAAGAACATCCAGGATCATACATTGAATTTAGTTATAATGTCTTCCTAGTCTCCTTTAATCTGAAACAGTTCCTGAGTCTTGTATCTCATGGCATTGATATTTCTAAAGAGTATAGACCAGTTATTTTGTAGAATCTCCCTCCATTTGCTCTTTCCTTAGGATTCCTACTTTTGGTAGGAATAGCACCAAAGTGATGCCAAGTGCATCATATCACCGAGCATATGCTGCTGATTATTCTTATAACTGGCAATGTTAATTTTTATTATTTGTTTAAGATGGTGTCTACCGGGTTTCCCTTCTATTTTCTATCTTGTAATTTAAAAAGTGTTTTGTCTAACTCTTCATACTACCAGAATCAGAAGCCAGCATTAAAAAAAAAAGATTCACTTGACATCATATCAAAAGCATTTCCAAATACTAATTGTAAGCATTATTTTAATAGTTATTGAAGTGCTTAACTGTTTTCTCAGGGCTAGACATCCATTCTTTTACTGTTTATTTTAAAAAGACAGTGCTGCTATAAACATTTTTATGTAAAGCTTTTTATGTGGTTAGGGTTATTTTATAGGATGGATTCTCAATGTAGCATTACCAAGACCGAGGGAATCTTTTTAAGACGGTTGATATATTTTGTAAAAGTACTTTTTGAAAGAATTGTACCAAGTTACATTATCACCAATAAAAAATGAAAATTCTGTGTTAAAAAAAGGAATTTCTGAGGGTATACTCTCAGATTAATTATTTGCTAATTTTAGCATCTATTGATGATTCTAGCCAGAAACAATTGTTACTATGATTGTTTACAAATGGTGATTTTCTTTCTTTTTTTAATTTAATTTTTTATTTCTTAAAATTTACATCCAAATTAGTTAGCATATAGTGAAACAATGATTTCAGGAGTAGATTCCTTAATGGTCCTTACCCATTTAGCCCATCCCCCCTCCCACAACCCCTCCAGTAACCCTCAGTTTGTTCTCCATATTTATGAGTCTCTTCTGTTTTGTCCCCCTCTCTGTTTTTATATTATTTTTGTTTCCCTTCCCTTATGTTCACCTGTTTTGTCTCTTAAAGTCCTCATATGAGTGAAGTCATATGATTTTTGTCTTTCTCTAATTTCACTTAGCATAATACCCTCCAGTTCCATCCATGTAGTTGCATATGGAAAGATTTCATTCTTTTTGATTGCCGAGTAATACTTCATTGTATATCTATACCACATCTTCTTTATCCATTCATCCATCGATGGACATTTGGGCTCTTTCCATACTTTGGCTATTGTTGATAGTGCTGCTATAAACATGGGGGTGCATGTGTCCCTTCAAAACAGCACACCTGTATCCCTTGGATAAATGCCTGGTAGTGCAATTGCTGGGTCATAGGGTAGTTCTATTTTTAGTTTTTTGAGGAACCTTCATACTGTTTTCCAGAGTGGCTGCACCAGCTTGCATTCCCACGAATGGTGATTTTCTAATCGTCATTCCTTGTACATTTTATTAGTTGGCCTTCTACAGTAAGGAAAAGTTATCCCTTCCCCCATCTCTGTTTATTTGAGTGGACACTCATGGCTTCTTATCTTATTCAATAAGCTTGTATCCTTACCATCACTATTTATTTTGATGCCCAAATTGCCCCAGATTTGGCTAGTGGGAGTTTCTTCAAACTGGCTTTTGTGTCCTCTTGGCATGTTACCTATCTTTCTTCGAGGATTCCTTACTTTTTCGCGTAAGATGTCCAAGGCTTATCTTGTTCTTTCTCCATCCCACCTCCACAATCAGCCATTTTAATGAGGAGCACTCGTTCTTTTCAGTGGAGATTGATATCACAGACCAGGATCTGGGCACTGGATGTGTTCCTTGCTACCGGAGTATCATTGCTTCTAGGGTTTGTCAGATAACAGAGTTGGGGAATTTAAAAAACAATGTGTATGTATGTGTGTGTTTATATCTATATATTTATGTTTGTATTATATGTTTGTGTATATGTACATATTATACACACACAGATACATCCATATTCATCTTCTTATATTTAGCTATCCATATATGTTAAAACTTACTGAGTTCACACTGATACTTCCTCAAATTTCAGTCCAATGCCTCCAATTCCAGTACAACATTCCACCTCTTCCTCTTTCCATATTTCATATGAAATCTAGTTCCTATTTTCCACAATATCATTCCACTTATTTCCTCAATTCTAGGATGTACAAAGTGTTTCAGAATTGCTAAACTCTGCAAAACAAGAATTGATGATTTGTTTAGATTTTTGTTTATTGTTTTTAACCTGAGCATGTAGTCAGAGTACTGTGATTAAGAGTTTCTTGTGTTACTTTATTCCCCCTTCCCGTTGTGTTTTATTCACTTAAAATAAAAGCATTATTTATTTTCTTCTGTTTATAGTCAATTTGGGGAGTTTCCCTGTCCTTGTGGATTTTACTTCTCTTTTTTTTTTTTTGAGTGTGTGAAACACTGACATGTTTCTAAAAATCAAATCTGTACAAAAAAGGTGTATTCAAAGAAGTGTGATTTCTTTTCCCATATTTGATCTGTCTACCCAGTTCTCTTCCTTGTGTTGTAGGTAACCAATTTCATTAGTCTTGGGTTTTTCCTTTCTGCTCAAATAAGTATATAAATATATATTTTCTTATTTCTTCTTCTTTCTTACCAAAAAGGTGTAATACTATAGATACTCTTTTGTACTTTGCTAATCATAGAATTTTAAAGCTGAATCAGATCTGGTTGTATATTTAAGATTATTCTCTCCCTTGTTTTTTTCTTTTAGACACTGGATCAGCAACAGTTCTTCACAGAGGAAGAACTGAAAGAATATGAAAATCTTATCTCTTTACAAGAAAATGAACTTAAGAAAAAGGCAGATGAGCTTCAGAAGCAAAAGGAAGAGCTACAACGTCAGCATGACCAACTTGAGGCTCAGAAGCTAGAATACCATCAGGTGGTATTTTATAAAATGATTGTGGCATTAGAAAGAATTTTAGGTGCTTTGTTAAAAGTGTGTGCTTCTGTAATATAATATTTCAAAGTATTAGCTATAGTATTTTAAATTTTAGTATTAAAACAATTTTTTTTAACGTTTATTTATTATTGAAAGACAGACAGAACATGAGCAGGGGAGGGGCAGAGAGAGGGGGAGACACAGAATCTGAAGCAGGATCCAGGCTCTGAGCTGTCAGTACAGAGCCTGATGCTGGGCTCGAACTCACATACCGTGAGATCATGACCTGAGCTGAAGTCAGATGCTTAATCGATTGAGACACGCAGGCGCCCCTAAATTTTAGTATTTTTTTTAAGTTTATTTATTTATCTTGAGAGAGACAGACAATGTAAGTGGGGGAAGGACAGAGAGAGGAAGAAAGAGAATCCCAAGCAGGCTCTGTGCTGCCAACACAGAGCCCAATGTGGGGCTCAAACCCTGAAACCATGGGATCATGATGTGAGCTGAAACCAAGAGTCAGACGCTTAACCGACTGAGCCACCCAGGTGCCCCAAATGTTTGTATTTTTAAAACTGCTTTGTTGAATATGAATCTAAATTTTTTTTTTTTTGAGTTTATTTATTTATTTTGAGAAAGAGAGAACGTGTATAAGCTGGGGAGGGGCAGAGAGAGAGCGGAGAGAATCCCAAGCAGGCCCTGCACTGTCCTCGCAGAGCTAGACACAGGGCTCGATCTCACAAACTGTGAGATTATGACCTGAGCCGAAATCAAGAGTCAGATGCTTAACTGACTGAGCCACGCAGGTGCCCCAATTAATCTAAATGTTAAGAGTTTGAATATCTCATTTTGGAAAACAATTTTCAATTAGTTTGTTGTGATTTGTCAAAAGTCATGAGAAAATCAAATAATACTTACTTTTAAGACATTCTTTTTCCATTTACTAGGTCGTACAGCAGATGGAACAAAAAAAATTACAAGAAATTCCTCCATCAGGGCCTGGGGGAGAATCAAAGTTCTAGCCACGTATGTAACTTTATTTTTTTGTTTAAGGATATAAAAAATTTATTATGAATGTAATTTCAAATCATTAATATCTATGGTATTTTCTATATATTTGTGGAAATAGTGCATCTTGTGCTACAGAAAGATGAAAAGGCTTCTAAAATTTTTATGCATCAGTATATTTCAAAAACTATATAATTTGATAGCTATACTTATGGTGAAATGATTTATTTCAACATTATTTACAATTTTTTCTAATCAGTTATTGATATTGTCAGGGAACACATTTTTAAATTATAATCTATGATTAGCTAAGTATTTTTAAAATGCTTTATATTTATATTTACATATATGTACATATACTGAGACTGTACATATACAAGAAAATTCAGAATAAAGGAAGATACCTTTAATAAAATGAGAGCATATATTTTTTTTTTGAACAGACGTTTAAAGTCCGAAGTCCACCAGAACTTGGAAGAAAACTGTTCAATCAACATCTGTGTCATCTTTTTACCACCCTTCCTTTTTCTCTGCTCAATAAATATTTTAAAGCATATATGAAATAAAGGAAGATACTTTTAAAATGAGAACACATTCTTTTTTAGGATACAGATACTTAAAGATTGAAGTCTATCAGAACTAGGAAGAATACAAACTCAATATCTGCTCTCACTTTCATACCTCTCTTCTTTTTAATTTGCTCTCCTTTAATGATTAATTAAGTGGCCATAATTATGCCATAATGCAATGAAATGTTTAAGTGAGAAAGTTCTGTAGTGCTTTTAAAGAAAATTTATATTGTTGTCACTCATAAAGTTAGTCTTTTATGGGTGCTTATCATCCCCTGTCTTAATAAGTCTCTTTGATGGTAATAATTCTTCTGAGAAGATCATAGTTTCCCCAGTGTTTCCTGTTAACTTCTTCCTCCTTTCAGCAAATTTAACTGCCAGAAATTCTTCTATTGAATAACTTTTGCTACCACTTCAGGTCATTTTTGTTGTTGTTGTTTATATTTTTGCTTTCAATTCTATCACTTAAGATCAGGTTCTGCTACATATAACAGAAAAACCAAAGATAACAGTGTTTTAATTTAAATATGAGTTTCTCCCTCTTACACAAAAGAAATCTGGAGGTAGGTGGTGTCCAGGTTTCTACCTCTCTGTTCTGCTATCCTCAGTGCATGGTTTTTATCCTTAAGTTACCTCATTCTCACTGTCCAGGATTGTTTTTGGAGGCAGTGGGGAAGGGAGGAAAAGGAAATTTCCCCAGTTGAATCAGCCTCCTGGAGGCAGTTTTCCTGGAGGACCACACAGCATTGGAACTTACGTCTCTTGGCCATGTAGCTGCTAGGAAAGCCGAGAAATACATGTGGCAATTGGACCAGCTAAAAGTTAGGATCTTTAAAGAAGAAGGAAAGAGGTCGTGTTTGGTAGGCAACTTTTGGTTTTAACCCAGACAGCTTTATTGGCTACCTAAGTATCTGTGCACACTCTTCTGAAACATAGAAAACACTCAACTTCCTCTTCCCAAAAAGGAAATACCCCAAATTCAGTCCATTATTGCATATAGCTCAAAGACCATGATATCCTTGTATAGTCCCCTCTATCAGGTTAGGATATGGCGCCTAATGTTCTGGCCATCTACAAACGAAAACGCAAGGTGTCTGTCACCTGAGAACCAAATGCATAATGGTGAAATAGGTACAGGATAACTGCAATAAAATCAGTTGTTATTTCTGTTTATTTATTTCTGTTTCTAAAATCCCCTTTTAGAAAAGGGGAAAATGGGAAACATAACAGTCTCTGTTCCATAACACTTAAAAGGCACTGCTTGGCAAAAATAGCAAGGTCTCTCTGCTCTGTCCATAAATATATTTCTGAGTTTTCCAATCAGGCAAACCCGGATTCACCTTTCTGGTGAATTCATGTATTTGAGTGGGCATTGGAAAGTGTGCCTGTCTTTGGGGTGGACAGCTTTAGTACTTCACTTTCTGTTATGATGGGTTTAGGGGTTTGAGGATTGTTTTAGATAGTTACAGGCTATTGTAGGCCAGGTTTAGAGTTTGTGTCTGTTTTTGTTTGGTTTTATTTTTTGGCAAAATGTTCCCTAAAAACTTAGTAAGTTACTGGTCCGTCTTTTTAAATTATTACCATGAGTAACCACAAAGATCTTGTCAAGTCACAAGGTTCTTTGTTAAACCTCATCTTTTACTTGCTGGCTTCTGTGTTCTCTCTCTTCTCTTGGGTCTTAAATGAATGGTACTATTTGGGACCATTTTAAACTATGGGCTTGGATGGGATGGCAATAGTCATCAGTCAGATCTTTTTCCTTAGGATTGCTCCCATTACTTGGCAGAAAATGCTTAAGGGAAGGTTTATGAAAAAGTTGAAGAAGCTTTAGCAGCTTCCTCAGAACCTTTACTTACAAATGTTTCAGTTTGGAATATGGTCGTAGCTGACTTTTTCAGTTCTTCAGGGCTCTAGATTTAGGACTTTGTCAATTTATTTTGTAGAGAGCAATTCCTTGGCAAAGCTATATTCCTTTCCATCTGTGCAGTCTTGTTAACCTTAGCCTGAATCACATCTCTCTTGTAAGACTTTGCTGAAAGAGGCTAAAAGCAGCCCACACATGCTAACATTCTGAAGTTCTACCACCATTTCCTCTAACACCTTAGCCTTAGTGGCATGAGGTCTGACTGCCCAAAGCCCTACCTCCTCAACTAAGCTAACTCCATATATAAGATCCTTCTACTAGCTGTACCTTACTTCTAGCTACCAAATTTCTATCAAGGTCAAGATTCCTGGTTGTAGAAAATGGAACCTTCTTTAGCTCTGAAACACAATGGGATTGTTTAAGGGGTGCATATAGTTCACAGACTCTTTGGGAAGCTAGGTTGAGCTTCATAGGAACGGCATCCTAAGAGCGGGCTGCCAAAGAAGCTGCTGCTTTTGGAACAATCAAGAAACTGCCTGCCAGACCAAGAAGACTCCTGCTGGATTAAGGAAACTGTGAACAGTTGCCTGCTCCAGAGCTACACCACCTCTGCTGTGCTTTGTGTTGGCAAAAGTGGGTACCTTCTGTGCTCCCTCTCTCCCCATGTAACTCGGTTCTGGGCAAAAGTCTCAAGTGAGTGCATCTGATTGACTGGACCAGTCATATCTGGAATCCTAGCTGCAAGGGAGATTGGGAAATCATAGTGTTTAACTTTACTGCCTCTGTAGTACAATAAGGTATGTTTAAATCTGCTGAGTGAAACAATCCACCTCGTAATTTTACATTCTTTCTCTTAACATTAATCATTTTTATAACTTTTAGTCCTTGTTTTACAAAATTTTTATTTTTATTTATTAAAAAAAATTTTTTTTAATGTTTATTTATTTTTGAGACAATGCGAGAGACAGTGTAAGCAGCGGAGGGGCAGACAGAGGGAGACACAGAATCTGAAGCGGGCTCCAGGCTCTGAGTTGTCAGCCCAAAGCCCGACGTGGGGCTTGAACTCACAAACTGTGAGATCATGACCTGAGCCGAAGTCAGACGCTTAACCGACTGAGCCACTCAGGCGTTCTCGTTTTACAAAATTTTTAAACAATCACTGTATATTCCAAAGATACCTAAGATTTTTTCTTTTCTTAAATCACGGATCCCAAAATTAAATATAGCAATCCAGGAAAGTTCTGCTTACATACAGATTTAAAAACCACATAAAAACCACTCAATAGAATAATGCTGTGTTTCTTTAGAGATGGAGAAGGATTCCTCTCTCTGTTGTTTAAATTGTAGGAAACATTAAAAAATGATCTGGCATATTCTTTTGTTGATGACTGTGTGACGAGAAACTAATAAGACAGCTATTCACCTAGGCTAAACTTTTTTAGATGGTGGACTGGGGTTCAATCAGAAAGTAATTAGAAACAACAATATTGTACTATGATTATGTAATGTGATAAATATGGATACAGGGCACTCATGACAATATATAAATATATCAAAGTAATATGTTGTACACCTTACATTTACACAATGTTGTATGTCAAATACATTCAATTAAAAAAATAATTGGGGAGAGGGGCGCCTGGGTGGCTTCGTCACTTAAGCATCCCACTTGATCTCAGCTTGGGTCTTAATCTCAGGGCCGTGTGTTCAGGACCCATGCTGAACATGAAGCCAACTTAAAATATAATAATAATAAGGGGCACCTGGGTGGCTCAGTCGGCTAAGCGTCTGACTTCAGCTCAGGTCATGACCTCACGGTTGGTGAGTTCAAGCCCCATGTCAGGCTCTGTGCTGACAGTTCAAAGCCTGGAGCCTGCTTCAGGTTCTGTGTCTCCTTCTCTCTCTCTGACCCTCCCCTGCTTTCACTCTGTCTCTCTCTCTCTCTCTCTCTCTCTCAAAAATAAATAAAAACATTAAAAAAAATAACTGGATGAGAATTTAGAGAAGTTTCTTATAATGATTTTTTGGCATGGGTAATAAAGGGTGGATATTACTGTAGATCTACCTCAGTTTCCAGCAAATTATTGTAATTTATATTAAAAAAGGATTATTAGCTCAAGATTATTTATGGACTTAAGGAATTCCACTTCTTATACATACTAGGCACTTATGAGTGAATATTGCTTCTTAAAGAGTTTCTAATAGTATTCTTTCCAGCTCTGTTAGAAAGTATTGGTCCTGTGTTTATATCATTCTTCTTAATACTTTTTAGGTATGTAGTAGTCTTTGGTTTAACTGACTTAGTGGTATGTATTTGTAATTTGGGTTTTTGTTTCACATATGAATTTTCATGAAGCATATAAATTTTATAGTATACTTTGGTATGTATAATTAAAGGATGATACTTTGTGATAGAATGATAGAATAGGATAGAGGATAGATACTTTATGATAGGATGATAGAATACTTGACTCTTGCTAAAAGAAACTGTAATTTAGGAGTAATGCTAAAAAAACTCTTTGAGATATGGCTCTACATTTTTTTAACCAAAATGTGTTTACAACAGCATTCTTTTCTATGCTAACTGAACAGCTTTGTATGACCAAAGCCTAAATGCACATCTGTTTTTCACATGAAGAAAATTATAAAGAAAATTTTGATGTTTTGTGAGAATGTCATTTTTTTAAAATGTTCATTTATTTTTGAGAGTGAGAATGCAAGCGGGGGAGGGGCAGAGAGAGGGGTGGACAGAGGATCTGAAGCAGGCTCTGCCCTGACAGCAGAGAGCCTGATGCAGGGCTTGAACCCATGAACTGCGAACTGTGAGATCATGACCTGAGCCTAAGTCAGACGCTCAACTAACTGAGCCACTCAGGCACCCCAAGAATATGATTTTTAAGACAGCCTAGTTAATAAAAGAGGGGGTGAGAAGGGGCTCCTGGGTGGCTCAGTCGGTTAGACAGCCGACTTCGGCTCAGGTCATGATCTTGCGGTCCGTGAGTTCTAGCACCGCGTCGGGCTCTGGGCTGACAGCTCAGAGCCTGGAGCCTGCTTCATATTCTGTGTCTCCCTCTCTCTGACCCTCCCCTGTTCATGCTCTGTCTCTCCCTGTCTCAGAAATAAATAAAACGTTAAAAAAAAATTTTTTTTTTAAAAAAGAGGGGTTGAGAAATCTATTTTCTTTAGGAAGAAATTTTGACAAGCCTAATTTTGGTTAGTGCCTAATATTTAATCTTTGTTTTATAGATATACAGTACAATGAAGAAGAAATTGAAAAAGAGCCAGAGTTAGACGATGACCTTCTTCATTTTCATGCGAGATTTTTATTCCCTGCAGAGGCTGCTAAAGAAGTCCACTGTCACCCTTAACCACCGATGCCTCAACTTCAATTCATTTTGTTTTTTGAACTGAGAGACTAAGCTGTATTGAGTAAAATGGAAAGTGTACATTTTTGTTTCCTGTGGGTGAGATAATGAAAGATTATGACAACTTGCTTTCAAGTTGTGAGATTTGAGGGAAATCAAGATCTTTTCCTTCCTTTTTTTTCATACAATATCATTGCAGGATTCCAGTCTTTCCTTACTCATGTTTTAACTTATTTTCTACCTGAGTAGTTAGCTATGGATTAGTACTCATTTCTTAGACAATCCAAGAACTTAGCCAGAACAAGCTGTAAGTGTTAAAGATATCAAATTGAAAAATTTAGATTTATGGTTGCCAGCACTGCCAACCTATTTACTGAGAAAAAAGCAAAACAAAATAAAACCAATAAAACCTCTGATTTAATTTAAGAATTCAGATTTTTCTTCGACATATTGCCTATGGAATGTAGAAAAACCCCTACATTTCATGTTCACAGATGTCTATAATTTTCTTTGCACAGCTTTTAGTTTACATTTTGCTTGACATTAGTATATTCTTTCAAAAGAATTTTTTGTAAGTTTATTTATTTTGAAAGAGACAGAGACAGCACGAGCAGGGGAGGGACAGAGAGAGAGAATCCCAAGCAGGTTCTATGCTGCCAGCTGCAGAGCCTGTTGCTGGGCTCCAACCCATGAACTGTGAGATCATGACCCGAGCCAAAACCAAGAGTCAGATGCTCAACTGACTGAGCCACCCAGGTGCGCTGACATTAGTATATTCTTGATGAATGCCATGTCCCAGCTTGGTTGTTAGCCAGCCCTTGACAGTGTCTTTTTCCTTACATGCTCACCCTTTGGGTTAACTTCAAAGCTGTGCATGCCTGTAAACAGGTTTTGTTTTGTTTATTACCTATTACAAGCAATAGATTTGGCTTTTGTTGTGCAAACTTCCTTACCTCTTTTTGTTTTATCCGTAGTAGTAAATATATTTTTCAAGACTTCCAGGATTGTGACTATATATCTTGTAATTAAAGTGTTAAAATATTTTGTTTTACAATTCTTCTAATTTTGCTGCTCCATGGCATTTAAAAATGGGTAGTGATTTATTCCTATGTGATTTTTGTTTTAAGTTTATTTATTTATTTTGAGAGAGAGAGAGAGAGCACAGAAGGGGCAGAGGGAGAGGGAGGGAGTTAGAATCCCAAGCAGGCTCCGCACTATCAGCACGGAGCCAGATGCAGGGCTCCAACTCATGAACTGGGAGATCATGACATAAGCTGAAGTTGGCTGTCTAACCGATGGAGCCACCCAGGTGACCCTATTCCCACGTGATTTTAAACTTGTGACTTGTCTGAGTGCTTTGAAAGTGAGAGAGAAAAAAATAAGGTTCCATTTAGTTCTCTTTGCCTTCTCCCATGAATCGTTGTATTAAAATGTTATTTGTGTTCAATTTTAGTCCACGTTAAATGTAGATTTTTAATGATATGAGAGTATGTGTCATTTAACTAAATGGCCACCCTCATTTTAGATTCCCTGTGTGTGGAGTATGAAACCCATGGACAGCCTGTGCCATTCCGTATTTGTTTTGTACTACGCTGTGTTACCTGGTTTACAGCTCACGATTACCCTTCAATTGTTAAAGTGACTTGAGCTTGCTTTACTTTTGAATTTTACCTTTTCTGTTCTTGGTATGGCTACTTTGTAAATATTTCCTTGTTAGTATAGTGATGTCTTAAAGATATTTTCTGTTTTAAAACATTTGCCATGCCTCGTCATGTTTAAACGTCTTTGTGGTAGTACTGAAGCATCTTTGTCAAACACAACAATTTAAAACTCCTATCATCTTGTTCTATAGCATTGAGCAATGTTATCTTACAATTTGTAGCTTTTTTTTTTTTCTGATTAACTCTCAGTTCTAATCTTGTGTACGTTTATTGTTTCCTTTGGTGTGTATGTATTTTCACTCTCTTTGATATTTATAGTATGTCTCATTGAAATTCAGGATTGATACTAGGAAAAAGAAAACCACATTTGCAGAAAGAGCTAGTTAGGCAAGCAGGCAGTCACTTATAGAGGAGTTTCTGAGCACTGTGGAGAGTAATTCTAACCCTGAAGAAAATTTCTGACTCATTTATAGAGCTCCTGACACCTCTTCCACAGAGTGAACCAGCTTGTGAGCAAATGCATAGTATTCAGACTCTGATGAATGTCCCTTTGTCCAATTCTTTAGCTTTTTTTGTACCTTCTTCAAATAATAATAGTTTAAAAAATATTTTGTGCATTCCAGCAGACATTTTGTGTCTTACACTTGTTAATAAAGGAGAAAAACATTTTTTGTAATAGACCAGGACATGAATTTGGCAATCTCTGATTAAAAGAGAAGTAGCCTAGTTTTTTGTATTCGTTATTTTTGCCCAGATGATCTGAGGTTTAATTAAATTCTTTTCTTTCTATGAACTCTTCCCTTTTCCACTTTTGAATTGACTTTCCCACTGTTGTGTTTCTAATGCACTCCCTGAGTCACTGGAGAAAGCTTTGAGGGATGTAGAATGTTATTCGCATCACTGTCAGCTGTCTTAGAGTTTCCCTGCCTCCAGCTTTTGGGGTTTATTATCAGGCCTTTCAAAGGAATTCTGCCCTTCCCTCACAGTCCCAAACTATTCATCTTTTCTCCAAGGGAGTCTGTTGTATTACTAATTAAGATGTTGAGGTGCCTTTATTAAGACAGGATTAATTTATGAAAGATTTATGTAAAAATATAATAGAGGCCAAGTATTTTATTTCAAGGACAATTTGAAGCCAGTTAATGCCCAGTAACTGTTTCATTCTTTTGTGAGGGCTCTGGTGACTTCTAGATAGTTCTATTGGCACCTCTCTATCCAGTTTCAGGGAATAAGAATGGAAGAGCCCTGGAGGCTCATGTACTGTAGCAGAGGTGGAGGAAGGAGCCCCTTTTTGGTGAAGGTGTTTCTTTCTTTGAAGCTGTTAAGTCCAAGATCTATTAGCACACATGAAGATGGTAAGCCCTTGCAACTTTCAGTATATCCATGTACCAATTTATATAGTCTCTAATGGAAAGATATTTTAGAAGCAATATGTATACATTTATATGTAAGCTTGTGCCTAAAGTAGTTGTGGAGGGGAGACCATTAATTATTCTTTGTCTTCTGAAAAAAATTGTCTTCTGGAATTAAAAAGTGAAAAAAATGTGCCCATCGTTTTCATGAAGGAAACCAGTGCTGCATAATCCATGCTTTATCAATATTTATTATGTTTTAAAAGATACTTAATAATGATGGCTTATACATCCTATTTTAAAGACCATTTATTTTATTTGTTATTACTAGATTTGGAGGATTTTGAAATTTTTTCAATTTAAATGTTGAATTAAAAATGTAACCTTTTATAAATACATGGCCAAAAAAGTTCTGTTAATTTTAAAGTTTGGACAGAAATTATATTACTCTGAGGTGTACTTAGGCTTAATTCTTTTTGGCTTATTTAGAGGATTGGATCATTTAAAAAAACTGCAAATAAATAAGTGGATTTTAATTTGGTAATCAGGAAGACACAAAGACTATACAAGTTTGTTGTATTTGAGTTTGTTTTTTGATGATACGTTGTAAAAATTCTCCCAGTGCAATATTTGTCAGAATATGTTATTCTAGTCATCATTTGTATAGCTTTGTTTTTAAGTATATTAAATGTAAAATCAGAAAAACATGTAATATTTGTGGTGATTTTCTGGGGAAAAAGGTAAACTTGGCAGTGTTGAAAGAATGGATTCTTTGCAAAACACTATTTTATAGAGTCATAGAGTCTTAGGGCCTTAGAGATCATGTACCAATGAGGGAATTCCTTTTCCAGCATTCCAGCAGTATGCAGCCCCTGCTTCCAGTGACAGCATTGAAGTGGAAATCCCAGTGGTTTGCAGAGTGGTTTATTGGGCAAGTTTAGGGAGTCATCAGATAACTTCCTTTGGAAGAAGTTATTTAATGATGTCAGTAATATCAGAAGAGGCCTTCTCCCCAGGTTAAGACTCCCTGGAGGAGGTAGCAGTTGAGAAATAGTGTAATTTAGGATTTTAGAATTCCATAGCTGGACCTAACCTTGTAGATCTCTTACTTGTTAAAACTGTGGCCCAGAAACTGTGACCTTCACTTAGCTAGTTGGTATCAGCGTGGGCACCCTGCTCACCTCCCAGTTCTGTGCTCTTTTCACTATGCATGCTGTTCTGCAGGTGAGTGAGAATGTAAATATCTACTTAGTTACTGACAGTACCACTAAGTCTTACATTCACACCCTGCCTGATCCTGTAATTCTTACAACAGCCCTGCAGGGAAGATTTTACTATCTCACTTTTAGGGAAGTGGAAACCGAGGTAACTTGCCCACTGTCTGTCACACAATCAGTGATGATGCAGCTGGCAGTTGAGTGCAGGTCGGCCTGTGATTTTCTATAGATTACATACATTACTTTTAGTGATGTGAGGGAAAAACTAGGTAGGATCAGTGAGACTACTGGAATGCAAGATGCCGGGCATCTTACTATAGCACTGCTACTTGTGTTCTGAACTTTGTAGTTAAAACCGATTTAAAAACTGGTATGGAGGTGGTAAAACTTAGTGATCACTGAATGAACAGGTTTTGCTGGACAAAGTCAGAAGCCACTTTTTGGTTAGTAAGGGGATGGGAAATTAAGGGCTGCCTTCAGATGTTGGATATAAATTTGGCTTTCAGTTTAAGAAACTTAAGCTTTTTTTTTTTTTTTTTTTTTAAGTAATGTAAGTTTATTTTATGGATGGTAAGGGCAGTCACCCTGTGGCAACCTACCCACACTCTGGCACTGCGTTAGTTAACTTCCACCACACGGAGGGGGCGCCCAGCTTCACTTTACAAAGTGAACCTGGGCTCCTGAGGTGGCTCAGTCCGTGAAGCCTGGGGCTTCAGCTCAGGTCATGGTCTCATGGTCGGTGGGTTCCAGTCCCCTGCAAGGGGCTCTGCACTGACAGCTCGGCTCCTGGAGCCTGCTTCAGATTCTGTGTCTCCCTATCTCTCTGCCCCTCCCTGCTTGTGTTTTTTCTCTCTCTTTCTCAAAAGTAAATAAACATAAAAAAAAAAAAAAAAAAAACAGAAACAAAACAAAGTGAACCAGAGGCTGACCTGAAGCCCCCGCCGTAAGACACCTCCCCGCCCAAGGCGGTAACCTCTGCCGCCCAAGGCTGGGTTCCCCCGGCTCTCCTGCGCCATGGCGGGGCTGTAGCCGGGCACATGGCTCCTTACAAGTGTTCAACGTAAAGAGAGCAGCCAGCCAGACCCACTTCGCAGACAAGCGGAAGGGACTCATAGGCTTAGGAGGTGCGGGCTCGCCTTTACTTAAGCCCTTTCGCGGGCTTGCGGGCTCGCGGGCTCCCGGGCGGAGGGCGGCGGGCTGCAGTCCCGCCCACTCAGTGTCTCTGTTGCTGAGGGCGGGTTGAGTTACGTAGGGGAAGCTTCTGGAGACAGCTTAGTAGGCGGACCCGGGCTCCGGCCGGTCCTTTGAGCAAGTGGGCGCAGCCAAATCGCGCGTGGCAGTGGACATGGCTCACGGGTCGGAAGGCCGTGTGTCGCGGGGCTGCAAGCTGCCTCTCCTGCTCCTTCATGTGTCTCTGCCTCTACTTCTGTTCCTGTGGCATTCACCGCCCAGCGCAAGTAGGCCCGCTGCGCCCGGAGAGAGGGGGGTGGGGGGGGGGGTGGCTGGGTGTGTGAGGTAGGCGGAGGTAGGGGGGGTGGAGGCAGGGTGGGATGCGTAGGCAGGATGGGGTGCTGGCCGCACGGCAGCCCCCTCACCGGTCCGCGACAGCAGGAGTCCCGTCCGGTCCCGTCCCGTCCGAGATCCGCAGCTGCTCCGGGCTCTAACGAGCTCCGGGAGCTCTCCTCCGAAATTTCGAGTTCGTTTACTCATTCATTACTGTACTGTCGGCTACTGTGTGCAGAGTCGGCCCTTGTAGAAACCTGGGGAGGGGGGCCTCCTTTGATTCTATGCTCTGAATGCTCTGTGAATTTCAGAGCCTCTTGCATCATTTTGCTACAGCTGAGAAGGCAAAGGGGGAGGAAGTGAAAAAAAAACACTCCACTTGCTTATCCCACGTGTTGTCCGGGAGGCATCTTCACTTTACTGAAAAGTCTGCAGAGAGTGAGGGGAACGTTTTAACCTCGTGGTGATAGTCAAACCTTCTCTTTTACTTTTTTTTTGGGGGGGGAGGGACACTGATGGATGTTTCTGTTTAATTATCGAACAGGACACCAGAAGGCTGAAAGGCATATGAAGAGATGTTTAAACTCATTACTAATCATAGAATAGAAGTTAACACAGTAAAATATCACTTGACGCTTACTAGACTGGCCAGAGTAGGCCAGGCTGTGCCAAGTGGTGGTGGGTGGATGGTTAGGGATGTGGGAATTTCGGAGACTATCTGAGTGTCTGTCCATCCTTGGGGCTGTACATGAGCCAAATGTGGATTTGCATATAGAGAACTTGTCAACAACTTCAACCAATGGACTAGCCGTACACATAGCAGTGAGAGGATCTTGAAACAGTGCCAGAAGCAGAAACAGTAACATGTAACTCCATAGCATTTTCATAAGTTTGAGAAACAAAACAAGGCAGTTTTAAAGAGAACAAAAATGTAAGCATTAAACATCTTAGAACGGGTGGCTGTTGTGGGAGGGAGATGGAAATAAAAAATAATAAATAGTATTTCTATATACTTGCAATGAGCAATCCAAAAATAAAATTAAGAGAAAAGTTCTACTTATGAATCCATCAGAAAGAATAAAATACTTAGGAATAAGTTTAACAAAAGGAGCACAAAACTTTTACTCTGAAAACTATATGTTTTTTTAGTTTTATAATTCATTTAATGGCAACTGGTAATCATCAAATTATCAGTTGTTATCTTTAAAAGTGATTACACTAGCTTTGCTATCATTTCTCAAGGATACCTAGACTTACAGATATTTCCCACATAAGATGCATCATATAAATCACCAGCATTGATAAAACCAGATCCAGGGAAAGAACTAAGTTTGGGGAGACATGCATTATCTTAATATAGCAAATGTTTAGCCTGTCTTGATTATTTACAAAATGAGAACAGCAGGAATATTTGCTGTTGAAAAATTTTAAAGAAGATCTAAAGTGAAATGGAAAAATTATCCCATCCTAAGTTTTTTTAGGCCGCCTAACAAATACCTTAGACTAAGTGGCTTAAACAACAGAGATTTATTTCTCACAGTTCTGGAGGCTGGGAAGTCCACCATCTAGGTGCTGACTGAATTGGGTCCTGGTGAGGGGCCTCTTCCTGACTTGTAGAGGAATACCTTCTTACTTTATCCCCTGGTGCTGAGAAAGAGATCTCTCTGCCTGTCTCTTATTAGGACACTAATCCCATTTACGAGGGCTTCACCTTTGTGACCTAATCACCTCCCAAAGGCCCCACCTCCAAGTACCATCACACTGGGGGTTAGGCTTCAACTGTGTGAAATTTGGAGGGACACAAACATTCATTCCATAGTACATCCCCAAAACACATTTATGGATTGGAAGACAACCTTATTAAGATGGTAGTAATCCCCAAATTGCTACACATTCAGTGCAATTCATGTTAGAATCTCGGCTGAGTTCTTTGTAGAAATTGATAAACTGATTCTAAAATTCCTCTGAAATTGCAAGGGACATAGAATATTGAAAACAATCTTGAAAAAGAAGAACAAAGTTGAACACTCTTACGTGGGTTAATGCAGGGCCGTGAACTAAGAGCGTCTGTACCTGAAACACCCCCTTCCCCTCACAAAAAAAGGGATTTGTTTCCATTTATGTGGTAATGTTTGAAAATATCAGGCCTGTGTTTTTTTCCAACAGTCTCCCATAACTGAATTCTCTTATTGCCACAGGTTTCTTGCAAGTGAAGATGGCAGGGACAACTCAGACTGTGCTGCTGAATGACAATGCCACTATTTTCTGCCAAGTCTATGGTGACCCCTCCCCAAACATAACCATTATGGGTGTCACCTGGTTTTGGAAGAATCCAGGGTCTGCAACAGAAGTTAAGCTATTTGAGTTTTTTGGAGGCCAACAAATGACAGGTCGACCTGGAGCCATGGTGCCTCTTAAGAGTTTGGAGAGTGGGAATGCCTCACTGCAGCTGCCAGGGATCCAGCTGAGGGAAGCAGGAGAGTACCGATGTGAGGTGGTGATCACCCCTCACAAAGCAGTGGGACAAGTCAAGCTGGAGGTTGTGGGTGAGTTCCCTGGGGGCAGGGCCCTGTGGTTTCCGTGGTACTGAGGCTTGGGGTGGAGTTGTGGCTGGGCCAGATGGAGCAGAGGTTTAGAACATGCCTATGAGTCAGACAGATGGGTTTGACAGCCGAACAGTGTTGGGCAAGTTACTAATCACATAGAACCTCTATTAATCACATAGAACCACTTTCTGAACAAATGTAATAGTACCTGCCTAGGAGGTTTATTGTGGGGAAGAGTCTATGAAAAATTCAGGTAACATGCTTAGTATAATGTATGGCCCACTGTAAGTGCTCAGTGAAAGACAGCTATATAAGTTATGATATAATTTACTTAGTGTATGGATGGTGAGTGTTTACTGCAGAGGTGTCTCTGAAAGGTAGCCGGGAAAGGAGTGAGATGCTGGGTTCCATAGATCTGAATCCTGTTTTATTTTTTTTTTAACGTTTATTTATTTTTGAGACAGAGAGAGACAGAGCATGAACAGGGGAGGGTCAGAGAGAGGGAGAGAGAATCCGAAACAGGCTCCAGGCTCTGAGCTGTCAATACAGAGCCCGATGTGGGGCTTGAACTCACGGACCGTGAGATCATGATCTGAGCCGAAGTCGGCCGCTCAACCGACTGAGCCACCCAGGCGCCCCTGAATCCTGTTTTAGCTTTGCTGCTTCCAAACTGGGTGATTGGGCCAGCCACTTAACATTTTTGGACCTGAATTTTCCCCTGCACAAAATGGGGTGATAAATCACACCTGTCTCATGATGTTCTGAGGATTACATAACATAATGCATGAACATGCCCAGCTGGGTGCTGGTGTGAGGTAGGTACCCAGTGAAGACTTGCAGCAACAGCCACACGGTCCACCAAACCCCTCTTTGAGCTCTCCTCTGTTATGATTGGTCTGATCATATGTAGATGAGCTTTGGGGGGTGTATTTGTTTGCTGGGGTTTGCCGTAACAAAATACCACTGACAGGTGGCTTAAATGACAGAAATTTATTTTCTCACAACCCTGGAGTCTAGCAGTCTGAAATGAAGGTATCCGTGGGGTTGTTTTTTTCTGAGGGCTTTTTGCTTGGCTTGTAAATGGCCATCTTCTCCCTGTGTCTTCAGTATTCTTCCCTCTGTGCATGTGTGTCCTACTCTTTCCTTCTTGCAAGTGCATTGGTCATATTAGTCTAGGGCCCAACCTAATGATCTCATTGTAACTGAGTTACCTAAATAAAGACCCTATTTCCAAATATAGTCACAGTCGGAGGCACTGGGGTTAGGACTTCAGCATATAAATTTTGAGAGGCCACAATTCAGCCTATAAAAGGGGGACAGCGTCTATGAGCCTTCCCAAAATTGTACTTAGGACTTTTAATATTTTGTACATATTAGTTTGGGGGATGAGAATGTTAAGTTAGGATTCATTTCCTCTGCAACTGACAGAAAGCTTAAAATAAAAGCATTTAAAAAATTAATAGGTTTTATTTGTTAGAATAGCTTTAGATTGACAGAAAAATTGCAAAGATAGTACAGAGTTTTCATATCACTCCCATCTCTGCACACCACTTTCCCTATTATTAACATCTTGCATTAGTATGGTGTATTTGTTATAAATAGTGAGCCAATATTGATAATTATTATTATTAATTAAAGTCCATAGTTTATTCAGATTTCCTTAACTTTTAATCTGATGTCTTTTTTTCTGTTCCAGGATCCCATATCCAAAATACCACAATACATTTAGTTGTTATGTGTCCTTAGGCTCCTCTTTACTGTCACAGTTTCTCAGTTTCACAGACTTTTCCTTGTTTTGGCAACCTTGATATTCTGAGGAGTAATGGTCAGGTATATCATAGGATGCCGCTCTATTGGCATTTCCCTGCTATTTTTCTCATAATTCACTGGAGTTACGGTTTTGGGGGAGGAAGATCACAGAGGTAAGGTGCCATTTTCATCCCATCCCATTTCTTTGAATGATTTATGACTCTTGGTGTTGACCTTAATCATCTAGCTTTAGTATTTGTCTGGTTTTTCCCCTATAAAGCTACTCTCCTCTCCTCTTTGTCATCTTATAGTCTTTGAAAGGAAGTCACTCTATGCAGCGCACATTTAAGCTGTGGTAAATAATGCTCCCCCTCCTTTAGAGTGGAGTAGTTACATAATTTATTTGGGATTCTTCTGCACAAGAGATTTCTCTCTTCTCCCTCACTTATTAATCTAAATTTATTGATGTCAGTTTGGACTCAGGATATTTATTTTGTACTTTAGGTTATAATTTCATACAACTTTATTTTATTGCTCAAATTGTTCCTGCTTTGGCCATTGGGAGCATTTTCAGTTGACTCTTGTGTCTCTTTGACATACTGTCATCATTGTGGGGTTTTGTTTTGATCTAAGCACTTCCTTACTTTCTGGCACTAGAAGATGCTCCAGGATCATCTTGTGTATTTCTTGTCCCATTGCTAGAATCAGCCAATTATTCAAGGAATTCTCTCTGGTTCTTTTGATTGGAAAATATGTTAGAAACCAAAATGCGGGCACTAGATGTGCTTGTCCCCACTGGGATATCATTGCTTCTGGGCCCTCTGAACTGACAGAGCAAATAAATATGTGTATGTATACTAATCTGTGTATATACAAAAATCTGTAAGAATTTCTATTTTTCACTATCTGTGTCTATATTTATTTTAATATAGTAGTTCTTAATGATGTCCCTAACTTTAATCTATTACCATATGAATCATTCTAGCCTCCTTCTTTTGCATATTTGTGAAACCCACTCCAGCAGTAAGAAACCTGGCTCCCATCGTCCTCTCGTCTATTTACTTAATTGTTTAATTCTAGTATATGTCTACAGCCATATCAGAATTGTTAACTTGTACCGTACCCCCATGAGAAACAACATTATCACCCAGGGTATAGTACTTGCAATTCATCTTGCCTTTGTTCTTGTAGACTCCATTTATTTCAGAAGTTCCATAGGTCAGCACCTTTCCTCTGTCCCTTGCAGTGAGGCTCTTTCGTACATTTGTAGTACACTTAGATTTGTTGTTACAGTGTACCTTCTCTCTTTTTGGGGATTCCTTGAACTCTTAAATGGTTTATTTAAAATTTGCATACCTTAAAGTTCACTCTGTGTGTTTCTAGTTCTGTGAGTTTGACATATATGTTACGGTATCACAGAATAGTTTTCACTGCCTCTGCTTCACCTATTTGCCCCTCCCCCTGGGCCCCTTACACCACTAATCTTTTTACTGTCCCCATAGTTTTGCCTTTTCTACAATATTATATAATTGAGTTGGAATCATCAGTATGAAGCCTTTTCAGGTGGGCTTCCTTCACATAGCAATATACATTCAAGATTCCTCCATGTCTTTTTTTGTTGTTGTTTGTTATTTTGGTGGCTTGATAGCTCATTTATTTTTATCACTGAATAATATTCCATTGTATGGATGTGCCATAGTTTGTTTATCCATTCACCTATTGAAAGATATCTTGATTGTTTCCAGTTTTTGGCAATTAGGAATAAAGCTGCCATAAACATTCAGGTGCAGGTTTTTGTGTAGACATAATTTTTCATCTCAATTGGGTTAATACCCAAGAGTGTGATTGCTGGATCATATGTTAAGACGATGTTTAAACTTGTAAGAAACTGCCAGTTCTTCCAGAGTGACTGTATCATTTTGCATTTCTACCAGTCATGAATGAGAGTTCCTGTTGTTCTATATCCTCATCAACATTTGGTATCGTTAATTTTTTGTATTTTAGCTATTCTAGTAAGTATGTAGTGATATCTCATCTGTTGTTTTAATTTGTAATTCCCTAATGACATGTGATGTTGAGGATCTTTCTATTTGCTTTTTTGTCCTCTGCATATCTTCTTTTGAAAGATACTTGTTTAGATCTTTTGACCATTTTTCAGTTGGGTCCTTTGTGTCCCAGTTGTTGAGTTTTAAGAATCCTCTGTTATGTTATTTATTTATTTTTTGAGTCATCTGTATATTTTAGATACAAATCCTTTATCAGATATGTGTTTTGCAAATATTTTCTCCCAGTCTATGGCCTGTTTTTTCATTTTCTTAACTGTGTTTTGCAGAGCAGAAGTTCTAAATTTCAGTAAAGTCCAACTTACTGATTTTTTGCTTTCATGGATTATGCTTTCGGCATTGTATCTAAAAGCATATCACCAAACTCAAGGCCGCCTAGAGTTTCTTTTATGTTATCTTTCTAGACATTTTATAGTTTTGTGTTTAGGTCTATGATACATTTTGAGTTAATTTTTGTGAAAAGTATAAAATGCGTGTCTAGATTCCATGTGCAGACTTTGTGCATATGATGTCCAGTTGTTCCAGCCTATTTGTTGAAGATTATCTTTTCTCCATTGAATTACTTCTGTTCCTTTGTCAAAGATCAGTTAAATACATTTGTGTGGGTCTTTTTCTGGGCTCTCTATTCTGTTCTGTTGGTCTATTTGTCTGTTCTTTCACCAATACCATGTTCTATAGATTATTGTAGTTTTACAGTAAGTCTTTAAGTAAGATTGTGTTAGTCATCAAATTTTGTTGTTCCTTTTCAGTATTGTGTTAGCTATTCTGGACCTTTTGCCTATCCTTATAAACTTGAGAGTCAGTTTGTCAGAATCCACAAAGTACTTTCTGGGCTTTTGATTACATTGAATCTATAGATCAAGGTGGGAAGAATTGACACCTTAACAATATTGATTCTTCTTTTCCATGAACACAGAATATCCTTTCATTTATTTAGAGTTTTTATTTCATTCATCAGAATTTTCTGGTTTTCTTCATGTAGATTCTGTACGTATTTTGTTAGATTTAAACCTAAATATTGCTTTTAGGTTTAAAGAAATTTTAAGGGGGCAGACAGCGCACTAATTTAAATGGTATTGGGTTTTTAATTTGAAATTCCAATTGTTTATTGCTTGTGTATTAGAAAGCCATTGGCTTTTTTTTTTTTTTTAATTTATATCCAAATTGGTTAGCATATAGTGCAACAATGATTTCAGGAGTCGATTCTTTAATGCCCCTTACCCATTTAGCCCATCCCCCCTCCCACAACCCCTCCAGTAACCCTCTGTTTGTTCTCCATATTCAAGAGTCTCTTATGCTTTGTCCCCCTCCCTGTTTTTATATTATTTTTGTTTCCCTTCCCTTAGGTTCATTTGTTTTGTCTCTTAAAGTCCTCATATGAGTGAAGTCATATCATATTTGTCTTTCTCTAATTTCACTTAGCATAATACCCTCCAGTTCCATCCCCGTAGTTGCAAATGGCAAGATTTCATTCTTTTTGATTGCCGAGTAATACTCCATTGTATATATATACCACATCTTCTTTATCCATTCATCCATTGATGGACATTTGGGCTCTTTCCAGAAAGCCATTGACTTTTATATATTAACCTTGAATCCTGCAGTCTGCTGCTGCTGTAATCACTTATTAGTTCTAGGGTTTAAATATTTTTTTGGTCCAGTGTTGGGGATTTTTCTATATAAACCTTGTGTCTGAGAACAGACAGTTTTATTTCTTCCTTCTTAATCTGTAGATCTTTTATTTTCTTCTCTTGCCCTATTATACTAGCTAGGACTTCCATCACAATATTGAATAGGAGTGGTCAGAAGAGATAGCCCTGCTTTGTTCCTGTCTTTAGTTTCTCACCATTAAGTGTGATGTTAGCTGTAAGTTTTTTGTAGATGTTCTTTTTCAAGTTGAGAAAGTTCCCCTTATCCTAGTTTCCTGAGAGTTTTTAACATGAATGGGTGTTGGATTTTGCCAAATCCTTTTTTTGCATAATTGATATGATCATGTAATTTTTCTTCTTTAGTCTGTTGATGTGATGGATTATATTAATTGACTTGAATGATGAAACAGTCTTGAATACCTGGAATAAATCCCACTTAGTTGTGGTGTATAATTATTTTTATACATTGTTGGGCTCAATTTGCTAATATTTTGTTGAGGACTTTTGCATTTAGTGTACTGAAACATATTGGTCTATAGTTTTCCTTTCTTGTAATGTTTTCATCTGGTTTTGGTATTACTGTATTACTGGGCTTATAGAATGAGTTAGGATGTGTTGCCTCTACTTTAATTGCTAGAAGAAATTGTAAAAAATTGGTATCATTATTAATTTAAATGTTTGGTAGAATTCACCATTGAAACCATTTGGGCCTAGTGCTTTATTTTTCTGAGGTTATTAATTATTGATTAAATTCCCCTAATAGATGCAGGCCAATTCAAATTATCTATTTTTTCTTGTGTGAATCTTGGTAATTTTTGTCTCTCAAGGAATTGGTCCATTTTATTCAAGTTATTATATACGTGGGCATAATGGTGCTCATAATGTTCCTTTATTATCCGTCTGTTCATGGCATCAGTAGTGATCCCTCTTTCATTTATGATATTAGTACTTTATGTCTTCTCTGTTTTGTTCTTAGTCAACCTAGAAGCTTATCATTTTAGTAATCATTTTAAAGCCATAGTTTTTGATTTCATTGATTTTCTCCATTGATTTCCTGTTTTCAGTTTCATTGTTTTCTGCTTTAAATTTTGATATTTCTTTTCTTCTGCTTGTTTTAGGCTAAACTGCTCTTCTTCCTCTAGCTTCTGAAGGTGGAAGCTTATTAATTAAGATAGTTGATATTATGTTTCTCCTCTTTTCTAAAATATGTATTCAATATTATACACTCCACTCTAGGCATTTCTTTTGTAGCACCTGCAAATTTTCATAAGTAGGATTTTCATTTTAATTTCATTTGGTTCAAAATATTTTAAAATTTCTCTTGAGACTTTTTCTTTGACCCATATATTATTTAGAATAGAAATGATTTATTCTCCAAGTAATTTGGAATTTTTGCAGCCATCCTTCTGCTTATTTATATCTGGATAGCTCCATTGTGGTCTGAGAATATACCCTGCATTATTTCTATTCTTTAAAATGTTTAAAGATGTAGTCTATGAGCTAGAATGTGATTTATCTTGGTGAGTGTTCCACATGAACTTGAGAATAATGTATATTCTGCTGTTGGATAAAGTATCCTATTAATTAATTCAGTCCAGATGATTGGTGGTGCTATTCCTTTCAACTATTTTCTTACTGCTTTTCTGCTTGCTGGTCTATCAATTAATGAAAGATGAGTGTTAAAATCTCCAACTATAATTGCAGATTTGTCTATTTGTCCTTGTAGTTCTTTCAGTTTTTGCCTCATGTATTTTGACATTCTGTTGTCAGGTGCATACAAGTTGAGGATTTTTAGGTCTTCTTGAATAATTGATCCCTTTTTCACTAAGTAATGTCTCTTTTTATCCCTAATAAAAATTTTGTTGTTGTTGTTCTGAAGACTTCTTTTAAATTCACAGTTACTCTAGCTTTCTTTGGGTTAGCATTAGTATAGTGTGTCTTTCTCAATCTCTTTGATTTAAACCTATCTGTTTAAACCTGTCTTCATATTTAAAGTGGGTTTCTTACAGAAAACATGTAGGTGAGTCTTTTGTTTTTTATCCACTCTGATAGTCTCTGTCTTTTAATTAATATGTTTAGACCATTCATTTAAAGTGATTATGTATATAGTTGGATTAGTATGTACCATTCTATTTGGTGAACTTGTTCTTTGCTTCTTTTTTTTTTTTTTAACCTTTCTCTCCCCCTCTTTAAAAAAAAATTTTTTTTAGGTTTATTCATTTTTCAGAGACACAGAGAGACAAAGCATGAGTTGGGGAGGGGCAGAGAGAGAAGGAGATATGGAATCTGAAGCAGGCACCAGGCTCTGAGCTGTCAGCATGGAACCTGATGCAGGGCTGGAACCTGCAGACCATGAGATCATGACCTGAGCTGAAGTCAGACACTTAACAGACTGAGCCACCCAGGCGCTTCTCTCTCCCCCACCCTCTCTCTCTCTCTCTCTCTCTTTCTCTTTATTGTAAAATATGTTTATTGATGATAAAACTTCTATAATTTACTACTGGTACTTGATATTACAAATGTTAGGGTCTTTGAGATATGTAGGATCCTTGTAATGTAACTGGCATAAAAACCCCATGATTTGAGCTCTCCTAATCACTTTTGTGATTTCTGTTTCTTCCCACAAAGACCAGTCCTATGCCTTTCATAAATGCATCCAGTAAATGGAGAAATAAGCTGGGACAAAAACTGTACATTCTTTTAATCTACATGTTTTCCACACAAGATACATTTTTTTAAGAGGCTCCTTGTAAGGATTTTCCACTGGAATGGGCAGGTCCTCATTGCTGGCTGCCTGTTTTCTTTGAGTTTCCCTCCTAGAATAGATTTGGTGCCTTGCAGCTCTCTAGGTTTTCCTCTACTGTTATCACCCTGGAGCCCCATTGCTGTGGTAATGAAGTGTTGCTGAGGGGAAACAGTGGATCTTACCATTAAAGCTCATTCTTGGAGACCTGTAAGCCCCTAGGCTGTGACCTTTAGAAGTGTTCCTAGGTGAGACCTGAAGGCTAGAGGGGGCTAAAGTTGGCTAGTCATCTTTACCCCAGGTCAGAGAAGGCTCTGGCAGTCTTTTCTCTTGAGAGCATCCTTTGTTATGGATATTGCACTGGGTATATTTTTAAATACCTTTCCTCTCCCCTGAAACAGGAGGGGATTTTTTCTTGAATCTTCACTGTGAGAACCTGGTGGTGTTCCTGGTGGTACAACCAATGAAAGAATGGTGGCCGCCATGAGACTGAGCCCCCCCCCCCCCCCCCCGACCCCCAGGAGTTTCTTACTCTCATCCTTTAGAGATTTGTCAAGAGTTGCTACTTAAGTGCTTATACTGGTTTATGGCTCTGGTATTTGCTTACGGTGCCATGATCTTGGCCGCGATTCTCTCAATCTGCCTGTCTAGTTTTCAGGGTGCTGGTTTGCCTTGTCACCTCAATTCTCTGATGGATCTAAGAAAACTTGTTGATGTGCAGTTTGTTCATCTTGTTACGACTTCCAGGGTCTTCACATGTTCGAAGGGAAACCAGAAGTCAACGATGACTTTTAAAAAAGGTAGTTTATTGTCTTTCACACAACTGTAGCCAACCCAAGGCAGGTGAGGCAGTTTTGTGACCTTAGGGGACCCAGGATCCTTTTATCTTATCACTTTGCCATTCTCAACAGGTAGCTTCCGCCTTGAGTTTGGAAGTGGTTTCTCTGTCTCTAGTCATCAGGTGGTATTCCAGCCATTCTGCAGGAAGGAGGAAGGGGGAGAGGAAGAGAAGGGCACAGTCCTTTTCTTTTCTTTTCTTTTTTAAAAAAAAATTTTTTTTTGGCACAGTCCTTTTCTCTAAGATACCCTTGTTATTTAAGGATACTTCCAGAAAGTTGCTCTCATCACTTCTGATTACAACTAAATTACTAGACCCTAAGTTCGTATGGCTACATGGAGGTTGAAAGATGTAGCTTTAATTTGGATATGTCATTGAAGATTGGAAATTGGCCATTAGCAGTCTCTACCACAGCAGTGTTCCAAGCCTTTCCTCAGATTTTTACAGGTGTCTATGTAGGATACAAAGTAGCTTAAGAAACTCTGCTCTGTAAAATTGCTGTGAGAGTAGGGAGCCATAGCGTATCAGCTGACACTGAAACCAACATTCCCAGAATATTTAGCCTGAGCAGAATCCCATTCAGTATGCTCACCTTTCCTAAAGGCTTGCTGAATCTTAGGATTGTTATTGGGGCATTGGGTTGATAGTAATCTAGTCCCTACCTACCCTCTAAGTATGACTTCTCTCTTGGCAGCTTTCCCAGTCAGCAGCTTGTTTCCAGAGCAAGCCATGGTGAAAGAAAAGCAAGAAACACTTATTTTGTGTATGTCAAGTGGGTTCCACCTTGACAACATTACTATTACGTGGAAAAAATTATCCCAGAAGGATCCTCAGGAGGTTTTTGAAGGCATTATCACTAATCACACCATCGAGAATGGTATGTTTAATGTCACTAGCTTCTTGATGCTGAAGCCCTCTCTGGAAGACAATATGACCATCTACCAGTGTGTGATATATCACAAATCCTTGCCTACCCCTCAGAAGCTCAATTTCACCTTGACTGTGATAGGTAAGCAACCTCTTGAACATTTCTCTTACTCTTCACCTTGAGGTCAGGTAACATAAAACTTTGGTTCCCAGGCAGTCCCTAAGGGAAGATTGGGGGCCAGTAGGGAAGATAGAAAGCTTGGTATGGCATAGCTCAGCCCTAGAGTCAGCAGTCCAGACTAGGTCTCTTAAGCCAGGGCAGATAGTCTAGGAGGTAGAGAGTGGTGACAAAAGTTCTCAGATGAAAACAGGGCTCCTTGTTAGCCATGGCAGTTTAAGTGACCTGGGTGGTCTATATGGCTTGGGGTGTGAAGCTTGCTAGCTACAAGGAGAGTGGGCATAGGATCCTGTCCGTGTCCTCTGAGGATAAGGGTCTATCAGGGGCCAGGGACCCAGCCCTGCCAGCAACTCTTCTGCTCAGGCCCCAGGTCCACTGCAAACTGTTGGCTGGTAGAGGCTGAGTCAGTTCTGCCTTACGGATTGTGCCCAGGATGGGGAGGCCATAGTGGAGTGGTCCTGCAGGAGCCCAGCACTTTCCTTAGCTCAAGGATCCTTAGCTCAAGATCCTTAGCTCAAGATCTACAACTCACTATAGAATCCTTCCTGCTGGTGGAATGAGGTCCATTGAGCACATATCTTGGCTTCCTTGGTCACAGCTCTGGTCCTGGGTGTGTATGACCCTTCGGATTAGATGCATCTGCCTGGAGCTATGAGGGGTAAAGAAGGCAGGGTCTGACAAGGAGCCCTGTGGGATGTGGTCTGGGTGTGCTAGATGGGCACTGGGATGGTCCTGGAGGGAGAGAGGAATGGTTCTTGGAAGTAAGGGCTAGGAATGTGTGTATGGGTGGTGTGTGAAGGGATGTGTACAGGGTATGTGTGGGGCATGGGGAGTATGAAATTGAAACACGCTTCGTGTGTATCGAATAAGGGGTTTGTCTGCATCATATGTATGTCTGAGTCCATTCAGGTTGCTATAACAATTTGCCACAGATTGGGTGGCTTAAAAACAACAGATCTTTATCTTTCACAGTTCCAGAGGCTGAAAGTTTGCAATGATTGTGCCACCATGGTTGGGTGAGGACTCTCTTCTGGGTTGCACACTTCTTATTGTATCCTCACATGGTGGAAGGGATGAGGGAGCTCTCTAGGGCCTCTGTCATAAGGGCAGTAAATCCATTCACGAGGACTCTACCGGCATGACCTAGTCACCCCCCCCAAACCCTATCTCCTAATAGCATCATGCTGCGCATCAGGATTTCAGTATATGAATTGGGAGGGGGGGCACACATATTCAGTCTATAGGAGTAAGGGTGTAGTAGTTTGGAAGCTTTGAACATTGCGTGGCATGTGTGTGTGGTATGTAGTGTTCAGTATTGCAGTGTTTTCTGGCAAGTGCTAAACACACTGTTTGATGGGTGGAGGTGTGTGTGATAGGAATGGAGGACGCCAAGACGCGTGGCAGAGGGTCACAGGGACAGGGAAAATGACATACAACCCCAGGTCCTAGCAGTGGTTGTGTGGTCTCTGGCTCCAGCCCTTAGGTTTCCTCTTAATGTTTTTTTCCTCTTTCCCTCTGCAGAATCTGAGAAGACAGCTTGGAGTTTGAACAGTTTTTTCTACATTGGAGCCCCCTTGTCACTTGCAGTGATTTTGTTAATTATTATTTATCTTTTAAAAAAGGTAAGAGGCTCCAAAGCAAAGTTTAGCCCTATGTTTTGGAGTTGACTTTGGGAGTTCGGGGATTCTAGAATGCCAGTGGATGCCGTTGAGGAGTTCTTAGGATTGATATTGGTGTGTGTTTGTGGTATGTGGCTTTTCTGATGCTGCACTGATGAACTTTCTTTTCCGATCTCCATGTGGTGCTTTGTGACTCTGGGGAGACGCAGTGTGAAGCCCCTCTGCCTCTTCGTAATGTACACATCTCATTGTGAATCAAACACTTTTGGTTCAGACCAGGTCTTTGAACCATGTATGGGCTGCACTGTTGTTCTCACACATAGAAACTGTGGCTCAGAGGTGAGAATTCCTTCTCCCAGGTGCTGATATTTTGTTAACAGCTCGATGAGATAACCTACCACCAGATTTCATTGGTTTAACTAGGAATTTCTTTATTTTTTTATTTCTATTTTATTTTAGAGAGAGGGCGCAAGTAGGGGAGAGGGGCAGAGGGAGAGAGGGAGAATCCCAAGCAGGTTCCATGCTCGGCACAGAGCCTGATGTGGGGTTTGATCCCATGACCCTGGGATCACAATCTGAGCCTAAACCAAGAGACAGATGCTCAACTGACTGAGCCACTCAGGCACCCCTAACCCGGAATTCCTAACTCTCCCTAAGTGTTTCTGAACTAAAACATGTTTTCAAATATGTTCTTCCCTGACTATGGCCCAAATATCAAATAAAACAACTCAAACTGTAGAGGCCCAAGAGACCAATGTAAATATGTTTTTTAAAATGGTTCCACAGAATAAAATTGCCTTTAGTTTTTTATGGGCCTGCCAAGGCAGAATCTGTGCAGTAGCTAATACGTCTCATTATAAGTGCCTTAGGAAAAATAGAATAATCAGTTAATTAAGAAAAAAGGCGGGGCGCCTGGGTGGCTCAGTCAGTTAAGCGTCCGACTTCAGCTCAGGTCATGATCTCGTGGTCTGTGAGTTCGAGTCCCGTGTCGGGCTCTGGGCTGATGGCTCAGAGCCTGGAGCCTGCTTCCGATTCTGTGTCTCCCTCTCTCTCTGCCCCTCCCCCGTTCATGCTCTGTCTCTCTCTGTCTCAAAAAAAAATAAATAAACATTAAAAAGAAAAGAAAAAAGGCTATTTGTTTATCTAAAATTTGCCAACCGATTCATGGGATTTATTCTTTGGGTGGGACCTAGGCCAATGAGACAACTAGATATAAAATGGTTTTCAAATGTGTCTTGTGGTGTTTGTACTGTTCTCCTATTTCTTGCCTTCCTCTGACTTGTGATATCCAGGTGCTCTCATGATAACCTCACGTTTGATGATGATACTTTTTGAAAAAGAGACTCAAGCCTTTGTGACTAGCCTGGATTCTGCAATTTTGCTCCAATTTTGTTTGCAATTTTGGCTCCCAACCTTCACCCTTCGTCACATCCATGTCCTTTGCCATGTAATATTGCAGTGTCCTCCAATTATAGGTTGCTCCTTAACATTGGGCTCAACCTTATGACTTGCTTTGGTCAGTAGAATGAGACCAAAGTAAAAGAGTGCCATTTCTAAGTCTAGGCCTCAAGAGACTTGGTGCATTTCCATTTGCTTTCTTTGGTGCTTCTGATGTTAGTAAGAGGAGGATGCATCCAAGTGAGCCTGTTGGGGGTGAGAGACACTGGAAGCAGAGCCTGCTGCAGGCTGAGCAACACTGGAAGTTAGGGCTAGTTGCTGTATTGGAGGCCACACTAAATCATCTAAATCAGATGACAGCCATGCAACTCCCAGACAGGTGAGCAAATGTGGCTGAGATCATCAGTACTCAACAGAGCCAACTCTCAAATGAGTGAGAGATAAATACTTTTTTTTTTCCCCAGAGCCACTGTGTTTTGGGTTGGCTTGTTACACAGCAAAAGCTAACTGATACAGCTCCTCATGAAGCTGAATTTTGACTAGAATGTATGGTTGCTATGGAGATGTGCTGCTGAGACCCTTTGCAGAGAGAGCCTGCTATGGAGTGTACTCAGCCAACATGCTCCAGCTGTGTCATCTCAGGGAGCTGCTACAGTATTTGAGCTTATGCCATGCTCTCCCTGGGAAGCCCTAGAAAATAGCTGAGAAGGCCAGGAGGCTTTGTAGTTCCCTGTTGGGGTGGCTACCACTTTCTCAGAGTTGCACTGTAGTCTGAGGCTCTTGCTACCCAATCTTCTCCTTCCTCGAACCTTCACAGATATGAGACCTGAATCATGGTCTAAAGGTTTTACCCCCATAGTCATGTGCCCTCTCCCCTTTATCTTTCGCAGGCACGACCCCAAACACGTCCCTTATCCTGAGTCTTGAAAGCTTCTTCTCAAAACACCCAAACCTATACAGCAGAGACTGAAGAATTAAAATGAGGTGCTGTCATTATGATGCATTCGTGTCTTATTCACATGGAGGAACCACTAGAACATTGGAAGTTCTTACACAGAAACATCAGAAACAAGGTTTCTCAGCAAATGGATAAGTAACTGAAATTACTTTTCCTAATGGCTTTAATGGTTTGCTCAAGAGCAGACTGTTCATTCTTCCTTCCTTAATAGCCTTCTGCCAATCAGCTCATCCAAGAAAAAGAAAGCAATGCTTTCCAAAGAAGACATACAGATAGCCAACAGATACATGAAAAGGTGCTCAACAGCACTAATTATCAGGGAAGCCAAAACCACAATGAGATATCAGCTCATACCTGTCAGAATGACTATTATCAGAAAGACAAGAAACAACAAGTATTGGTGAGGATGTGGAGAAAAGGGAGCCCTAGTGCACTATTGGTGGGAATGAAAATTGGTCAGCCACAATGGAAAACAGAACAGAACAGTTCTATCTGAAAATAGAACTACCATATGACCCAGCAATTCGACTTCTGGGTATTTGAAGAAAATGAAAACACTAACTCTAAAAGATATATGCGCCCCTATGTTCCCTGAAGTATTATTTACAATAGCCAAGATATAGGAACAAGTGTCCATTAATAGATGAATGGATAAAGAAAATGTTATACCTGTGTCTCTCTCTCACACACACACACACACACACACACACACACACACATAAAATGAAATATATATGTATATATAAATGGAATATATAATATATATGTAAAAAATATATATAAAATTCTATTAACATATAATGTAATTTATTCATTTTGGAATTTTATTCACCCTTACAAAAAGAGTGAAATCTTGTCATTTGCAACAATATGCATGAAACACCTTGAGGGTGTTCTGCTAAGTGAAATAAGTCAGACCGAGAAAGACAAATACCGTATTATCTCACATGTGCAATCTAAAAACCAAAACCCAAGCTCATCAATAACAGAACACAATGGTGGTTTTCAGGGTGGGGTGGGGTGGATGAAACAGGTGAAAGTGGTCAAAAGGTACAAACTTCTAGTTATAAAATAAGTCATGTGGGTGTAATGTACACCATAGTGCCTTTAGTTAATAATACTGTAATGCATATTTGGAAGTTACTAAGAGTAAATCTTAACAATTTAGAAAAACCAATTTGACAATAAATTTCATATATTAAAAAAAATTTAGAAAAACTTAAGAAAAAATATTTTTGTAACTATGTATAGTGACAGGTGTTAATTAGACATATTGTGGTGATCGTTTTGCAACATATACAACTGTTGAATCATGTCATACACCGGAAACTCATATAATGCTGTATGTCAATTATACTCCGATAAAAAAAAAGTAACATTTAGTGTTTCTGGACTGTGGGCTGTATCCATTTCAAATTCTGTTTCTTAGTTCAATGAGATTGACCTGTACATGTTAATATAAGAATAAATCTATTGAACTGCACTTTTAATTTAATATCTCTAAATTTTTCTTTGAGAGGAGACAAGTGACTTGTCTAGGGTCTCATGGCTAGTAAAGGGTAGAGCTCGGGTTTTTAATCAATGTGTCCTACTACCAACGAAGATCCAGGGTGGGGTTGGGCTGTGAAAGATGAGCTGGAACATTAGGTTTAGAGGAGAGGCTTAGTCTGTACGGTTCTTGTCTATTCTTTTTTTTTTTTTTATATGAAATTTATTGTCAAATTAGTTTCCATACAACACCCAGTGCTCATCCCAAAAGATGCCCTCTTCAATGCCCATCACCTACCCTCCCCTCCCTCCCACCCCCCATCAGCCCTGTGTTTGTTCTCAGTTTTTAAGAGTCTCTTATGCTTTGGCTCTCTCTCCCACTCTAACCTCTTTTTTTTTTCTTTTTTTTCCTTCCCCTCCCCCATGTTTCTGTTAAGTTTCTCAGGATCCACATAAGAGTGAAAACATGGTGTCTGTCTTTCTCTGTACGGCTTTTTTCACTTAGTATAACACTCTCGAGTTCCATCCACGTTGCTACAAAGGGCCTTATTTCATTCTTTCTCATTGCCACGTAGTACTCCATTGTGTATATAAACCACAATTTCTTTATCCATTCACCAGTTGATGGACATTTAGGCTTTTTCCACAATTTGGCTATTGTTGAGAGTGCTGCTATAAACATTGGGGGTAGTTCTTGTCTATTCTTAGGGGAGGACCTGTTGGTTAGTGTGCTTGACCATTGCCTTAGTTTCTGTAACTGAACCAAAGTGACTGATGCTATTCCCAAATGGATCCGTGTGTGGGCACCTCATTCAGGACAGAAGTTGAAAGGAGTGTGGAGGGTCTTATGCCCGGTGTTAGTCATGGGTAAGGTACAATGGTGGTTCTGAATGTAGTTATCAGGGATGTGAGGTTGTATTTCAGGATCTTTGTGGGGCAGAGAAGCCCTGTTTACATCTCTATTGAAAGTTGAAGTAATGACCCTGAAAACAGTTCTTAGGTCACTCAGGCGGGGCACAGTCAGTGCATGGGCATAACTGACATGGAAAGCTCTTGGCTAAGAGAGAAGACTAGAATGGAATCCCCATAGCAGAGTTCCCACCTGAGGGTGGTTTAGAGTCCCTCTAGTGGCGGCACTGGGGATTGCGGCATCAGTGTAGTTGGTGCCTATTTCAAGGATACATCATTAGAGGAGCTAATGAATCTCATAAAATGGAGATCTTGAAGGAAGAACAGGGCAACGGTTGGAACTGTGGAGCAAATGAAGTAGTCCAAAAGTGTTTACCATCATCAAAAGAGACGTGATTCAAAAACAATGACACCCTTTGGAAATAGTAGTAAGGCAGTTGAGGTTTTTTCAGTTTCATAAAAGAAATAATTTTGTAGATATTGCAATAGAGTAATAAAGTAATATAAGGAAAAAATAAAATTAGTGGGAAAATGACAAATGGGGTCTTTTATAGGAAGATAAAAAATTAGATATAAAATGTGGGGGATTGTTGAATGGATATTACTGATTGCAAGGGAATCTATGATGTAGAAAAAAGAAAAGGCATTAAAGAGTTACTAAACTTAGAAATGAGTATACTGGTTACACCTTCAGAGACCTGAAGAGTCACAAAGGGAGGCAGAACTATGGGATGGTTTTCATTCCTTGACTTCCAAGATGGATGGGAAATCAAGACACACTAGAAATTTAACAAAAAAGAATGAAAGTCTCAGCCAGAACTGTATTGCATTTACTATTCTCTGGAGTAACTTCCTTCCCCGATAATGATGGCATTAGGTGAATAACGAATTGATCAAATGAAGTAAAGTGCTACCTGGTGTGGTTTGCCTCACCGTGAGTGCTGATGGTCTGGGGAGGAGGAGTTTGGGACATATTGTGCTGCAAAGAACCATACACTGTCATGAAGTAGAGGCAATGTGACTAACGTGAGCTGAAGAAGGCTATGGGCACTGTTGACCCATACTCCTGTACACCATTGTTTCTCCCAGTGAAGGAAGTAAGTTGCATATGTACTTTGTATCACCCATTCCACTGTTGGCATCAGTGCCTGGAAAGACCCGAAGCCAAGGAAAAGGCATAAGTTCGCATTCCTTGTACCCAGGCTGGTCAGTCTAGATGGCCTACCTTTCATGTCACTTCAGAGCCGGGTCTTCCCAGAGCGGAGATAGGGGAGGGTGTAGGTAGCACCTTCTTCCCTCTCCATGAAGGTACACAATGCCCCAGGCAGGTGGACATGGCAGAGAGGATGCTAATAATCTAGATTCTAGTGCAACAAATCCACTCTCTGGAACCCAAATCTGATGTTAGCCCCATTATCCTATTTCTGTGTCTTTTCTCAGCTCCTTCCAAGCTGGAACAGATCTATTGGGCTTTAAACCTGCCCTGATCTGGGGTCAACATGATTTGACATGCAGAATTCATGTCTTCTTCCCCAAAGTCATCTGCACATCTTCATACAACATAGGGTATCTGATACCTGAAACTGGGGAGACCTCAGAAGTGAACCCAGAGAGCTGTGGGAAGCCTGACCTACTCTACTCCTTACCACAAGCTCCCTAGGGAAGGATGTTGGGGAGGATCTCAAGTTTAGGACACAGATTGCCACCTGGGGAGAATAAGTGGGTCCTGTAGAAGCTAGGTGAGTCCTCTCCAGCAGAAGGACCAGAGGGCCACCTTCATGAGTAACATGTGGGCCTTGTGGTTACTGGCTGGAGATGCCAAATTCATAAGCATCAGGCCTGGGAAGATTTCCAGTATGGCTAGTGGGCTAGTTTTTTCAGACTAGCGGTTCCATTTCATTACAGGAAAGGGGTGGCTTAGCTTCCCTCCCTGTTGAACTAAGGACTGAAGTCTAGGACACCTATCACACCATCTGGTGTGAGGTGGGGACTGACATGAGTGGCAGATGTGCCCCATCAGTTTGCATGGCCACCTGACTGACTGGGGCTGAAGGTAGCCTGGAAGGTAGGGACCCCAGTTCTCTTGCAAGAAGGGAGAAGATGGAGGGCAAGAGGAAGTGTCAGTGAGGTCTCTCTGGCTCCTTTGGTGTTTTGGACATGATCCTGGCTGTCATTTAACCACAGCTGAGCCAGCCATCAGTTTCAATCCCAGGACTTTGGTGGGGTGGGGGGAGACCCCAGGGGCTTTCTGAGTTGCACTTTTCCTCTTGTGCTTGGTCCAGAGACATCTGTCCCCTGCGGTGGATCTGACAGTTAGAGCAAGGCAGCCCACCTGGTCCCTGGGACTGTGCAGCAGGGGGAAAGGAGTTCAGTCCGAATCTTGGGCGTGCTACTTACCAAATACAAGATCTTAGTAAGTTAACTCTACTTCTGATCCTGTTTCCTCATCTGCAGACTCAGAAGAGAACATTGCCTCCCTCAATCCTGGACCCCAGTGACATGAGATACTTTCCTCCTCTTTCTGGGGAGCCTGGAGAAGAGCCAGTCCTGCACATGGGTGTGAACTAGCTTGGGTTGCTCTGTCTGCTCTCATGTGATGCCCCCTGCTGTCTTGGAAGCAGAATATCAGAAACAAATTCACCTGGGAAGTTCCTGCTGGGAAGAGTGGAGCTCAGGGGACTTTCCTTGTTCAGTTTAGGCCTGTGCCTTAAAGAAGAGGTGTCAAGGAAGTATTGATCCAGCAGCTTCCTCCCTGCCTGGAACTTTCCAGCTCTTCCCTGAGCTAAGCTTTAAGGCTAGGGGTCTCTCTTAGAGGGGAAAGCTTCAGACCAGTGGCCCAGATTTTCTAATCAAGTAGGTCTTCTATGTGGCCAGCAGGTGGCACTAAGCCCCCAGCTCTGCCCATTCTGTCACCAGCCCTTTAAGGTGGAGGGGGTGGAGGAAGGTTACTCTGGATGGGGCTCCAAGAAGGGTCCTGCTGAGCAGCTTCTCATTAATGAGTCTGGCCCCTCTCCTGGCCTTAAGGACAGCTAAGCTGAGTCCCAGGAGCCAGGCACTGTCCCCAGATCTCTGGGCTGACTCTGAGTAGGTTTTCATCCCTTCTAAACCACAAACCAAACCAGTCAATGTTGGGGTTCTGTGTGGGTGCAGGCAGCAGGCAGCTTAGAGCTTGCACCATCAGTGGCAGCTTCCTGGCCCCTCAACCCTACTTCTGGAGTAGCCTGGGACAAACTCTCACTGATCCAGTTAAAGCTCACAGTGGGCTTCAAACTGCAACAGTGATGCTGGCTTGTTGTTCTATACACTATTCATCATTCATTTATTTGTTCATTCAGCACTTAGTTCCAGCCACAGTGCTGAATCAGATATAGTCCCTGATCTTAAGAAACCACAAACTTGGGTTTGCCACAAACACAGGGAAAAGTTTGGGTTGCCCACAAACACAGAGGAAGGGAAGGGACTATCTCTTTTCAGAAGAATCAGGGAAGGCTTCAAGGAGGCATCATTTGGCCTTGACCACAGTGACATGAGATACTTTTATGGATTTCAACAGGCAGAGATGAGGCCTAGGCATTCTAGGCAAAGGGAATAACAGAAGCAAAGCTCAGAGGTAGGAAGGTCAATGTTATGTGCAAGGAGGGAATGGTGAGGCTGCTGGGGGATGGGTGGCTGCACAAGGTCCTGGCAAGAGAACAGTAAACTGCAAGGTTGGAAAGCAGAAATGGCTGGCTACAGGGTCTAGCCTGGCCCCAGAAGGTGATGGGGGATTAATGAAAGTACTTGACATGGGAGGAAATGACTGCAACCGTTTGACTGGGACCACTCTGAGGGCTGCCTGGCAGATGGACTGCAGGGGGTGAGGTGAGACAAAAAGACCAGGTAATAGGGTCTGCCGTAGCCCCTGTCTGTGTAAAAGTAAGACCAGGCAGAGAACCTCATCACCGAGGGGAAGTATAATTTCTCCCTTAACATTTGTGTGGTCAGTTGTCTCATCATAGCTAATTTACAGCATAAAACAGTTAACATTTATTGAGCCCTTGTTATGGATGAGGCACTGAAGCATTTTACATGTGTCTTTCACATAACAATTCTATGAGGTATGTACTATTAGCAGTCCCACTTTATAGATAAGGCAACTGAGGCACAGAGAGGTTGAGTTACTTGCTCAAGGCCTTAGAGCCAGAGCCAGGATTGGAACCCAAGTTGGCTTAAGAGCTTACACTCCAATTACTACAGGCATACCTCATTTTATTATGCTTTGCTTTATTGAGTTTTGCAGATATTGCATTTTTCACAAATAGAAGGTTTAAGACTTCAGTGGAGGAAGTTACTGGAGATGTTATGGAATTAGCAAGAGAATTCGAATTAGAAGTCCCGAAGATGGGACTGAATGACTATAATCGCACGATAAAACTTGCATGGATGAGGATTTGCTTCTTAGGGCCGAATGAAGAAAGCGATTTCTTGAAATCGAATTTACTCCTGGTGAAGATGCTGTGAGGGTTGTTGAAATGACAACAAAGGATTTACAGTATTACGTAAACTTAGCTGATAGAGCAGCGACTGAGTTTAAGAGGGCTGACTCTGAATTATGAAAGAAGTTCTGTGGGTGAAATGCTATCGCACAGCATCGCATGCTACAGAGAAATCGTTCCTAAAGGGAAGAGTCAGTCAGTGCGGCATACTTCACTGTTGTCTTATCAAATTGCCACAGCCACCCCAACCTCCAGCAACCACCGCCCCGATCAGTCAGCAGCCATCAACATCAAGGCAACACCCTCTAGCAAAAAGGTTACGACTCCCTGAAAGCTCAGATGACGGTTAGTACTTTTCAGCCATAAGATATTTTTTAATTAAGGTATGTACATTGTTTTTTTTAGACATAATGCTATTGCACACTTAACAGACTACAGTACAGTGTAAACATAACTTTTATATGCACTAGGAAACCAAAAAATTTATTTGACTCTTTATCGCAATATTTGCTTTATTGTGGTGGTCTGGAACCGAACCCTCGATTATCTCTGAGGTGCCTGTACACTAATGCATATGATGTCCCCACCTCTTGCCCTGACCATCCAGCCTTCCAGCATATTGCTGGAAGTGGACGCAGGGCCCAGGGCTATAAGCCTGGTAGGTGCTCCGAGATTGAGATGGTCAGACAGGCTGGCAGGGCTGGACTACCTGAGGCAGAAAGGTAAAAGTCTCTCCGAACTGGGTGACAAGGGTCAGCCCCAAGTCCTTTGCCTGGCCTCCTGGCTAGGATCTGTGGCACCTTTGGAATGTGGGCTGGCAGCTGCCAGCCCCTGCCCTCCCTGTCCAGCAGCATGCCTCTCCCTCCCCCGCAAGAGCAGCCCAGAGTGTAGGGAAGTTGTGTTGACAACAGAGAAGGCAGAATCCTGGGCAAGTATACGCAGCACTGCTTCAAGAGTGCCACTTGGGGTCAAGCCCATGAGGACCAAGGGCCTCTTTGCCTCAGCAACCTTGCTCACCGCCACCATCCTGAGCTTTCCAACATCTCCTTTTCCAATCCAAAGACCCTCCACGGCCACCCTCTGGACAGACAGAGTGAGCGATAGCCACCCGTGGGGAGCCAGGACCAGAGCTCAATCTGTATGGTGGGCCCAGGACTCCCTCTCTTCAGCCTCTCTCTGCTTAGCATGCCACTGTCTGCCCCAGCCCACCTCAGTCTCCCAGGGCAGGGGCAGGATGGGGGTGGGCAGGAACCACAGCCCCTCACCATTGAAGCCTTGGTGTCAGGGCAAAGGGCGAGGGCACAGGAGCCCATCTCCTCTTTCCTGAGCCTGAGCAGAGCTCGGCATAGCTGAGTGTCCTCACACCATTTCCTCCCTGCCTGAGTCCGCCCCGGGGAGGGGAGCCCTGTCAGCCTCAGCCTTTCCCCGTCTGTGCAGGTTCCACACCTCCAATCCTCCAGCTGGAATGTGCTCCTTCATTGACTGCCCTCTCCAGCTGGCAGGGCCCACCCATTAAGCCACCACTTTTTCAGGGAACGAGAGTGGCCAGTCATCTCTTGGGGTCACAGAAACAGAGCAGCAGGTTGCCAACCTGGGGACTCTTCTTCCCCAGCCATCTGTCCAGCTTGTGGTCAATTGATCATGGGGATGTGGGACTGTACAGAGACCCAACTTGAGGGTCCAACACTTCCCACAGCTTCCCCAGTCTGGGGAGGAGGGAGAGGGTGGGGGGTGAGCTGGTCCTGAGCTGGGGCTGGGAGGAGCAGAGACAAAAATAACCCAGTACAGTCTCCTGTTGAGGCCAGAAATAGCGTAGTGACAAGTGCCTTGTAACGCCAGGGGCTAACAGCAGGAGGGGAGGCTGAGCTGAACAGGGCCCAGCCTCACACCAGATCCTGGCCCGGCCAAGGGGCCCATACCGTGTCCACTCTACATACCATACTACACTGCCTCTGTGCACACATGCAGTGTGGGGGCCCAAGGGACCATGGCTCAGGACAGGGAATCCGGAGAGATGCTAAATTTGGGTTTGGCCTTGGCCACAGCCACACTGCGCTTGCGCAGAGGGCCGCGGGCCGAGGCGAGGGTCACGGCGTCCAGCAGGGTGCGGTCCTCATCAAGCTGGCGAGCGGTGCAGAGTGGTGTCGGCACTTTGATGGTGTTGCCGAATTTGGAGTAGTCCACGGAGTAGCGGCCGTCCTCTTCTGCCACAATGGGTACAAAGCGCTGGCCCCAGAGGATCTCGTCAGCCAGGTAGGAGGTGCGGGCCTGGGTGGTGATGCCTGTGGTTTCCACCACGCCTTCGAGAATGACAATGATCTCGAGGTCTTGATGGTGGTGCAGGTCACTGGGCGCCAGGTCGTAGAGTGGACTGTTGGCATCGATGACATGGTAGATGATGAGAGGAGCCACCAGGAAGATGCTGTTGCCACCCACACCGTTCTCCATGGGGATGTCCACCTGGTGGAGGGGCACCACTTCACCCTCGGGGCTGGTGGTCTTGCGCACCACCTGCATGTGGATGGTGGCGCTGATGATCATGCTTTTGCGGAGGTCCCCCACGCGCAGCATGAAGCAGAGACGGCCATGGCGCACAGCGATGACAGCATGCTTGCTGAAGATGAGGGTCTCGGCCCGCCGGTGGGCCTGGGCAGTCTTCATGAAGATGCAGCCCAGCATGATGGCATTGATCATGAGCCCCACGATGTTCTGCACAATGAGGATCAAGATGGCCAGCGGGCACTCCTCAGTCACCATGCGCCCACCGAAACCAATGGTCACCTGGACCTCAATGGAGAAAAGGAAGGCAGACGAAAAAGAGTGGATGCTGGTGACACAGGGCACGGCAGCGCCCTCGCCAGGGGCTAGGTCACCGTGAGCGAAGGCGATGAGCCACCAGACCATGGCAAAGAGCAGCCAGCTGCACAGGAAGGACATGGTAAAGATGAGCAGCGTGTGTGGCCACTTGAGGTCCACCAGTGTGGTGAATACGTCCTGCAGGAATCGGCCCTGCTCCCTGATGTTCTTGTGGGCTACGTTGCAATTGCCGTTCTTGGACACGAAGCGGGCCCTCCGCTCCCGGGCGCGGTACCGGGGCTCCGCGGGGTCCTCTGCTAGCCGTGTCAGTACATACTCCTCAGGGATGATGCCTTTCCGGGACAGCATGGCTCCAGCAACCACCAGGGAGAGGCTTCCCCCATGGAGGGCACCCTCCTGACCAAGTCTTAGGCCTCACTGTGGGGTTTCCTCCCTGGGCACCCTTCCATCCGGGGACCACCCTTAGTCTGTGCTGGTGTCACTTCTGAGATGCTTCCCCAACCAGACTAATCCTCACTTCCACCTAGCAACCCTGCTTCTTTAAACCAGCCTCACACCTCAGCGCCCCCTGCCCATTGCCTAGTGAGCCCCCTACCCGGCCTGTTCCCCACCTTGTCCTGGATCTCAGCTCAACTCTCTTCCACCGCTGACCACCCTGGGCTCCCCCTAAGACTCCTTCTCCTCACCCAGCCTTCCTTCTCAACCCACCTCCTCTGTCTTGGAACTTAACACCTCCGGATCTTACCAACTCACCAGACCTCACACAACCCCCACCGTTTCTCTTGCCTTACCCATTTCTGCTCCCGGCCCCCTTCGAAGCTCCAGTTTCATATTCTGACGACCCCCAGTCCGGCCTCCACGTATGCTCCTCTTTCTACCTCACCTTCCGTTGCCCTCCCCCCCCCACCCCCCCCTCGCGACTGTTCGGGATCTCCCTCCAAGCGCTTGTCCTTTCCGTCTCCTTGGGATCCCGCGCCCTCCGAAGTCACTACCCCACTGGACTCCACTCCAGATCCCCTCGCCCCCAGCGCAACCTGGCACAGCTCACTCAGAGTCGCGGCCTCTCCGCTCCCCGCCGGCCCCACGCAAGCCCGCGCCGCGCCCCCGCCCGGCGCTCTGCTCCGTCCAGCCCCGCCCGCTCGTCGCCGCAGCACCTGCTCCTGCTCCTCAAGCCGCAGCCGTCGCCTCTCCGCCCCTCCGGCAGCCCAGGCGTCCCAGCGGGTGGTCCTCTCGTCCGTCTGTCCGTGTGTCTGTTGGTCCACTGAGACCGACCTGTGCTAGGTGGGGGCAGAAGATTGAGGGCTGGGGAGCCGGAGGAGTGGAGTGGGGACCCGGGGCCGCCAGGGGGAGCCCGACCTATTCCTGAGCTGGAGGAGGGGCGGGCACAGGATCAAGCCCCGCCCCTCGCCGTTCACACCCCCGCCACGCCCCGCCTTCCTGTTCCAGATTCACAGTCTAGTTTTGCGGGTTTGCCCAATCAGATGGATCAAAAGAGATTCTTCCTGACCAAGAGGGGACACAGAGGGGAGTCGCGACCCGCCTTTCAGTCTGAGGACTGCAGCCCCTAAAGGCCTTGACTTTCCTCTTCCAATTTTCCCATTCTTAGTTGGGCCAATACCCACCCCTCCTGCAGGATTGGGCTTTGTGGATTCCCAGGGAAAGAAGGCACTGAGGGGCTGCGTCACCAGACTGGTGACCGGGAGGTATTAGGTGGCCCGAGGATTTCTCTACTGACTGCTTCTTCTCTTTGGGGATGCTCTTAATCTTTTCTAAGTCATGGATCCTTTGAGAATTTGATGAAAGCCACGGACTCCCTCCCCAGAAAATAATGCACCTTACTAGTAGGTGTAGGAACGCAGTTTCACCTCCACTTCAGGGGATGCTGGGTGCTGCAGCCCAGAAGCCTGGGTGGTTGCCTCTTCTTAATTATCCCACAACTACTGTAAAACTGTATTTTTTAATGTTTATTTATTTATTTTGAGAGGGGGTGCAACCAGGGAAGGGGCAGAGAAAGAGGAAGAGAGAGAACTTCAAGCAGGCTCCATGCTGTCAGCGCAGAGCCCTACATGGGGCTCAATATCACCAACTGTGAGATCATGACCTGAGCTGAAATCAAGAGTCGGATGCTTAACTGGCTGAGCCACCCAGACACCCCACTAAACCCCTGTATTTTAAAGAGAGTTTGAGCTATCAACACTTGCCTTACACCTGCTTACACCTGCAGCCTTGTTTCTTATACCTTAGGTAGTGGGAGGAACCTGGGTCTGAGGGGCTGTATTCGGGCTGGTTTGGGAACTGGGGGATTCAAGCTCTTGACCTGAACACGAGTGGTGCTTCTTCTGCAGGCATCAGCTTCGGATTGCCCTGTGGCTTGGGCTTCACGTGGGGAACCCCAGTTCTCAGCTGGGACAGAAAGCCTTCCAGGTCTTTTGGGGACAGTAATGGCCCTGTCCCCTCTCTGGGGCTCAGATCTTTATGGAACCCTGACCCATGTGTGTCCATTTGTTGGAGTGGGGGCTTGAGGCAGGGATGGAAAGATGGGGACAGTGGGGATATGGGCCACAGTGGGGCAGATTGTAATTTTCATAATGAGTTTTCCTTTTTCTCTCATACTCACCTGCAGGCAGAGTGAACACTGCTACTCAGGGTAAGTGTGAGCTTGGGCTATATTAACAGAGATGCAGTGCTTAGGGTGGGGAGGGGAGAACAGGATGATCAGAGTGGGGAGCTCAATGAGACAGGGTTACACAGGAAACCAGCCACTCAGCCACCAGAAAAGGAGCCATGGAACACCTCCTAGGGAGTTTGGGCACTATTGCAGAAACTCCAGGGGTTCAATGATAGTAGTTCTGTGTGGTCTAAAGTATAGAACCAGTATAGACACTGAGTGGAACAGGGGCAGGCTGTGATGTCACATATGGAAAAGTCAGTTCTAATAACCAGAGATGACCCATGTCTTTGGAGTATCCAAATCAAAGTTGGCAGACCATCAAGGATACTATGGAGGGGTTTGGGCCAGAATGGCCTTGGGCATCCTGCGAGACTCCAGTGTGGGCCTTACCCCACCCCTGCTACCTCCCTTCAATCCCTTGGGGTGTGGTGGGTGCAAGGTGAGGCCAGGGATGGAAATCTCCCTCCTCAGGCTCTGCTCTTGGGAGGCCCTTCAGTGGAGGGAGCTGCTAGGCCCCCAGAGACATCCTAGAGCTAGAAAGGCAAAGCCCTGCTTCATAGTATGGCCCTAAGGCCTCAGCTATTATCTGCTCCACCCTTTCCAGGAAGGTGAGCTGCTTACCCAAAGAGCTCAGACTCTTGCCCTGCTCCACCCTGCACCTCCTCATACACATCTCCTCCAAATACTACACTTGTCAGGTTCCTTTTTCACTCAAAACCCTTCTCTACTTCCCTTGTGTTCATTGGCTTCTTCCAGACTCTTTTTCCTGGCATTTAAGGCTCTCTGATATTATGCTCCCTCCCCCTGCCCTATGGGTCATTTCCTCTAACTCTGCCAGTCCAAGTCCCACCCCTCTCCCGCCCAACTCAAATCTTGCCTCCCCTAGGCTGTCTGCTAAGCCTTACAGAGCTCTCACTTCCTGATTCCCTCTGGCTCCTGGAATATCCAAAAGGTCTGTATTGGGCCTCTTTCCAGTGACTGGTGGGTTTTCCTTGCATTGCTCTGACGCCCTTGCAACCAAGAGGGACACAGGCCCAAGACTCCTGGGTCTACACCCAGAGTCTGGTATAGACAGTACTGAAGGCAACATGTAAATGATAATAATATGATATGTAAATGAGGACCTGCCATTTCTTGACTGAGGGCAGGTATGTACTCCTGTTTCATGATGCTGATAGAAGCAAAGGATATCTGTTGTTTTGGTCTCCCCAGTGTCTGGGCCTCAGCATCTCTGGCCAACACCTGGCCGACTTGTGTGGTATATGCACTGTGATTCCCTCTGAAGGACCACCCTTCTCCCATTCTGAATGCCTCTGTATGGGGGACACAGATGGGGTCATGTGATCCAAGCATAGCCAGTCAGTGTATCCTCGCCCTCGGGCCACAGTGTTTGGGTGGAGGTGGGGGTATGACCTAAGTTGGTCCATTGAGATTTGCTCCCAAGATTTTTGCTGGAACTATTGGGAAAAAGCATTTCTCCTTCAGAGGGATAGGGTCTATGCTGGAGGTGCTAGTGGCCATTTGTCATCAGGGAGGGAGAGGAAGATGGAACCCAGAAATGGAGACACATCCCTGATGTCAAACACGTGGATCCAGCCATGCTTGAAGTAGTACACTTCCTGGCCTTCTCCGTCATTTAGGGCAATACATTCCAGTTTTTGGTTAAGCCACTTTGAGTTGGATTCCTGTCATCTGTATTGGAAATAGTACCAATTCAGGGTACCCCACAATTTTAATCCAAGAAATAAAGTGAGAAAGAAGGGGACCACTTAGTCTCATGAGATAATCACAAAAATGCTATAACTGTTGTCATGGACTGAATTGTGTCCCATCCCCTAAATCCATTTGTTAATGCCCTAAATTCATATGTTGAAGCCCCCCAGTGTGACAGTATTTGGATATAGGACCTATGCAGAGGTAACTAAGTCCTCAGGAGAAAGCAAACTTATGACACCTTGATCTTGGACTTCCAGGCTCCAGAACTGTCAGAAAAAACTCTGCTGTTTAAGTCTCCTAGTCTGCTATTTTCTTATGGCAACCTGAGCAGACTAATACAACCTTCTTTTCACAGATAAGGAAATACACTTTTGCCTACACTAACACAGCTTCAGGTCTGCCTGATGCCAGGCAGGCAGGCTGGCTCCACTGGACCCCAGGCTGGTCCAGACTCCTGGTTCCTGCCCATCAGACTCAAGGCCTCCGGTAGGAAATAACCAATCTCTTTATTTACAAGTGATTGTACAGTGAGAAAGCCCAGGCAGGAGGCAGGGGCAGGGCGGGGTATGGGGCAGCACTTGGGCTCCAGCAGGTCACTTGTCTGCACGGACAAACGAGGCGAAGACGCTGTCCTTCCGGCTGAGCAGCTTCTCTGGCTCGTCGAACTCAAGGATGGCGCCACGTTTCAGGACAATCACCAAGTCTGCGCTCAGGATGGTGTGCACACGGTGCTGGGTGGGGCAGGAGGGGGCCGGTCAGGGTCGGGGGGGGGGGCAAAGAAGGGGCAGCTGGGGGTATCCCTCCTGCAGTTTGGAGGAGGAGGCCTGTGGATGGAATGTCCCATCTCTGTGGCCACTGCCTTTTCCTGGGGTGGCTGTGACTCCAAGCCCTCTGTCCACTAATGATACCCCCTTCCCTTACCAAATCTCAGCTCTGCCCTCACCTCTAGGCTTCAAGACTCAGGATTGCCCCACACCCCAACCTCCACTTCCTATGGAGCAGTAACCCTAGCCTAGCTCACGGGGCCTTGGAACCTCGAGAAAGAGAGAGGATCTGAAGAAGTGCAGGTGCAAATCCTCCCACACTCCACATCCTACAAGGCGGTTTCCCCACAAGCCCTCCAGACTCTTTGCTCTGCATTACTCCAGGGTCCTCTCTTGATTACCAGGCCCGGGGGTGAGCCCAGTGGCTGTCCTCTGATGGCAGCCTCAGGAGGCCAGTCTTCTCTCTGGGTGTTTCCCAAAACCCCAACAAGGGGCCCCTTACCGCGATGGTGACCACAGTGCGGTCTGCGAAGGCCGTCATCACCACCTTCTGGAGGATGTTTTCCTGCCAGGTGGGAGCGACAGCTGTTGGCTCATCTGCCTAGTGGATGGGGTCTGGCCTGGCTTTGGGGATGTGGGGCCCAGGTTTATGGTCCAGCTCCCATGTGATCCCAGTAGCCCACCACTCCCTCTGTCTGGTCCTTGTCTCCCAAGACCAACCAAGTTCTAGCATTCAGGAGCTGGGCTCAACCTGTTGGGGGCTCAGCTCTGTGCACGTACGTGTGCTGTATGTCTGGCTGTGCTGTGTGGCGGGTGATGAGTGTGAAGTCTCTGTGGGTCTGTGTGCAGCTTGTGTGTACGGACACTATAAACATGTCCTAAGACTGACTAGAATCAGGGTCCCCCAGTCCTTTGCCTTTTCTGCCACAAATGGCCCTTGATGTTAAAGACAACTTGAGCTTCAGGACCACTTCTTGCAAATTTCACCCTAACACCCCATGAAAACTGTCTCCAAGACCCCACCCCATTTATGTGCTCAGGACTGACCGTGGCCATGTCAATGGAAGCCGTGGCTTCGTCCATGATGAAGATGCTGGTCTTTCGCACGAAGGCCCGAGCCAGGCAGAACAGTTGCCTCTGACCCTGGCTGAAATTCTCCCCACCTTCAGTGATGATGGCATCTGAAAACAGCCCCGGGTGAGGGGGGAGGAGCAGGGCTGAGTTAATCTCGCATTGGGAGTTTAGTAGATGGCACGGCTTGGGGAATGTTGGAAAATGTATGTCTGGGGCAGATATGCAGGCATATGTCATGAGGACAGGTGTGCCCAGGGTTGCTGCGCCTTATCCAACGACACAGATGCTCTCTATGTGGATTTTCAAAGAGAAGAGCGCCCTCTGCAGGTTTGCACTGCTGTGCCCCAGGCAGTTCCAGGAGGGGGCTTGTGCACTGAGTGTGTATGTGCCGCATGTGTGTGGGCATTGGTGGGGTGATTCTCTGAAGCCAGGGCTTAGCCAGCCCCCACTGCCCCAGGGCTCTGCTGACATCTGGGGTGGGGGCAGGGTTTTCCCTGCAGCCTTGAAGAGTGACCTGAACCTGTGATTTCCCAGTCTGTCCTCTCCTTCCTTGGGGCAGAACTGGGCAGGCAGGTGGGTGGGGCGGGCAGGGCTGAATGCACTGCCATGATATGATGAACTTGCAAGCTGTGTCTCACAGCTGTCCCCCCTGGGCCCTGCGGGAGGAGCTAGCCCCTGAATTGACCAGTCGTGTGGCCTGGGACAACTCACTTGACCTCTCTGAGCTCCCATAAGGTAAAAGGTAAAACTAAACGGTTTCTAAACTAAACTCTGGGCAAACCAAAAACATGGGTGTGAGTTTTGCCTCCTAGCCCATCCAGACGTCCTTGCGTGCCTCCGGCTGCTCCAGCATGAATAGTTACCCAGGCCTCCCGGCAGCGCCTTCACCACCAGCTTCAGCTGGGCTATCTCCAGGGCCTCCCACAGCGTGCTGTCAGAGCACTTCTTCTCCGGGTCCAGGTTAAATCTGGAGGGTGACACAGAAAGTCCCCTTAGGGAAGGGAGCAGGGGCCTGGCTCCGTCCCTGGGGACTGGCAGAGAGCGAGGCTGGTGAAGGGAACAGGGAGCCAGAACCGATCGCCTCCGGGGCCTGGCTGGCAGGGGGCAGCCAGCTGGTGAGTGGGTGGAGGAAAGTATTCCCGGCCTGATGGTTAGGCTACCCCCTCCAGTGCCTGCCTAGGCCTAACGGGGAAAAAGAACGGCACGGGGGTAAAACTGTGAGGGACCAGGTCAGCCCATAGTGCCCAGAGCCTGAGCAGGGCTTCCTGCCCAGGATGATGGGTACCCAGCCAGGCGCTCCTGGCCTTACCCACCCCCCTCCTCTCTATGCTCCAGATCCGAGGTGCAGGGCCTGGGCCCGGGGTGGGCTTGGTGGAGTGGTGGGGCTCACCGGATGGTGCCACTGAAGAGGACGGGGTCCTGCAGGATGATAGAGAGGCGTGAGCGCAGGGTGTGCAGCGGCAGTTTGGCGATGTCGATGCCGTCGATGATGATACGCCCTGTGTGGGAACAGTGTCTCAGGTGGGGCACCAGGGAGTGAGGAAGCTGGCGGTGCTGGGGGCAGGGTCAGCCTGGGATATGGGTCCCATGGAGGATGTGGGGGGGGGGGCAGTGATTGCTGGGCCTCCTATGACATCTGACCACACACCAGGACTGAGGTCCCATCTGGTGGCTGTGGGTACACATGGGGTGCCTGTCATACAACTCACCTTCGAACATGTCCACCATGCGGAAGAAGGCAAGAGAGAAGGAGGACTTCCCACTGCCTGTGCGGCCACAGATCCCAATCTGGAGAGAGGGGCAGGTACACTGTGAGTAGCTGTGGGGTACGCAGGCATTGGAGGTCACAGCATCTCTTTTGTCTTGGCTTTCTGACCAGTTTGTTTTTTGGCCGGGCCCGGGCTGAAGTTTGAGCTTGCTTCCTGCAGTCTAGAGGGGTCTAGAGGGGCCTCCCACAGGGACCATTTTCCTGGGCTTGGGCGTAGGTCTTGCTGTGCCTGGTATGGGGCTGCAGGGGAAATGCCGGGGCGCTCGTACATACTCTGTGTGCACGGGTATGGTAGGGGGGCATGGGGCGTCTGAGTGTGGTGTGCAGGGATGTATCTGGGTGCCCCACCTTAAACTGCAGTCCTCTCTGACCCACTTGCTTCCTGGCCCATGGGTACCCACAGAAATGACAATAAGGGATGAGTACAAAGACAGAGATGGTGACAGAGAAGGATGAGAGAGGCAGAGACAGATGGGAGGAGCCAGAGGCAGGGACAGAGGTACACCTAAAGGTCCTAGATAATGAGACGGACAGTCACAGCCAAAGACAGAGAGACAGAGACAAAGAGAAGGAGAGGGGCAGCGTCAGAGCAGAGGGGGGGCGAGGAGGGAATCAGAGAGTTGGGTCAGAGGGCCAGGCAGGGGCTCCCTCCCCAGGACAAGTGCAGCCTCCCTCTCTGCCCCTATGACCTGCTCTGAAACTCAGGGGGCAGTGCTCTGGTAGAGACCCCGGCCATTTGCAGGGGGGCTCTGACGAAAGCCCTTTAAGCCAGGGGAGTCTGGAGTGTCCATCTCCTTAGTGGGTGAGTGAGGGCAGCTGAAGGAGAAGGAAGAGGGGGTGGGGCAAAGGCGGCCTGAGCCTTGTCGGTGTGAGGAGCCCAGGCTGGAGACTGGGGCATCTGACTGGGTGTGAGTCCTGGAAGGCCCCGGGGGGCCATGAGGTGACTCTGTGAGGCCGTCCAGCCCTATGTCCTGCCAGCCCACTGACCTTCTGTCCTGGGGAGATGAGGGCGTTGACGTGCTTCAGCACTGGCTTCAGGGAGCTGTCATAGCGCACACTCAGGTTCTGGATCTGGATCTTCCCTTGGTCTGGCCAGTTCTTCGGGATCAGCGAGGGTGCTGAGGGCCAGGCCGGGGGTCAGGCAGCACATGGGAGCCGCAGCTGGTATCCAGGAGGGCCAGCCTACCCCAGCCTCGCTTGTGGCCGCCTCAAGCCGGACATGCCCCTCCTCCGGGCCTCTCCCCTGGCATGCCCTCTCCTCTGGCCCCTCACCTAGCAGTCCCTCGTAGCTCTCCGCTTCGGTTTTCAGCAGCCCGTGGATGCGTTTCACAGCTCCCAGCTGGATCTCCATGTCTGCTAGGTTCCTCACCATCCAGTTGAGGTAGTTGGAGACCTGTGGGGAGTCAGTGGTCACTCGGTTCAACCCTGGCCACCGGGATGCCTCGTTTTACAGCTGAGGGGCCAAAGGTCCTCAATGCCTTCTGCTGACTGTTCAGGGTAGGCCCTCCCTGGAGGCACCGGAGGGTTATAATGAATGTGGATCCTTACCCACCACCTGTCTGCGGCCCCAGTCCTGGGTTAGCCCTCCTGCCCACGTGGTCCGTCCTGCATTGGACTCACGGTAGCTTGGGGTAAGGCCTGAAGGGTGTCTGAGTTGGGGAAGGTGCCTGAGATTCCCCAACTGCTGGTATCTGAGCCCTCCCCTGCCCTAGTCTGCTGCCACTCACCATTAGGGCATAGGTAAGGCCCAGGCCCACCAGGCCAGCAGAGAGGTCCCTGTGCAGGGAGTTGGAGATGGAGGTCACGGCTGCGATGAGGACCACACATGCACCAATGTACTCCTGTGGAGGGAGGGGAGCCGGCCTGGGCCCTCAGGGGTTGAAGCCACAGCCACAGTGTCCCCCCACCCACCTCACTCCCTTCAGGACAGAGGGCGGCTCACCCTCTGCACGTCACCTGAGGACACCTGCACGTCATCAGACACCCAGGAGGCCTTGAAGGCTGGAGCCCCAGGAGACAACGTGTGCACACAGCTTACGCTGCTCCCCCTACCCATCTGCACATGCCTGAACACGCACGCCCCACCAGCTGGCCCACACAGGTCATATGAGCCACTTCAGACACACACTCATCACAGTTCAATACACAACTGTTCTGGCTACTGGCACACACCCCAGGTACACAAGGCCCCAGGCAGTGACGGGGAAGAGGAGGCTCCGGTCAGACACCAGGAGGGCTGCCGGGGCTGGGAGAAGCAGGAGGGCTCGGTGCCCACCCTGTATGCACACACAAGCTGGTATTCCATCCTCTTTTCCTGCCCTCTGGCCCATGTTTGGCCCTTGCTCTGGCTCCACCGGCCTATCAGAAGCCCCTTTCCCGGGGCCCGGGGTGGGAGGGGGGTGGCACTTGCCATGCGGACTTCTAGCCATCTGTTGGCAGCGGTGAGGAAGAGGGAGGCAATGTTGTTGGAGTCTGTGTATTCAAGGAGCTTCTGCTGGAACCTAGCCTCATACCTGGAGGGAGGATGAGGAGGGTCTGAGGGTCCACATGGCCCCCAGGCCTCTCCTCACTTACAGAGAAGCAGCCGGGAGACATGTCATATCTGACCTTATGTATGCCATTCCTCTCTGGACTGCCCTTCCAGCTCCTTGCTACCTCCTCCCTCCTTCGAACTCCTGTTCTCACCCCAAAACCTGTTCTCTCCAGGGCATCCCCTTTACAGTAAAGGGCACCTCTGCCCCTCTAGATGTTCAGGCCAGAAATGAAGGAATTGCCTGGATTCACATCCAATCCCTCCACAAGATGTCTTATTTCTACCTCCAAAATCGCCCTTGCCTCTGCCTGCCCCTCTCCCTGCTTGTTTCCCCATAGGTCTGCCTGCTGTTTCCCCACAGGCTACTCTGTACACAGCAGCCAGCATCATCTTTGTAAATTATACATTGTGTCCCATCTCTCCCCTGCTTAGAATATCAATGGCTTTGAGGCTAAAGAACCACCTCCTTGCCAGGAGCCTGTTTGAGCTGGCTCCTGCCAACCTAGCATCCTTCCATGCCACAAATTCCCTTGCTCACTGCATTGCAGCCACAGAAATTACAATAAAGTAACTTATTACTTTTCCTTTTTTGGTTTTGTGATAATGCCGAGGTCTTCCCCACCCCAGGGTCTTTGTACATGCTCTTCCCTCTGCCCAGAATGCTTTCTCCTCTGCTCTTCACAAAGCTGACTCCTCTCAGCATTCAGGCTTTACCTTAAGTGGCACCTCCTCTGGGTGGCCTTTCCTGACCTATTGTTCTCCAGCTCTGCAGCCTGTTTGTTTCATAATCTTTGCTCATATATTCATTTCTCTAGTCGCTTATCTCCCTCATGAGACTAAACTCCATGAGACTGGAGCCCATGGCTGTTTTGTTCGCCAGTGCATCCCCAGCACCTGTCACTGTCAATAAATGCTTGTTGAATGAATGCATGGAACCTTCCCTGACCCTCTAAGGTATATGGGATCTCTCTGTACAAGGAACTCTGGAGGCTTCTTCCCCGCCTTTGCATCCTCATCAATTTCTCCTTGCGTTACTTCAGTTAGACCTGCTTCTTCTCTCTGACCAGCCTGGGCTCCTGGTCTCACTCTTCTTGACCGCCCCCTCACACTTGGCTGGCCTGGCCAGGCCCAGAGGAGGGAGTGGAGGACTTGCTTAATGATGAGCCAAGGAAGGAATGGAAGCTATCTTAGCACTGGTTTCAAGGAAACAACTGAGGAGACTCAGAGGGACTCAAAAGAAGTCTTACTGGGCATTTGCTTTTCACTCCTGGAAGGTGTTTGTTCTGCTTTGATTATTTCTGGGTAGAGGGGCCGTGCCCGAACTGTATGTCTGAGGAGAGCAAAGTGAGTCTCTGAGGTGTGAGAGAGCGTGTGATTGCACAGCCACGGGTGGCCGTGTGGGGGTGGGTGATGCGGCTGAGGCAAATGTGCGACCCCACGTCTGACGGGTGTGACTGAGTGCGCACCGAGGGTGTCTGTGTGTGTGCATGCGCGCGTGTGTGTGTGTGAGACGGGAGAGCCTGAGGGGTGGGTGTGCGTGAGGGTGTGTGGGAGATGCAACTTGTGGGACAGGTGTGTGGCGATGTGAGGAATGTGGAAGGAGGTCCAGCTTGGGGCCACGCACACCCACGTTGGCTTCTGAGCGTTCTTACCCACTGGCTGGGTGTCAGGACCGAGGTTCAGTTTCCTCATGAGTAAAACGGGGACAGTAATGGTTCCTGCCTAGACTGAAACAACGTCTGAGCCCAACACTGAGTCCAGGGCTGGGAACTCTGGAAGCTTTTTTGGGGGAAAAAGCAAACTTTTTTCTCCTAGAGAAACCAGAAGGTCCAACAGGCCTGGGTTCCAACCCTGGCACTGGCTCTCAACCATGTGTGTGGCCTCAGGTGGGTTACTCAGCCTCATCTGTTGAACGTGGCTGCTCGTATCCATGTCCTGGGGCTCTGGAGAGGATGAAATGCAATAATCCACACACAGCACTTAGCACAGTGCCTGGCGTGTGCTGAGCGCACAATCAATAAATGCTAGTTAGCGCTCAACAGGGCAGGCTGCTGGGCAAAAGCCAATGAATTGACCACATCCAGGGATGACTACAAAGCCCTTCATTCAAATGTAAAACTCACCCACTGTGTCAGTGGAGGGTGTGGGGGGCTTCACTGGGCAGTAGTTCCTCTGCCGGAGGGTAGGCTGGGTCTGAAGCTGGTTGCTGGATCCACTCAGATCCTACTGAGGGGGTCTGGCCTCTTGAGGAAAGCCACAATCTATCTGCCCGTGGCCCAGCCCAAAGGCCTCCAGGACACCATGTGTAAGGGGAACGTTGCTAAGACTGAGAAGAGGCCAGGTCCAGGGGTGTTGAGGGCCTTGGAAGTGAAGGGAACTGGGGAGATGCAGGCTAGAGACAGGAAGGGGGCTCAGAGGAGACCTTAGAGTCACGCCAGGTTTCAAGAGGCTTCTTTGTGGAAGACGTCACAGGCTTGTAAAGGGGCACAGGATGTCCAGGAAGCAGAGCCAAGGCCAGGGCAGAGCTCTGCTTTGCTTTCCTTTACTCAGACAAGACCCCGCAGATGACCTGTCACTGGCCCCAGATGCCCCAGGGAGTGAGGGGGGGCTGCAGTGCTGTACCCGGGGCCTGGACATGTCTCCTAGGGCTTTGGGGCTTAGAGAGAGGAGATACAAGCCACTCTGATCCTCTTGGCTGGTCCTTGAGCCCTAGGGTTACTCCTGGACATGGGACTTGGTGTTACATGGTTATTGTCACACCCTGCACAGCTGTGCCATCCTAAAAATAACCTGGAATCGCTCTCCAGGTGAGGCTGGGAGACCAGAGTCCAACTCTCTGAGTTAGGGGTCTTTGGCCTGTCTGCCTGGAGGAGAGATGCCCTAATACATCAGGCAGAGGCTGGAACAGGGAGCAATAGCCCCCTCCCCTCCCCAGGCAGCCCCAGACACTCCTGTCCAGCCCAGCACCATGATTTAGGATGTAGAGGAGGGGCACTGAAGTTTTGGGGGGAATTCCTCCAGCTTGGTGAACTTTTATCTACCCTTTGATGCTAGCTCCAATGACTTCTCCTCTATGAAGCCTTCCATGACTACCTCCCTTCTCTGTCCCCATAGCCTGTGTTCCCCTTTCTTTCAGAGTACCTGCCACATGGGTTTCTCCTGGCCTGAACTTTGTAAAACAGCCTGTACCGTGTTTAAAAAACCACTGTGGGGGCGCCTGGGTGGCTCAGTTGGTTAAGCATCTGACTCCGGCTTAGGTCACGGTCTCACGGTTCGTGAGTTCGAGCCCTGCATCGGGATCTGTGCTGGCAGCTCAGAGCCTGGAGCCTGCTTCGGATTCTGAGTCCCCCTCTCTCTACCCCTCCACCACTTGTGCTCTCTCTCTCTCTCTCTCAAAAATAAATAAACATTTTTTAAAAAAGCCATTGTGATTTGTGAATACCAACATACTCCTCATGGGTGCCAGGAAATTCTAGGTCATCCAGTATACAGATCTTGATACTTGTGGGCAAGGTAATGGTGGTCAAAATGCATCTGAATTTAATTGTTTATATTGATAATCCTGGATTGTAAATGCCTTCAGGGCAGGGACTCATCTGACTCATCTCTGTCTTTTTAGTGCCTGGCATGGGTTTTAGCTCAGTAAATGTTTATTGAATGAATGAGTAGGTTCAAATCTGGGCTTCATGGGACCTCACACAGAGTGGTTATATAACATCTCTGAACCTCAATTTCCTTATCTGGGAAATGGGAATAATCATGCTAACTGCCTCGGATTGCAGTGCAGAATGAATGAGATTGGCATGTAAAGTATTTGGCATAGTGTTTGAGTCACTGAAGGTTCTCAAAAGACGGCCTCAGGGCCGGCCCACATGATGTAAAAATCTTTAATAGCATTGCTATGTGAGGATATGTCCCAGCCTTGTTTCTTTTCATACCCTGTCTTAGTTCACAGAGGCTCTGGACTTGGCTGCAGGGCTGAGATTTTCCTCTCTGGATCATACAGTGGAGCCTACTGGACCTAACCCCTCTGGTGCACATCATCTGGGCCTTGGGGCCTGAGGAGGGCTTGGGAGACATGTGTCCTGGGCCTTCCTAAGCCAAGCCCTGAGAACTAAATCGCAGGACCTGCGGCCCTGGCCCCACCCGCACCCAGCCCCACCTCGGGGTACATCTGGTACCTGAAGGCCCGGATGGTGGTGAGGCCTTCCACGGTTTCAGCGAAGTGGGACAGCAGGGGGAGCTGGGTGGTGTCATCTAGTTGCTGCAGGTCCCTGTGCAGGGGAGAGGAGCAGAACGGTTAAGAGGGCAGGCTCCCGGCTCAGCCTGGGTCTGAATCCTAGCTCCACCCCCCACCACTGTTTGGGCAAATGGCTTCACCTCTTCAGATCTCAGTGTCTCACCTGTAAAGAGGGAAGATAACGGTACCACCCCAGCAAGCTGTTGTGGAAAATGCTTGAACAGCATGCCGGTGCAGCTACTGTCATCCAGGGCATCATCCACCTTGCACGGTCCCTGCCCCGCTGCACAGCCTCACTCTCCGTGCGGTGAGGCTGGTCAGGCACTGTCGGTTCCCTTTCACAGGTGAACAACTTGAACCTTGAGATGGCTCGTGAAAGGAACTGAAAGACCTAACTCAAAGCTTTCCATCCCTTCCCAGGAACCACGATAGGTTTTGGCACAACACAGGCCAGTATCTAGAAAGCTCCTTGAGGGGGAAAGGCCAGAGGTTTTCAAGGCAACAGAATCGCTCCTGCTCCTCACCGCTGCACCTTTTCAAGCACATTAGTGCCAGGGAGGCCAGCTTGGGATGCAGGAAGCAGCTTTCCTGGACAGACTGTCCCCAAGGCAGAGTGGATGCCAGGGGAACAGGGTGGTTTCTCTGGCAGAAGAAAGGAACTTTGTAAAACATCTTGTACAGTGTTTAAAAAGCCACTGTGACTTGTGAATACCAACATGCTCCTCATGGGTGCCAAGGGATTCTAGGTCATCCAGTACACAGATCTTGATTCTGATGGGCAAGGTGATTGTGGTCAGAATGTATCTAAATTTAATCGTTTTTATTGATAATCAGTATTTTGACTCCAGTTGCTTATCAACTATGTGCACTTGGGAAAGGTGCTTAACCTTTTTGACTACAACCTGCAGTAAGAAATGCATTTTATATCACAAGTCAGTGTGTGTGTGAACACGCGTGTGCGCGCACACACGTACACACACGCACATGTACACACACACCCCTATGTGACCCCAACAAAGGTTTTATGAATCAAAACTTACTGCTACTGTGTGTATATGGTTTGAGAGTATCTGTTCAGTTTCATTTTTTAAAAATGCTGGCTGTGATCTATGATATTGATTTCATGACCCACGGACAGGTTGTAATTGGCAGTTTGATAAACACTGGTCCAGAGATTTTTTCAAAATTTTCGTAAAATTATTTGAACCTAAGAGTTTAACAGAATCACTCCCAGAAAGAACTTCTAGAGCATCTTCTTAGAAAATGTTGAGTAGGAAAAAAAGGCTGTGTGGCTCCAAGGTTCCTGAGGGAGAATACGATCAATATGAAAGGCTTCTTCAAGTCAAGGCTTCCAAGTCAAGGCTCTGGACCCTGCGAGCTGGGAGGTATGGTTGCCATAACACCCCTCCCATCAGGTGCCCCCCTGATTTCGTGCATCAGCAATCAGCCTGGTCACTGGACTCATAGAACCCTCCTGAGAATCATTTTGGCAAAATGAATGAAGGGCATAAACATGTATATACATCCTGACCTAGCAATTCCATTTCTGACCATATCTTTTAAGGCAATATTTGAAATATTAATGGCGATGTGTGTGTGTGTGTGTGTGTGTGCTGAGAGATGGTTACATCAGGATAGTGGGAGATGAATCTATTTCCTTCATTTCTATTTTCCTTTTCAGGGGGATAGGACTCTACTACTTTTTGATGATTACTCTAATATGAGTACCAAACTGCCTATTGCAAAGCACCTCCCATCCCTCATTCCCCTGAGGCTGGCAAAGACTGCCATCACCTGGATGCCACCCGGAAGTACTTCTGGATGAAGTAGCACACCACGGCCAGGGGCAAGAGGGCCACGAGGAACACAGGCGTGACATAGGAGATGACAGCCACGGCTGAGACACAGAGCAGGGTGGAGCGGCTCAGGCACTCCAGCGTGGATGGGATGTGCTGACGGAGGGGAGGGTGAGAGAGGGAGGTGAGTTTTGGTGTTTCTCTTCAGTGCGTTACCTGCCGCCATGTTTTTCTCTCTCACATTATTACAGGCACACGTCTCATATCTCCAGCTACACTGTAGACTCCCTGAGAACAGGAATCAGGACTTTGTTTCCCCACCATCTAGTACGATGGCAAATAAAGAACACAAGCTGAATTGAAATGAATATTCTTCACAGAATCAGTCACCTTGGTTCAGAATATGCTGGAACCTTACTGAAGTGAGCCAGAGGGTATTGGATGGAAGCCAAAGGGATGTGGTTTCCCTCAGCCTTATCATGAAGATCTCACAGGGGAAGCATCTCACAGAGGCAGCATTATAATCAGATTGGGGCCCCTGGTTTCCTCCCACAGGGCTCTGATCACCAGATCTGGGGAAGCCAGCACCAGAGAGGAAAAGCTCCTAGGGGTCTGGTCTCTCTCTGAACTGGGGAAATGGGTCACAGTCCTGTGTACCTGGTCAATGGTGTTACAGTCAGCTGAAAATCTATTCAGGATGCTTCCAAGGGGCGTGGTCTCAAAAAACCTAAGAGGCAACCAGAAGAAGTTACTCATTCATTTATTGATTTTCTTCCTGTTTATCGAGTGAGGGTAGTGATTTCTTTCATTCCGGTGTCTCTGGAGTCATCCCTGGGTCTGGTTTTCTAGGGGCGGTTGCCTTTGCAAGTCTGTAGATATCTGGCCTGCGTTCCTGAGAATTTCTGCAGCTGCCCACAGGGGCGCTGGCCCCTCACTAACCTCTCTGGCTCTCAAGCCCATGTATGACAATTGCCACCTTCCTCAGCTCTTGCTCAGCCTGACTCACTCAGCAGCTATCCTGGGGACAAATAGTCTTCTCCAGAGGGATGATGTGCCAGGGGGAACAGGGCCCTGTGGACAGTCTGTCAGCTGGCTGACCCTGCAAGGCTACTCTGCCTGTCATCACTCTGGCTGTGACCCAGAATCAGCCCAACCCCAACCAGAGGATTTCAGAAACACAGATCTGGGACAAATAGGGGGTAAGTAAACTTTGAGGTCATGTCTGTGGACCACAGGGAGCTCACAAGACCGAAAAGTAAAAAGTGTAGTCAGATGGTGAGTCTGGCACTGACTGGGCCCAGATAACCTGTTTGCCTGTTGTGCTTTAAGACTGAGTCAGCCCCGGGGCACCTGGGCGGCTCAGGTCATGATCTTGCAGTTTGTGAGTTCGAGACCCGCATTGGGCTCTGTGCTAACAGCTCAGAGCCTGAAGCCTGTTTTGGATTCTGTGTCTCCCCTCTCTCTACCCCTCCTTTGCTCACACTCTGTGTCTCTCTGTCTCTTAATAATAAATAAACGTTAAAAAATTTTTTTTAAAAAAGACTGAGTCAGCCAGTCTATTGGGCAGTGACCACTTTAAACCTCTTTCCCACCAAGCAGACTTTGGGTTATTATCCAGCCCAACACAGGGGATGAAAACATGTCCCCATGTCCCCAGTGTCAGAACCTGCAGGTTGGCTGAGGGTATAGGGGGAGAGCTGAATCTGTGGGTGGAGATAGGCAGATGACATCTGTCTAGGGAAAGGAACCTCACATCTATGCAGAGCCTGCAGACTCTCACTTTGAAGGGCTGTTGTGACAATTAGATGAGCTAATCATATAAAATGCCTAGCACCAGGTGTGGCTGAATAAATGCTGGTTTTCCTCTGCTTTCTGCTCTGAGGAAGGCACTTTTACACACACTGTCTCCTTGAGTACCCCCAGCAGCCTGTGACAGAGGTTGCATATCCCCATTTAATAGATGGGAGAACTGAGGCCAGGAGAACAGTGACTTGCCCACAGCCCCAGCATGGTTGGGGGGAGCAGTGTACCTCATGGGAGCCAGGATGATCCGGTTCAGCAGGCTGCGGTGCAACCTTTTGGCCACCTTCAGCCCGGTCCATTCTACGGTGACAGATGTGACAAGGCACAGCACAATGCCCAGGCTGCAGAGCACCGTGAACACCATGGCATAGACAGTCTGGTCGAGGGAGCACTCCTGGGCCGGGCAGAGAATGAGGCGGGGTCCCGGGGGTGTCCATGGCTCAGCCCTCTCCCCCCAGCCCCTGCCCTGGGGCTGCCGGCCACACCTGGCTGAGGGAGCAGTTCCTGGCTGCTGGGTTCAGGGTCAGGGCACTGTCGGTCCACTTGGCCAGCCAGTAGTCAATGGCCACCAAGACCATGTGCTTGAGCAGCTGGGAGAAGACCAGCAGCGACAGGAGCAGGATGCCGGCGGATGACAGATACTTGGCACAGGCTCGCCACGGGATCTTGGCACGCTGGTGCAGCACTGAAGACAGGTTGTCCTCCTCCTCGCTCTCAGCTGCCTCCTCTGCAGGCCACAAGAACCCACCCTGTGGCTTCACATTTCACATCCCTCTGAGGGCGAACCGGTGGGGGGGGGCATGTTATCCCCACTTACAGATGGGAAAACTGAGGCACACCAAGGGAGAGGGATTTGATGAAGGTCACACTATCTCACCACCCCAGAACCCCAAACCCTAGTCTCCCCACGGTCAGTCAGACCTCAGGCCAGGATTTCATTCCTAGTCCCACTGTCTGTACCTTCCTCCTCTTCCTCATCTTGCAGGAGGCCGTCTCTTGAGGACATGGCCCGGGGCAGACCCTGAGGTGGCTCAGTGGCTTTTCTCTCCATGACAGTCTCCTGAAAGACAGGTGGGGCCTGGCCAATGTCCTCAGAATGTGCAGAGGGGAAAGGGAGGGACGGCGGCAGCCACCCCTGGCCGTGACCAGTGTCAGGTTTCCAGGTTGCCCCACCTGGGGGAGGGTCCAGATGGACATGAGTCTTGGCAGAATTTACTCCTCCTGTTTATCAGCTTAAAATAGTCCGATATTCCTGTGGGAGACCATCTCTCCCCTATTCTTAGTCTCCGTGACTCAGGTGGGCTGATCATTCTCCTTGGTGTGGGAGAATGAGACCCAGGGTGGGCTTCAGGGACTTCTGCTGAACTGTTGTGGAAGAGGCACTCTCAAATTGGCCGAGGTGTGGAGCTGGGAGAATGTAAGCCTACGGCTGCTGATAGCTCTCTCTGCTGCCACAAGAATGGAATGCTGCCACAGTCTGAGGGGAGCAGAGCCAAGGAGGGAGAGAAACAGGTTCCTGATGACATTCTTTAACTACCTGGATCCAGCTTCACCTGAAGCCGACACTTTTTAGTTTCATGAGCTGAACAATCCTTAACTCCTCCCTCTTTTTCTTTGCTTAGCCAGTTTGAGTTGATTCTCTGAAGCTTTATAACTACATGGTTTCTGATTATTTGAGGATAAGTGGAAGGTGTCCACCTGATTCTGCCTTGAGTAGCTGGCACAGGTACTGGCTCTCCTCGGGCAGGAGGAAGTTCATGCTCAGCTCCCACATCTGTCCTTTGAGGGGTTTCCTAGGCCAATGAGGGCAGGCTCCTCAGAGGGTGGCTGCCTGGCCCTTAGGACATACTCACCTTCTCCAGCTCTTGGTCCTGCCGGTTCATGAGGGTCTTCCAGTGCTCAAAGAGCTGGCACTCAGACCTCTGGAAGTCCTTGAGCGTGCCCTCCCTCTGGATGGTGCCGTCCTTCATCGCAATGATCTGGAAAGGAAGACACAGACCCGGCCCAGGGGCTGAATAGAAAAGGGGAGTGGCGGTCACACCCCTACCTTGCTAAGGAGTCTGAGATGGACATGTACACACCCTCTCCCCCACCACAACTGGCCACTGGCTTTCCCACTGCAGTGAGCTGGTAGTGATAACCTATCCCCACCAACACACTCCCAAGATTGAGAGATTGGTACTTCTGGGGGGTAATTCTCAGTGGTTGCCCCATGGTTGCTAAGAGGGTTTGCAGAACAAATTAGCTCCTGGTCCAGGTGTCTGATTCCTTGCAAGGATTCCATCCGTGGCTGCCATTTACCCACACTTAACAGCCAATTGCACGCTACCTTTAGCTCCTCCTAATGGCAGGTCTGGTGGGTTCCACCGGGGGTTGACAAAGCACCTATTGGTCTAAGTGTGTGTGGCCATGCCTCTTTAAAATCAATAAAACTGATTTCATTTGAAACACTCAATGTTTCACACCCATGGACACTCCGCATTAATTCAGAAACCCACCTCTGTTCTCTTACCCCTACCGAGCCCATGCTGGGGTGTAGGGAGCGATGCCTGGGAGTCCTGTTCACTGACACTTCAAGGGACCAGGCATGTCTGTGACAGCCTTCTTTGGACTAAAGCTTGTCCTGAACTGCCTTGCCACGGTCACCCTGGAAACTCAGACACAGACCTTCTGCACCTGTTTTAATAGTTTTTTTTTTTTATCCGGATTTTTTTTCTTTTTTCATAGTAGAGGATTTCACCACATGCAGAAGGAAGACCTAGGGCCATATAGCACAGGCCTGAAGCTCAAGGACGCCCTTAATTTTCAGGGGCAAATTTTGCCTCAGGAGTCAGGCAAGGTCCAGATTTTAAAAGTCACATGATTTCCACCTTAAATGTTAAATGCTTTCCAATTAATTAAAAAGTAACTGTTATCTACAGATTGAGGAGTATGGAAATGTGGTCAATGTGGGGTTTCACCAAGTCGCATTCTAATATTGAAGCTTCTGCGACTACTTGTATTGTTGGTTTCCATATTTCCATCTGATTCTGACTTGAATCCGTCCGACCTTCTGTGGGTCAGAGGGTGGACAGGCAGATGGCTTTCCCATCCAAATAGGCAGTCCCAAGGCCAGGGGGGTGAGTCATCAACCCGGGCCATAAACAGAGGATGGGAATCGAATGTCTGCTTCTTTCTGAGACTTCTTGGTGCCAGCCTTGCAGGTACCACAGGGGCCCCAGGTGAGGATGGAATGTCTGCAGCTGTAGGTGATGTGAAACCCTTGGCCTGTGCAGGGTCTACCCAGCCTGCAGGAAGCCATTCAGTGTGGATCTCTTCTGCTTTGTGGCCCTCAGCAATGGCTACTGAGACACTGAGTGACTCCTTTGAAGATGTTCTACTGCTTCTGCCCCCTCAGCCCTCCACAGCTTGATCTCCTTGTGGCCTCTCACCCAGTCTGCATGTGGCAGGTACTGTAGCTTGTGGGTCACTAGGACCACTGTCCTCTTGTCATCCTGGAGCAGCTCAAGGATCCCGGCCTGCATCAGGTGGTCACTCAGATGGACATCCAGAGCTGAGAAGGGGTCATCCTGGGCAGAGGGGAGAACGTGGGGGCAAATGTGGGCAGAGGGGGTAACAGTGAGTATAAAAACCATCAGAGTTGTACCAACTCTGGTCTAGGGACTGACACTAGTTAGCTGAATGTCCTTGGATAATGTACTTCACCTCTCTGGGCTTTAGATGCCTCATCTTAAAACGAGGCAGTTATGAGTTATATGGCTCTCAATTTAATCACATACACTTCCTGACTCTTGAACATTCAATAGCTCCCCACTGCCTACCAACTCTGAATTCCTTAGCACGGTGATCTAGGCCCGTTGTTACTTGCTCAGTCTGTCTTTCTGGTCTCACTTGTCTGTCCTGTCTAATCTCCCTGTACTCCAGGATTCCAGAGAACTTGCCATTCCAGGTTTTTACCTATGCTGTTTCCTCTGCCGGAAGCACCATTTTGTCTCTTGTCTGCCTGGTGAACTCCTACTCATCCTTCAGTGCTCCATCCTAGCTCTTCCTGTGTCCTCTCTTGATTCCATGCCTAATCCTCCCTCCTCTCGATTCCAGTTGTGATAACTATTTGTCCACTCCTGTGAGGCCCCCAGGAACTGATACCCCTTGTGCCTGTGCCAGGTACAGAGTAGGAGCTTAATACACATTTGCTGAAATAATCTAAAATATCCACTTGACTTCTTTCTAACAAGGTTGTTTAAAGCTCATATGAGATCATGAATAAGCTAGGGGCACCTGGGTGGCTCAGTCGGTTAAGCGACTGACTTTGGGTCAGGTCATGATCTCACCGCTCATGAGTTCAAGCCCTGTGTCGGGCTCTGTGTTGACAGCTCAGAGCCTGGATCCTGCTTCGGATTCTGTGTCTCCTCCTCTCTGCCCCTTCCCTGATTGTGTGCTCTCTCTCTCTCTTTCTCAAAAATAAACATTAAAAAAAAAAAGATCATGAATAAGCTAGTACTTTGTAAAGTGCTATGTTGGATGGTAACAAAGACTATGAACCTTTACATTTTGAAGTGTGTTTATTGGAGAGCTTTTACGTGTGTTGGGAACAGGGGGAGCACATAAAGCCGGATCAGAGACCTGGTTCCTTCTTCTGACTCCCTACCCAAATGGCCTTCCTCTTTCCTTCTGTTTACCTGACTCACTCTTCCAGAAAGCTCTCCCTGATTATTCTAGCCCTCATAGTTGTCTCCCTGGACAAGCCTCCTCCTAGACTGTGCTGCACAGTTTGGCTTTCAACTGGGCCGTGGCTCTTGAGTGTGGGTGAGCTCTATCTCCTAGTCAGATTCTAAATCTTTGAGGCCAAGGCCTGGCCCTCAGAATTCTTCAGTATCAACTAAGACACCTCACACAGAACTTGGCATGAAATAGGGCAGGCACAGCTCATTAGTTTATCTCACATTTGATTGCTAGTGACTACTCGGAGTGGGGTGGTGACAAGGATTCTGAGGCCAGGTTAAGTTTCTGTGGGAAACTTATCTAGTTAATGTGGGGTTCCACAGAACTGCATTCATTGATGATACTGAATTTTCTATTACCCCTGCTGTGATCAATTAGCAATGTCTGCTCGGAACACAGGATTGGAAGTGACAGCATACTTTCCATGTATCTGCCGTTATTGTACTGGGGCTAAGTGTTGATAGGTTAAGGCTGTCCTATAGGGAGGCAGCTTGTAATTACTACTTGTCTTCCCTCATGGCTACTGCAGAGTTCCATGTGAAGTCCACAGTGGGTCATTTGCACTACCCTTGCCTCAGTTTCCCCATCAATGATTGAGTAATATCTCTGGCAGGAGAGGCTTACTCCTGGAAAGGGAGCTTGTTGGGTGGTGTTGTGTGGGTCTGTGTACAGGCGGTGAGCCAGGGAGGCAGCCAGAGACAAGGGAGATACCAGCTAATGCACTCACCAAGAAGACAACGTTGGTGTGCTGGTACAGGGCTCGGGCCACACTGATTCGCTGGCGTTGACCACCAGATAGGTTGATGCCCTGTGACCAAAGGAGAGGAAACGTTATGCTCTCATAGCCCTTCAGAAAAGACCGTCCTGGCCCTTACTTGCCTGTGAGCTCTTTGGGATAGTGGCCTGGCTCTACCCGTCGCTTTGTCCCTCCTCACCTTGAAGAGAGGAGGAACTTATACATATTTACTGAATGCATTCAGAGGTGGGGAGCATGATCCTCATGACTCTGAAGATTCATCAAGTGGGTGTTAGAGACCATCTGACCAGTGACAACCAAGACAGAAGAAGTAGGGATTTCAATCATACATGAGGAGGGCTATCATGGGAGAATCCTATTTGTCTAAGCTTATGGAGGAGGGGTCCCATCTGGAGAGTGTACCTGAAGGATATAACCCTAGGCCTAGCACAGTGTCATGTGGGCCCCGAGTATTGACATGGGGCATGAATGAATCTCCAGCCTAGGGAGGCACTAAGCTGCAAAGCTGTCAAGGACAACCAGCAGCCCAAGGTTCAAGATCATTTTGTCCCCACTGCAGGCAGCTTTTCCACCTTTACCCTCTCTTATTTTCCAGTTACCTCCTCTCCCTGAGAATGAGCTCAGAGCATGCTGCTGGTGATAGGTGGGGATCAGGGAAGCTTGAGGGCCCCAGCCTTGGAAAAACCCCCATAGAGGCTGCTACTAACCCGTTCCCCAATCTGAGTCTGGTCTCCATGGGGCAGGATGTCGATGTCCGGCTGCAGGGAGCAGGCTTCGATGACCATTTTGTACCTGGAGTGGTTGGGGGTGGGGACGGACACAGCTGATCGGCCTGCCCAGAGCTGGGCCTGAGCACTGACAGAGAATCATTAGCTTCCGGGCAGCTGTGCTCAGGGTGAGCATTGGCTTTAATGGCCTTCTGCCTGGGTGCAAGCAAACACCATGTGAGCTTGAAAAGAGCTGAGGGCAGCACCTCACAGAGTCTTGGGGCCAGTTAAATATTTGAAGGATGAAATTGGATAGTAGTAAATATGCCACGTAAATGACAAGAGGGGGCCCATGGCCCTTGTGCAGTGGGAGAAGCTCCAGCCAGAGCCCACACTTGGGGCACTGCCAGGAAAAATCACTGCTGGTTGGTTTAGGCAGTAATGATGATGGCTGATCAAATATTTGCCCAGCCTGCTCCTCTCATACTTCCCTGGTCAGCTCTTAGCTGGTGCCAGCCAGGGTGCATGGAGGCATCAGAGTGTCTTGGTGACATGTAATTGGGTGTCAGGCAGCCTTGGATTTGAGACCCATTTCTGTCACTTATTCGTTGGGTGGCCTCAGGCAGGTTACCTAACCTTTCTGAGCCTTGGGGGCGATAATGATCATAGCTGCCTACTGGGGTTGTTATGAGCATTAGGGGAAATCAAGCATATAAAGAGTGTGACGCTGCACCTCGCACCTAAGAGCTCAATAGATGGTAGCAATTATTATTATCATTGGAGGGAAAATAACACATCAGTTGCAGAGCGAGGGTAGGGAATAATGGAAAGCTGGGTCAGTCTTGCCATTAGCCTCAAGAGAAGGCCATCGGGGCTTCCACACAACATCCCTCCCCCCGCACGCTCCCCTCCCGCCTTGCCTTCATACATACAGGAGTTGGATTGCCCTGATGCCCAAGCACATCTGGATCATTTCCAGATGGGCCATATGGAACAGGCTGGGATTCAGATAAGCGTCTTGGAGAGCAGGATGGCTGGTTGTGGGTGATCGATGGAGGGGCAGGGCAGCTGGCTAGGGCTTGGGCACTGGGGAGGGCTGGCTAATGCTGCCCTTGACCAATTTCTCCCCGCCCCCACAGCCCACCTCCCACCAAGAGGCTTCTACCGTTGTTTGTTGAAGGGACTCTCAAAGGTGATATTCTCCTCCACAGTGGCATTTAGCAGCCATGGTTTCTGAGAAGCATACGCCACGGGGCCTCTCTTCCTGGAACAAAGCAGGCAGGAGTAGGGGAGGCATTCTTGGGGGCTCATTCTCAGAGGCAGTTGTCAAGCAGATGGTATAGACTGGGGAGGGGCACTTGGCAGAAGCCAGGTTCGTGTGGCCCCTGGTGGCCTCTCTTTCCCCAGGGCCAGAGGCAGGCTTGGGTGCCTGGGTCTTAGCAGACCAGGGCGGGGGGGGGGGGCGGTGGGGTGGGGACAGGACCTCAACCCTGCCCTGCCCTGCATACAGCCTCTCCCACCCCTGCAGTCTATTCTTCCTGAGTCTCTACCCAGAGCTAGGAGGAGCCTGAAGTGTGACCAAACCAAGTAAACACTTGACCCTTAATTTCCTTCTTCCCCGAGTGGCTCTCAAATCACTTGATTTTGATGTTAGCAGATAACTCTCCAAGTGGAACTTTTTAAAAAAGCAGAACCAAGGAAACCACATGTAGTGTGATACAGGTTTTGAAGACCAAAAAAAAAAGGGGGGGGGGTATGACCACCAGATAAAAGTGATCTGGTGTGAAGGGAGCCGCTTGATGCACAGAAGCAGCAGTGGCTTCTGAACCATCTGATGGAGCACAGAGCCCTCCTGGGCCTCTTCCCTACAGCGGAGCTGGGACGTGTGGGGCTGCCCTCAAGAGTTCTGTGGCTCCCTTGGGCCTGAGAGCCCCTCTGAGGAAGTCTGCCCACGGGGCAGGTGCTCCAGGTCACAGTACCTCACATCCGAATCGGCCACCGTCTCCCGCTCTGGGCTGCAGCAGGGAAGAAAAGACACAGTTTCAGGGCTCACGTGTGTGGACCAACTTCTTCACAGACCTTTGAACTCCCTCAAACCCGGCATGAGTGTGCCTGTTTGCCCCTGTGACCAGGGGTGCAGCCACATGCTGCACGGAGGGGTGTAGAGTGGGGAGTGGCCATCCTGGGGGAGCCTCCTCTGCCCGACACTGTGTAGCGTCCCCAGTGTGTGTGTGTGTGGGGGGGGGGGTGTGCGGAGGGCCCCAGGCCCCAGTTGAGAGGGAGAATGAGGGAAAGGCAGCATTGGTGTAATCTTGTGTGTTGAGGGGAATTCTGTGTCAGAGGACTATGAAGGCCAACATGTGGCTCCTCCAGACCCAGCCTCTGCATCAGGGCTCAAATGCACAGACTCGGGTCTCAGGCAGACATGGCTGCAAAAACAGCCGAGGCCGGGAGGGCCGTCTGGCAGGAGCCAGGCCAGGCCCACAGCTTGTGCGTGGGAACCTAAGGCCCATGGAACTCTCGGGGTGGCAGCCAGAGGGCCGAGAAGGGCTCCAGGCATGAATTGAAGCCTCATGTGGCCCTGTCAGAAGACAAGAGTGGAATCTGGGGTATCTGCTGGGAGAGATGTGTCAGCTGCAGTGACCGCATGCCCTGGATGGCCGGGAACAGCTCTAGTGTCAGCTATTCTGTACCGCTGTTCTCATCCACACGGTCATACTTGTCACATACCATGAGCTCTGCCTTTTGGCTCAAGAACCATGGTTACTATGGCGAGAGAGGCTGGGCCTGTCATCACACCCCGGCACTTAGGGACAAGGTGGGAGAAAGGGCAAAGAAAACATGGGGAAGTGAAACATTCTGGTATTAGAGGGAAGGCCAGTAATTATGAAACTACTTAGGGGTATTTACAAAGTTGAGTCACCCTTCCCAGCCCTGACTTCATACCACCTCCAGTGTGTTTTGAATGTTCTTGGGAGATGTGAGGTTCGGGAAGGTTTTCAGTGTCTCAGAGCCTCATTAATCTAGTTCACTTGGATTTTTTAGACTGAACACTGAACATAAAGCAATAAGGCCAAATTTCCTGTCTGGCCTGGGGAAGATCTACCTCCTCTCTTACAGCCCTGTTTCTCAACTTTTTTTTCAGGATCATCCCCTAGGGACTTCTTATACACATCCCCCCCTCCCTCAATTGTCCTTTCCTTAGTGTATTTCTTTTCCAATTCAGTGGTTTCTAGTATACTCACAAGGTTGTACAGCCATCACCACTAATTCCACAACATTTTTATCACCCCCCGCCAAATAAATCCTGTACCATTAGCAGTTACTCCCTTTCTTCTTTCCCACCAACCCATGGCAAGCAGTAAACTACTTTTTGACTATGCACCATGATTGATTGATTGATTTAAAGTAGGCTCCATGCCCAGTGTGGGGCTTGAACTCACAACCTTGAGATCAAGACTTGTGCACTCCACTGACTGAGCCCTGAGCCAGCCAGGTGCCCCACCCACCATGAAGTTTTTAAACCACAGATATATTGTATATCTGTTTATATATTATAAGGCCCTTTGAAGAGCCACAGACTGGAACATCTAAGTTGTTTTTTTCTCTAAGAACCAGATTTTGCCGTCTTTGAGAAAGCATGCCTTGTTATAAGGCTCTGTGCCGATGAAATCATGTAGGCTGCGCACCCTGCCGTCCACACTCAGTATCCCAACCCCACAAGCCCTCACAGCCCCCCAGCCCCTTCCCTTCGTTGGGACCCACTTCCAACCCAGTTCCAAGGCTATACCTGGGGTCCTCTCCCGTCTCATCAGGAAGGCTGCTGGGGTACAAATGGGAAAAATCAACACCAGTTACTTCTCACTCCATTGCCTTTCTCTCCATCACAAAGGTCTTTGGAGAGAGAGATCCTCACAATCCCCACCCCTCCCATCCCTCCCACCCCTCCCCAGTGTCCCCAAGTAGCTTCCTTAGGGACACAAACCTCTCTTCTCAATCGCTGCCCCTCCCACAGCACCTAGATGAGCACCTCCAAATAGCAAGAGCTAAATCTGTGCCCCTGACTCAGAGTAGCGGTGAGGCTGGCTGGGTGTCACGATGGTTTAACACGGGGGAAAACTAAAGCTCAGGGAGGGAAAGTGACTTTGCCAAGGTCAGAATCATTTTATAAACTGTAGATTGGGACCCAATCATTGGGTCTAAAATAAGTGAACTGTGACCGCACTTAAAAAAAAAAAAAGTGTGCCCAGCATGTGGTTAACGTGTATTTTCTTGGGATTTTTTCCCCCCTTATCTATCAATGCATGAATGTAGTGGACTGTGATGTAGAGTGGATTATAGTAAAAAAAATTATGAAAAGCACTGAGTGAGGCGACCTGAATTTTGTGGCCAACTTTGCCAGCACTCTTTTCTGTTCCAGACTACCACTCAACCTTCCACAAGTAGCCCTCTGCCAATAAAGTGTGTGCTTCTGACATGCACATTTGGGGAAAAATAATCCACTCTGTTTTCGTACAGATCTGACTTTAGGCATACTAAAACCAGCTAACATTTGTTGAACTTTCATAAGCACTGTGATAAGTATCGTAATAGTATCATCTTTCTTAAAGCTTAAAATAATCATACGAAAGAGGTTTATTTTGACTGTCTCCACTTTACAAAGAAAGTGAGGGTCAGAAAGGCTAAGTAACTTGCCCAAAGCCACACAGCCAGCAAAGAGCAGAGAAAATAGATTTATCTGACTCTAGAGCTTTATGCTCTTAATGACCACGTTACACCACTCCACTGTGATTTGTCAGGAATACCGGGATGGAAAAAAACAGAGGCAGCAAGAAACCTGATGAATTCCTTTCTGTCCCTTGCTGAGGAGCAGAACTGAGAGGAGATCCTGATGGATACGTGGTTACAGGTCCCCTCAGATTCTGTTCTCTGATCTTTGTGGTCTCATTTCGTTCTCTCAACCCAACCTAACCTTGGGTTTCCCAACCATCAGATTGCTGGACTTTCTGGACAGCTGGTAACATGAGACAGATAAAAAAACCAAAGCTTACAAATGCCAACTCTGCGGCCGAGGCCCAGATAAGCTTATCTCTGGAGTCTTCCTGCCTTGATTGCTTCCAGAGTTGCAAAGACTGTTATTTATCTGGAAGAAAGTGCATCTGTGGCCTCCCTGTGGACCCCAGTGCCCGGTCCTAACTCATTTTGTATCATTGTCTGGGTTGCTCAATTAGCCCTCATAATGGACTACCTTACTCTCTAATCAGCTCCTGTGTAAGTCTTTTATCCCCAGTGGGATTTTAAGGCAGGAAGAGCATCTTTTCCAACCCCTACATTGCTTAGCACATGACAGACCTGTAATAAAGGGAGGCTGTTAACTGACATCTTAATCATTTGGGAAGAAGGGAGGGAGGGAGACTAGCACTCAGTGGGGGCTGTCTTCACGCCAGGCACAGTGTGAAGTTGTTTGTATTTGCCATGTCATCCGCAGGACTATACTTTAAAGAGGTGTTACTGTCCCCTTTTTACAGATGGGAAAACTGAGCCTCAGAGTTTGCATAATGCGCCCAATGTTACAGTTAGGAAGGGAGAAAGCTGGGGTGTGGATCCAGGTTCATCTCTACCTTTTTACAGTGTAGCCCCAGCCTCCCTAGAGCGAACCTCCCCAAGGCTTTGTGTGTAGATGTTTCCATCTGAAAAGTACAAAATGGTACATGTGGCGTGCACTTTCTCTCATTGATTACTGGGGTCTTAAATGTGTGGGGGTGATTCCATCCCTCCTCTGCCTGTACCTTTGAAACCAGGCACTGAGCTGAAAGGACAATTCTCCCCAGTTCTCCAACCCCACGTCCTTCCCTCCAACCAGCTAGGTGCTGGGCAGGTGTGTGCACACCAAGCTGAAATCAAGGCACAGAGCCCGCCCTCATAGGGCTCATATTCTGGTAGAGGGAATCAGACAGGTACAGAAGTCAGAAAGTCACGAGGGCCAGAAAAAGAAGTAGGAGCAAGAAAGTATTATATAAAGTTTGGGGAAAAGGACCCACAAACACATATGCAAATGCTTAGAAAGAAGATTGGAAACTTCTAGGTAATGGGATATTAGGTGGTTTTTGCCTTCTTTATACTTGTGTATCTTTTCTAATTTATGGACAATCTTCTGGAATTGGAGAACAAGGTAAATTTTAAATATAGTTTGGAGGAGAAGAAATGTGAGAAAGTGAGGAAAGGCTCCAAGAAGTCAGAGGTGAGCAGAACTCTCAAGGGTGGGGGAGGGGATGACAGAGTGCAGACAGAAGGAGGGAATTCTAGGTGGAAAGAAGAGGCAGGAACTGCGGGCAGGCAGTGCAGAGAACTGGAAAAAAAAATATGGGCTCCGAAGTTCATACCTGAGGAGCCTCTCTACTCACTGGTTGTGAAATCTTCTGCAAGTCCCTTTCCTCAGGGGAGCCTCTGTTTCCTTGTGTATAAAATTGGGGTCATGGCACAAACCTCAGTGACACTGGGAGAACATATTATAAAAACAGCTCATAGCCGGTTGGAGGGAAGGACGTGGGGTTGGAGACCTGGAGGGATCATCCTTGGTCCCAGAGATGCACACAGAGGAGAAATTGAACAGCTCACCACTCATTTAAGACACCAGCAACCAATAAAAAGGGAAGAGTTGGGAAGGGGTTGGAAGAGGAAATTAGAATTTTGGGCCCCCATGGTCCCTTCATCTTGCCCCTGACAGGCCTGTAGCTATCTTGAAACATTACCTTTTACCACAGAGCCCTTTCCAATTAATATCATTGGGTCCTAATGCTGAGTCTCTGAGAGAGGAAAGGGTTTTTCTCATTGTCCGGATGAGGAAACTAAAACTCAGAGAGGTAAAATAACCTGCCCAAGGCCACACAGCAAGTGAGTGGCAGACTCAGGACTACAAAAAAGACCAAGTCTGGCTCATCACCTCCATGCAGGGCCCCTTGTCTTGCCTGCTTACCATACTGCCACACCTGCCTCCTCCAGGAAACCTGGGGTTACCTAAGCACCTTACCTCTATTCCCCAAAGGCTTCAAGATCTACATGGGCAGATTGGACCACAGGGTAGTCATGAAAGGAGACTGTTTCTCATCTCCTGGGGGAATCAAGGGTCTCAGGAAGCAGCCTTCATACCAACCACCACAAGGCGACAGCATTCTGAGGCTGGCCCAGGGCAAGCAAGGCCCAGGTCTCCTGAGTGGGCACAAACAGAAATAATAAATGGTTCAAGCGGAAGCTTCAGCAGGTGGTGAGAGCAGAGGCAACAGGGAGCTCCAGGGAGGCTGATTTGTAGTTGCTCATCAGGAAGTGGAACCCTCTTCCCTACCCCAGTGCTTTCTCTGGGGCCCTGCTTCTTGCTGGCTCCCTGGGGACATTTAAAATCATTCTACTGTGGTCATTAATGGCCCTATTCCTTATTTCTAGGGAAAGAATTTCACTTGAGTGTATCTACTAATATTAGCTTTTCATAAGAATGTTTTCTTCTTAGATATTAAGGAGAGAGTTTGCAAATTCCCAGGTTGATAGTGCATTGAAGCAGAGAGCCAGGCACTGGCGGGTGACTGTTACTAAAGTGGATGTTTGGGAACCACGTGGTTCTCCCTGAGACCAGGGGCTGGGGGCTGATGTGCCGGATATGCCCAGGGCTGCTGCAGTAAATCTCCAGCCCAGAATGCAGGACCTCACCCGATGGACCCTGTACGCCCACGCCAGGGCTCTGTCTGCATGCCTCTGTCCACCTGGCACTGGTGAGCTCCCCGGGGGTAGGTCTTCTCCTTTGTAACTTGCACAGAGAAGTTCACAAAAGGCACATGCTTTGCTGGGCACTTGGAGTACAACACAGAATTCTTCAGTCCTGTCCTCAAGGAGCTCAGTGTCATGGGAGAGACAGGCACACCAGCAGGTAATCATAATGCATTGTGAGACATGCGCTAATAGGATTCCTACTTCCCTTTTTTGCTGTTGTTTTTGTTTTCAAATTTTTATTTAAATTCTAGTTAGTTACCATACAGTGCAATATTGGTTCCAGGAGGAGAATTTAGTGATCCTCACTTACATACAACACCCAGCGATCATCATTAACAAGTGCACTCCTTAATACCCATCACTCATCTAGCTCATCCCCCACCCACCTCCATCCATCAAGCCTCAGTTTGTTCTCTAAGAGTCTCTTATAGTTTGTTTCTCTCTCCCCCTCCCCCCCCCCCATATACTCATTTGTTTTGTTTCTTAAATTCCACATCTGAGTGGGGATTCCCATTTTCCAAATGTTAGTGGGGAATTGGGTGGTGGAATTCTGAGTCAGGAGAACAGCCTGGGTCTAGGTATGTGGTAGGAGGGAGATGTAAAGACACATTTATGATGGCAGTCTCTTGGATGTCATAAATTGTTCCAGGTTGTGTGTTCATTTAACAAATGAATGCATTTAGCAAAGGCACTGTGGATACAGAGAGACAAATAAGATATGGTTTCTGTGCCCAAGGAGCTCACTGCCATCTCTCCTGGGCGACAGGCTGGAGTGCAAATCAAGAGCAACAGGGGGATTTAGAACCTGGCATAGAAGTACATTTTCAAACAATAATATTTATAATAATATTTATAGGGCACTTACTACATGCTAGGTTAAGCCTCACATCAACCCCATGGGAATAAGGGAAAACTGGTATAGAAAGGCCATGGAATTTCCCAAAGCACAGAGCCCAGACTTGAACTCATGAAGCCTGCCTCCAGAGCTTTTTGCTTTTATCTGCCTAGCCATATTTCTCATTTGTTCATTGAAAGGACAAATGAATGGCTATAGAAACCAATCTCTCCAGAGCATTCTCCATTCTGCACTTCCTAATCCCCCAGCTCCCTGACTTGTGCCTCCTGAACTCCTTCTGGCTGCCTGGTCACCCGGCCTTGGCCATGGCGTGGAAGAAAACATCAGAGCGGCCTGGCATCGCCCTGGCCTCTGGCTGCAGACAGACAGACTTGTGGGAGAGGCTGCCAGGTTAAATGCTATTTTGCTCATTATTTTGCTCTTGGCTCACTTTGCAAGTGCATCACCCCCATGTAGACCTGGGCCCAGGGTCTGAGGCATGGAGCTCCTGTGTGTAAGAAAAGGGTCCCTCAACACACAGCCCCCACACTTAACCAACACATTGCCCAAGATAGCTGAGCCGGACAGAACTTGTACATGTCCAGGATTTTGAGAGGCACATGGCAGATGAAGACAACTGAGTCATGTCTGTCCAGACTCCTCCCAGCCACTATAATGAGCTCCTAACTGGTCTCCCTTTCTCCAGTACCCCCCCCCCCCTTTCTTTTATCACCAGCATAATTCTTCTACAGCCTCCAGGCTATATCTTACTTCCTGGACCTGGTATATAGGGGTGTCTGACCTGAGCCCAGCCCACCTCTTTAGTCTTGTTTTCTGCCACTGCGCCCCCCTCCCCACCCCCGCCAGTGCTCCAGGTACCAGAACCATGTTCTTTCACATCAGCAAGCCTTTGCCCATGGCGATACCCCTGCCTGGAACACCTTCCTCTCCTACCCCTGCCTTTTCCATCTGATGAAACCACACTCTTCTTTCAAGGCTCAAACACCACATCCACAGGACCCTTCTCTCCTTGGCCACAGAGGCCCATGTTGTTCCTCTATGCTTGATCATATGGCACTGATCTCCTTCCCCTCCCATAAAAGCAGGGGCCATGTCTTAATCATCTTTGCATTTCTGTCGCTGTGCCCAGTGTCTGGCACCCAGCAGATGTTCAGTAAACAGGGGATGAGTGAATACATCAAGGTGGAGAGACTGGAGCCTGAGTTGAGTTGTGAACAAAGACTCACAACTTCCGAGGGTTGGCTGCAGGCTACCGGGATGTGCTCCGCTATGCTTGAGAGGGAAGCCGCACCGTGGAGGAGGGCAAAATGAAGTGAGAACCTCTTCATCATCACTCCTACCCCTAGACTTGAACTGAGCCGGGAGGTGGCGCCACGAGGACAGCTGTGAGCACCTGGGTGGTGGCTCCACTGAGGAGGTAGGTGTCATGGCCCTAGGGACTGCTGGCCTTTGGACTGTCAGGCTGATTATTTCTTCACATGCTCTTGAACCCCTTCTCTCTCAGCACTCAGTGGAAAGCCCATGTGCTTGAGCACCTAGGTGCAAATCCCACTTCTGCCGTTTGAGAGCTGGGTGGCCTTGGGTAAAACTTGCTTCACCTCAATCTCCTTACCTGTTAAGTGGGGTGAATGATGCCTACCTCACAGAGCTTGGTGAAGAGTGACTGAGACAATGAAGTAAATAAAGTGCCTTGCACATAAGAGCTGCTTAATGTTAGCTGTTCTAGAAAGGCCCCTTGTATCCCTTGGGCTAGGGCAGAGGTTTCCAAAGACAGAGGTGGCAGCAGTCAGACCCTGAGGGTTGGCCAAGCTTGGAGAAGAGGTGGGGGCCAAGGCAGGGCAGGGCTGCACCTCTGCCAAGCGTGCCTAGCGCTTCTGCAGGGGACAGACAGGTGTTGATGCTGGTGTGGGGACACCTGAGCATGGGGGCTGGGGGAAGAGATAAAGAAAGTGGGGCAACGGGACCAGACCCAGCGGGGGATTGACTCATGCTGAGTGGGACACAGACCCAGGAAACCAGGGCAACCCCAATGTCTGGGTTCTGTAATCCCATCTTCCCTTCACAAAGACACACTGTCAGCCAATAGGCAAGGGCTCCTCCCTTCAGAGCCCTAAGGGCCAATTGGTACAAGAGGCTGACAAAGTGACCTCAAACCCCAATGCCTGGCCTTGCCAGTCAGGCTGTGTTGAGAACTCCCCCAATAAGATGGGGAATGGAGGCAGAGACCCCTCTGCCCCAAACACACCACAATCCCTGGTGGAATTAAGATTCCAGAGACAGAGGTCACAGGAATAAATCCCAAAGGGTTTGTCTACCAGTCTATGGCATCACTGAGGAGGGAAACTTGCCATCGGATGCACCAGTCAGGGACATTGTGGAAAATGTCCTGCAAATGGAGGTGCACACAGGTATTCAGACACTGGGCCCAAGGTCTTTCTGCACTCAGGCTTATGAAAAACCTGGCCTCTTGAATGCCACTTCCCCCTAGAAATGGCTGTGGGGAAAGCCTGTCCTCTGCTGAATCGGCTGCAAACTTTATCCCTGAATGTGCTCTACAAACCTCTCAGGCCCCCCTTGCCCTCAGCTACTGGGGGACGGGGGGGGGGGCAATGGGGGAGAGCTCCAAGCCAAGCCCCACCCAGGTTTCTGTATACCTTTCCCACCCTCTTCATTTCTCAGCTCTTCCTTTCTTCCTTTTTAAAAAGCTTCTATTTTCTATGTATCTTTTATCAACTAGTTTCAAGTGCTTTTTGGAAGTAGGTGGCTATAAATAATAGATCCATGGTTGACTCAGCCTGGGGTTCTGGCTCTTTAATTAAGATAGTGATCTTTGTCCAGAAACCCACGTTTGTCTGGGTTATCTCTGGCTCCTCAAAACACCCACTGAATGGTCTATGTCGGCTTTGCTGATGACCAGGCCGGAAACCAATGTTTGTGTTCCAGTTCCCCACACAGGGACGCAGTGCAGGTGAGTGAGCATGGGATTTAGAGTCAAGCAGAATTGAGTTAGAGTTCCAGCTCAGCCGATGATTAGCTGAGTGAATTAGGGCAAATAGTTGAACCCTCATCTATAAAACAAGGACTGTTCACAGTCCTTACCTTGCTGGTTGTCATAAGGACTAAATGAAATAATGAGTGCAGAGGACTTAGCAAAGTACTCAGCACATAGTAAGGGTTGAATAAGTACTACAGATGTTGACAAGAATAACAATTAACAGCATTAACTGAGTACTCACTGAACACACAGCAAGTGCTCAATATGGGCATGACACGTCCTTAACTGAGAAAGATGGCTGAAAGAAAGGCTGCCTGCCTGCCCACTGTTAGCTCTCCCCACTAGCTGAGCCCTGAGGGTGCATTTAGTACCTGTTCCAGAAGACGGCCCCTGAAATCTTCTGCATCTCTCCTAGGGTGGCTAGGAGGAGTGAGGACTTGCCACAGCCCACCTGCCCCACGATCATGGTCAGCTGGCCTGCAGGGAGGGCGGGGGGCAAATGGGACTAGGGCACCAGGGAGTCTGAATGACTATTACCCAGAAAGACAGACAGATACATGCAACCCTGGGACCCGCATTTGCTTTCCTCCTACCTAGAATCTCCCTTTGAGCCTTCCCTTCTGGAACTTTAGATCCTTCTTCTCACTCCCCAGTGTGGGCCCAACTCTTCATGGTCCCAACAAAGGCCACTTTGGGTCCCATCTCCATCCCACCTCCATGCTCTGCTCATGCTGCTGTCTTTGCCAGAATACCCACCCTGCCTCATGGCCTGAGGGACCCTGCTCATTCTCAGGAGCCCCACCTCTTTCATGGCACATTCCCTGGCTACTGGGGATTGCTGTTCTTTCTGTGAAGCACCCATATGTCTGCAGCAGGTGGCTGGACATCAAGGTCCTGCTGTCTTGTCCTGTCCTTGCTGCTGACTCCCACTAGCATGGGTAGCCCACCTCTCTCTAGTATTCATACTCCAGCGTACCCACCAAGAGTGAGCATTGAGCTGGTGCTGAATACATGCAGATTTTTCTTTTTCTCTCTCTGTCATTCAGTGGGACATGTAGAGGGGGCACTTCAGCTATGACCCTGAGGGGCACTCCCAGACCATGCTAGAGACATGAGCCGGGCCGTACCTCGTGGGATGCGGATGGTGATGTTGGACAGTGTGGGGATTCCATCAGGAGTCCATGTGAAGAAGCCTCCAATGATCTTCGTTGGTGGTAGCCCACAGCCCGGAAAAGAATAGAAAGGCAGCTGGGTTCTCAGTGTGAATGGTCTCTTGCCTCCCCCCGCCCTGAAAGCTAGAAACCCTGATTTCAGTCCCTGGATCACTTCTAGGGCAGGGGAGTGGGGAATGGCCTTCTCCTGCTGACCCCTGCCTGAATCACCCTCTCTGAGATGACAGGCACGGGGTCCCACATTCAATGGAGAAGGAGAACTTGTCCCTGGTTTTGGGACTGCTATGGGCCCTCCAGGCAGGCAGGGTGACCTCCAGAGCAGAGGACTCAGCATATAGGTCTCTGATGCTAAGCTCCCTCCTGGAGATGGTGCTGGGGGGCCAGACGTGGGGGTGCAGGTTCTAGGACTCACCTGGACGCAGTAGTTGTCAGCATCCCCATCTGCACTCGGAACCAGCCTCTGCAGTGGGGCCGTGAAGCCCCGACAGTCCTCCCGGGCTGGATGCTTGCGGTTCACAACCTTAAGGGGCTGGGAATGGTCAGGAGGAGGTGAGGGCCCACAGGGCTGGAAGCTGTGCAGGGAAGGGAGTCCCCCCTCCTATGACGAGAAGCTGAGGCAGGACACAGAAGGGCACAGGCTACAGGCATTAGAGAAAAACACTGGTGGCAAGGGGAAGCCGGGCACTCACCACTGCCTGGTACTTGTTGGTTTGGCCCTGGGGCGCAGGCTCCCGGGGAGCACACTGCTCCTCGCGGATCTCTGCACTGGACAGGAACTCGCTCAGCTTTTGCACGCTGCAAAGGAAGCATAGAGACACCTCTCACCCTTGCCAGGGGCAGAGGGAAGGGGAGAGAGAGGAGGGTGCAGCCTGAGAGAGTGGCTCTGAGAAGGTTCTGGGTCCTGCGGTATTGTCCCCACAAAGCTCACACTGGAGGGAGACAGATCAGTGGGCATCCATGGTGGGCAGCTGATGTTATCAGTCAGCTAGACTGGATTAGGGTCTGGGTTAGGGTAAGATTGATTAGTTTTAGGGGTAGTTAAATGTTAAAGCTGGTTCATTGGTGTAGGGCTTTATCCATTACTGTTAGAGTTAAGGTTGGTTAGTGTTAAGTTTAGTTAGGGTTGGGATTGGTTATTAATAATAGCTAGTATTTACTGAGCACATACTATATGCCAGACACTGTGTTTAATGCTTTATAAGCATATAATTAAATCCTGCTGGGGAAGGTGTTATTAATCCCAATTCAAGGAGGAGAAGGCCTCAGCTACCCTGGTGACAGTGGTATTAGGAGTGTCTGCGTATGGAAATGCTTCTGGGTCAGCACAAGGGAATTCCAACAGCTGCAGCATCCTTGGACCTGTGGTTTCTATACAGAATCAGAGAGCTGGGCTGGGGTGGGGGTGGGGGTAGAAGGGTGATCATTAGAAGTCACAATGCCATGGCCAATTAAACTGAATCAGCACAGCCAAGCCTGGAAATAGGAGCTAATCTTCTTCCAGCCCTGGTTTAACTACTCCCTGGTTATATACTCCTTTGACCACAATTCTGCTGAGTTATGCCCCCTTCCATCCTTGAACCCTGGCCAGAGCTTCTTTGTGTGAGTTGTTCCTTCCATTAGCGACTTTGTTCCAACAGCGATTTCCCCTTGCCAGCTTGTCTAGGACATGCTAGGGTCTCATGAGACCAGGGTGCCACTTTTCTCAAGGTTGAAGGGGCTTGGGTACTGTCTGGTCCCATTGGTGGTGGGAAAGGACATAGCTGGCTCTCCCCAGAGGCATGCCAAGACCTAGCTTTCAAGGAGCTATTTCAGTGGTCCAAGGAGATCTTCACTCCAGGTATGGAACTCCCCAGCCAAAACCTCAACGCTCTACCCTCGGGTTTCCATTCCCAAGAGGGTGATGTCTCTGGGAGAGTGGCCACAGGGCTCTAGAGCTCAGATGTAGGGGCCTCCCAGAGTTGCAGGCTAAGGGGGGGACAGGACATGCAGGCACTTAGGGAAAGCTGCTTTACTGACCAGGGTCGGGAAGGCTCTGGGACCCGTGGAAAGAAGAGGGGATGTTCAGCCTGAGGAAGACAAAGATTCAGTGGATACCTTCTGAAATCCAAGGAGCTGGAGGAACAGTGCTCATTCTGGGTGGCTCTGGAGGGTGGAACTAGTACCAATGGGCAGAATTTATGAGAAGATGCCAATTTTGGCTCAACATTGAATTTTTTTCTTTTTTTATAGAGTTGTCTTGCAGGTGCCATTGAGTTTCCTCTCCTTGGAGGTATGTAAGTAAGCCAGTTAGGTAATCCCTTCTCAGGGATGGCATGGAGGGGAGCCACACACGGCTATGTCCCTCAGGCCAACTATGACCGCCTTCAGCAAGGCCCAGATCAACGGGGAAGCATGACTTTGGACCAAATAGCTGTAGTTGTAGGGGTCACTGGAGCAAGCCCTGGGGCCACCATACGAGCTGCCTATCCAGTGTCCTTGCTGGACTGGACCCTCTTCTCACCTGACTAGAGCTTTGACTGTCGACCGGACCACGCTGGACAGCAGGAACAGTGGTGTGACCAGGATGTGGAATAGCGAGAGGGAGGCGAAGGCCACCGAGGGCGAGAAGTCGGCCTCTTTGAAGAAGCTGACGTGGCCCACGAAGGTCTGTGGATAGAAGGACAAGCGAGGTATGTGACTCAGAGCATGGCCCTCTCCCATACTGGCAGCACTCGGCCCCTGGGCTGGAACAGGGGACCCAAGGAGAGCTTTCTGTTAGAGACACCTTCATCATCTTCAATCACCTCCTGGAAACGTCTCCAGCAAGCTCAGGACTTCACGCTGGAGGGCTGGGCTGCTGCACCCTGTCCTGCCCCCTCCTTGCCAGGAATGACCAGAGGGAAGCCCTCAGCTTAGGTCAGCTCTGCCCCCTCAGACAGCAGTCCTCAGTCAGGGAAAATGTGGGCATGATCATTCCCAAACCACCTCCTCTCTGCCCTCGGCTACCTGGCTGGCTCAGCAGCCTCTGTGACCCAGGCTTCCCCAAGGAGCCAGGCCAGAACCAGCCCAATAAATCATGTCAAAAGTGAATTCCCAAGTGTGTCTGATGGCTGTAAATTTGCCACAGCTCAGGGACACCGGCCCCCAGGGGAAAAAAATGCATCTTTTTAAAGAACTGTGGCTGCCACAGACGCCAGGGATGGGAGCCCTGGGCGGTAGTGGGGGCTCGGCCTTTCTGGAGGGGTCTACTTCGGGCCCCCACTGCTGGGCTCACACACAGCTTTGGTCAAAATCGCTTTAGGAAACCTCCACTGCAACATTTAATGATGTAGAGAATTATTCGTGTTCTTAAACTTTAAAAAGCAGGTTACAAAACTGCATGTGCGACACAATCCTATTTTTGTAAAAATGTCACATTATGTGCCTTAAAAAGAGACTGGAAAGAAACACGTTAAAGATGTTGCCAGTGGGACTGTGGGTGATTTAATTTCCCAACATGTCTGCAATAAACACGTCTTTACTTTTATAATTAAAAAGTTTGATAGCTCTTTTTAAAAGAAAGTGAGATTTCTTTAAAGATGAAGCCACAGGTCTTCTGGGCCCAGAGGCAGAGGCCCCTGTCTGCCTGGGGTCGGGGAGGCACTGCTGGGCATTACAGGCTTTCAATCTATTTCCCTATTTCCAGCCCCACCGCTGAGTGCATCATCCGAAGGCCTTGTGCAGAGAGGCCAAACCCTGGGCCGCCTCTCACTGCAAACACTCTCTGCCACCCACCGCATCCGGAGCTGGAGAAGGGATCCACTTACAATGAGGACAGCTGCAATGGGGATGGCCGTGTTCATGAAAACTGTGGAGGAAGCACAAGGGAAGTTTAGTGGGAGGGATGAGAGAGCTAAAAATGAAGCTGCTCAGGATGGTCCGGAAGCAGTGCAGCCCATGGGGTCCCTTCTCCAGCCACCAGGGTGGAGCTGGGCAGAGTAGGGGCAGAACTCTAGCCTTGCAGTCCCTCCAGCTCCTTACCCTGCTTCCCTTAAGACTCTTGCCCCATGTGTCTGAGACCTGAGCCTTTAGACAAAAGCTTACATGCTTTTATTCTGCTCCAGGTGGTCAGCGGGAAGGAAGTCCCGTGAGAAGTGGTGAGAGAAGAGATTGGAGCATTGGCTGCCCTTGGCCAACTGTGAGGTCAGCTTCATGTGTTTCTGGGGGGCACTAGGTTGCTACCCCTTGCTCTGCCTTTGGTTCCTGGATCCCCCCAAGCCAGGTTCTCTCTGAGGCTTAGAGGATTCCTCATCTCTCATGGCTCTTGGGAAGGATTTCAAACTCACTCACATTGAGGTATTAGTAACTAAGGACAGCTTAAAAGAGGGTCTCCCTAGGCTCTAAGGCTTAGAGTCCCTGCCTAGGTGGGGCAGGTGGTTTGCTGCAACAGAGGTCCCCTCTTTGTTCTGTTTAAAGTGTGGCCCTCGGACCCTTCATAGGGATCCCAGAGAGCAAAGGGAGCTGGACTTCAAGTCAGAGAAGGGTGGAGTCCCTGACCTTGGGCAGGTCATTTACCTTTCCCATTCCTTGGTTTCTTTACCCGATTTTTGTAAATGTGTACTTGTTCACACCCTCTGGATTCCTCCAAATAAGAGGGGATAATGTAAGGAACAGCTCTGTGAACCTGGATGCTGCCTGAATGTCAGACCTCACGGGCTACTAGCTTAGCTCTGCTCCACAGGTCATGCTCCTCTAGCCCAAGGTGTGAGATGCTGGAGAGAGCCCTAACCCTGGGCCTAAACTTCCAGAGAGCAGCCTTCCTGGAATAAGAGATGACTATCTTAGCTGCCACCTTCCCATCTCCTCCTCCTTCCTTCCAGGAGCCTCTTCCAGACCAGCCCAGAAAAGAGTCTGGTTGTATAATTAGCCAAATTAAAGCAGAAGGAGCCAGGAGCCAGATCAGCCTGCTGTGCACATGGCCCCTGTCTAATGAATGGCAAAGGTTCTGGAGACACTGAAGAATTACAAATGGTCAACACCATTCCAAGAAGCAGACTATCCACTTATTCCAAGAATCCTGTATGTACCAGCTAGTACATACACAGTGTATGCTGGAGATGTGGAACACCAAGTGGGTGGGAGAATATGGCCTCTGCCCACAGGGGCGTCCTTGTCTGAGGAAGGGGGCAGAGCTATGCTCTCAGGAAACCCTTATTAAGATGGGGAGAGAGGGAGCATGCCTCGGGGAGTTCCCCAGCAGACAGGAAAGACATTGGGCCCATTTTGGGGGAATTCCTAATCTGATGAGGGAAACGGCCCCAGGCATTGGAGAGCTCCCAATCTCATGGAGGAGACACAGCTGGTCTTGGGGCTACTGCTAGTCTCTCTGGTCACAAGGCTTTTTACCAATACCAATATCATACCTGACGTTTAGCCACCCTTCCTGAAGAAGGCACCATGGTCTCCAGGTACCCTGCACAGTGCTACAGCTCTCTCTGTGTCTCTGGCAGGGGGGCACTTTAAACACAGTTTTCCTACAGTATAAGGGACCCAGATCAGGGATGTAGGACATAGCACAGCTATCGTGGGCTGAAGAGGGAGGGGGAGGAGGACACCAGTAGGCCTGGGCCCTTGACCATCACCAACCATATAGCTGTGAACATTGGAGTAGCCACGTCCATCCCCTCCAGGACCAGTTATTCCAGAAAGCTCCTTTAGGGCAGGAGCCTCCTTCAGTTTCTCTCTTTCCCATCTCCATCAATTACCAGACAGGAGGGGTTCAAGCTAGAAAAGGCACCTGTGCACCACCCCTGGGCCCCCTCCCACACCTCTGGGGCTCAACTCCCAGCTCTAGAATAGGCTCGAAGTTAGGTTGCAAATTGGCTCAACTGTGCTTAGAAAGCAATCTGGTGCTTCGTAGCTAGAGCCCCACAGAAGTTCAGACCTTCTGATCCTGTAATCTCTCTCCTGGGAATTTATCTTGAAAAATCACTTAACAGAAGCACGAAGCTCTCAGCAAGATGGTGTTAGCTGCAGCGCTATCTGTCACAACAAAACCACAACCACAGCCGTAAACCACCCAAAATGAAATAAACTGGCAACATCCAACAGGAGTGGCTGTTTTAGTAAAGTGGTACATCGACTCTGGGGGAGATTTTGCAGTCAGAAATGTGTGATAATGGGTATTTTGTTCTGCATGTTTTCTCTGGTCGTGATTTTTAAAATTTATTTTTTCCCTATTTTATTGTCTTTATTCTTGTAGCTGCCTGAAGTCCTTTGAGGAACGAGACAAGCTATAAATAAATTTGAAAATGAGTATTCCAATGCTGATGCAGCACCATGGAGAATGTATATGACATAATTAATTTCTGTCCTGTTCTGTTGTTGTACGGAAATGTTAGCCAGTGAAAATGTAATTTTCCACTTCCCTCATCCTCTCCTGGAAGGACAGCCTTTGTTCAGGGAGCTCTGGGTGCCATACAGGGTGGCAGATGGATGAAGGGAATCACTAGCTGCTTGTTTTCAAGGCCACTCTGAAGACCACCCCCCTGGGCCCTGGGGTGGACATGGCTGGCACTGGGGATGTCAGTGTCTAAGACTAAGGAGCCTGGGATGCCGCAGGCGCTGGCAGGTCTCTGAGCTCAGCAGACACTCCTGTACCCTAGTGAGGGTAGGGGGAAGGGAGCAGGGTGTCCCAGCTGTCACAAGTTGAAGACCAGCGGCCCTGCACCCATCTTCTTGAACCACATAAGGCCCTGGAAGACATTGAAGGTGGTGGAGGGGTGGGAAATACGACCGAAAGTTCATTTCTCTCCAACTTTGGCATGGGGTGGGCTGACTCATCTTGATTTGATCCGGACAGGGGCGGGGTGGTGCGGGGACAAGAACATGATGGTGCTCAAATCTTGAGTGCTAGGGAGCCAGAAGTACTGTGAAATAATTCTAAGCGAAAGTAGAAGAGTAGAAAATCATGTGTGAGTGTGGCACTGTTATGGAAAAGTTTAGCTGCGTGTAGGCAGGCCTGACATGCCACCTTCGAAAGTAAAAGTCTTTCTGTAATGGTGTAGACATATGGGTAGGTGTCGTTTTAACACCCTCCTCTCCAACTATCCTCTAAGAAGTATTCCTCCAAAGGGGCGCCTCGGTGGCTCAGTTGGTTAAGCGTTGAACCCTTGATTTCGGCTCAGGTCGTGATCTCACGGTTCCTGAGTTCAAGCCCCGCATCGGGGTCTGTGCTGAGAGCACAGAGCCTGCTTGGGATTCTCTCTCTCCCTCTCTCTCTCTCTCTGCCCCTCCCCTGCTTGCACACACTCTCTCTGTCTCTCAAAATAAATAAAAATGTAAAAAAGGAAGTATTCCTTCAAAAATTATTTTTTGCGGATCTCCTCTGTCCGCAAAAGGTGTTTGTGCTGGGTTCTGGGGGTAGAGCAGTGAATAGCTGTGCCACTTTTCATACCCCTTCCTCCCCAAACAAAGCAAACAACAAATCAACCAAAACCAAAGCAGGGCTCAGATCAGCTGCTCCCCATGGCTTTGCTCAAGGAATGCTGCCCGGCCTTGTGGGTGCCAGCCTGCACCGCAATACCAGGAGCTTTTTATTTCCACAGCTTTGATAAATATTTCAGAAGCCATGTGTCTGGAGGCACAGCCAGCCATTTGTGCCTCTGGTTAACTTCATCTTTGTCTCCACGGAGGGCAGGGGAGCAACTGTGGGCTCACAGCCAGGCCTCAATGCAGGTTGCACCTGCCAGAGGGGGAAGCGTATTTTGAGGTGCACAGGGCTATTTCCCATTCAGTGGGATAGTCAGTCTGAAGTCTACAGAGGGGAGGGAAAGGTGGCTCAGCTGCTGGCAGTGGAGGAAGTGTGGCAGGAGACCCCGTAGCCACACCGATTCTGCCCCTTCATAGATGCACCTGCCTGGCTCTCCCTCAGCCACCTCTCTGCCCAAGCAGGCCAGGATATGCATCGGCTGCCCCAGCTAGTGGGAGGAGGGGCAGATACTGAAGAAGAAATTCACAGAAGCTGGAGGAGGAAGGGGGACCAGGTGCGGAGGTCACCTTGTCCTGCAACACTGGCTGCTCTGAGTCGGGGCCTCCACGGAAGAGACAGAAGCAAGACTTGCCAAGAATCGCCACGCCCTTGCAGGTGCGGGGTGGCCTGAGAATGGGGTTCACCAGCACCATCCTGTCCAGCCCCACAACCCTGTCTGTGGCAGAGTTGGGTTTGGAGATACGTTTTTTGTTTTACAGGGCATGGTTTGAGGCCGGTTACATCCCTCCCAGGAGGGTCCACCTGACTGTGGTTCAGACCAGCTGGGAAGAAAGAAGACCTTTGACCCCAGAATACTCAAAGAGGCAGCAAACATACCTGTCCTTTACTCAAACTCTTTCAGTGGCTCTCCTGCTTTGGGAGAAAACCTAGGGGTCTGAACACAGCACACAGGGTCCTGCATGATCTGGTCTTCTTACCCTCTCCTCACCGAATTATGCTCAAGTCTTGAACACACCATCATCCTTCTCACCTCTAGGCCTTTGTGCCTGGAACATTCTTCCTCTCATCTGTCTAACCTGTAGTCATCCTGACAAGGTTTCCTTGACACCCATGACCCCTAGAGATTAGGTTGGGTAGAACTCTTATGGGCATCTAGAATACCCCTTTCTGTTCCTCTCACAACACGGTTGCACGTCTGGCCTCCCTATCAGCCTGTGAGGAACCTGCAGGCAGGGACCACTATTTCTTCTCAGCACTGCACCCCCATACCTAGCACAGGTCCTGGCACATAGTAGGAGCTCACCAAATATTTATCAGATAAGTGCTGAAAGAAACAAAACAAAAGTGGTCCATTTGGAACTGACCCATATCTCTGGCCTCACTGTTCATGGCATGGTCTCTCTCAGAACTGGCAGGGAGAGGATCATGCTTGCCTCCTCTTTAATGCGCAAGGCCTCGGTACAGTCTGACACAGAGAGAAGGCCTTGGGATGGGTGCTGAACAAAGGACAGAATGAACTGGCGGCATGTCTGTTGGTTGACTGGTAGGGCCTAGAACCCCTTTGTCACTCTTGCAAAGCTTGTCCTCAAATACATGGCCGGGCTGGACATCTAGAATCACCTGCTTCTGCAGGGAAATAAGGATTGAACTGACTTCTCAGGGGAGTGGCCAAAGCACTTACCTCCAGCTTTTCCCCACTTAAGCTTCTACTCACTGAAATCCTGCCCTTCCTCTGAGGTGCAGGTCAAGCCACCTGCACCTTCACCTCGCGTGAAGCTCTTGTGAACTCCCAGCCCACGGGCTTCCTTCTTCTCTGTTCTCTGCCATTTCCTGGCTGAGGACCTTGGAGAGTCCTCTCACCTTCCTGAGCCTCACGAAAATGAGACTGTGTGGGGCGCCTGGGTGGCTTGGTCGGTTAAGCGTCTGATTTCAGCTCAGGTCATGATCTCATGGTCCATGAGTTCGAGCCCTGCGTCGGGCTCTGTGCTGACAGCTCAGAGCCTGGAGCCTGTTTCCGATTCTGTGTCTCCCTCTCTCTCTGCCCCTCCCCTGTTCATGCTCTGTCTCTCTCTGTCTCAAATATAAATAAACGTTAAAAAAAAAAACTAAAAAAAAAAAAAAGAAAAAAAAAGAAAATGGGACTGTGGAACCACACACCTCACAAAGCTGTTGTGAGGATTAAGTGCACGTAGGCTCGCTAGGCAGCCAGCACAGAGCAGGTCCATACGGTTCAGTGCTCCCTGCCATTGTTTCATGCATGTCAGCGCTGACATCTCAGCAGAGTAAAAACTCCTGGAAAATGAGGAGCACAACTTAACTGTCTCTTGCATCCCTCCCACTGCTTAGCACGGGGCTGGGCTCACTCAACCCCGGCCGAGTGACTTACATCTCTTTTCCTTCAATTCTGGATTTTGATGGTAGGGAAACTGTAGCCATTTCCTTTTCATTCCCTGCACTGCCCTGCCCTGCACCAGCTCGGGGCTCTGATGGCAGGAGCATCAGATAGAGCACCAGAGCTACTCTGACTGCCTGGCACTCGATGACCAGACTGAAAGCCCAGCAGGCAGCACCGAGATGGACACCATCAGAAAACATGACTCTTGGGTTCCTCTTTGGCGCCAGGACCCCATGGCTGGCGCCAGGGACGAGAATGAAAGATGCCCCATTACCTCAAGTCTAATGACCTGTGTCCTGATCCCTGGTGACAGGGAGCAGAAGGCAGGAAGTCTGGGAGGAGGTAAATGAAAACACACTGAAAGCATATACCCACAGCCAGGAGGTGCCCTTCCCACCCTGTCCCCCCACCTCCCTGCTGCTGACTAACAAACCCATCCCAGGAAGGGCAAATACCAAGTAAATAGCACTTAGCTTTCAACGCTCTCCCGGAGGGCTCTTCCCTTTCCCTCCCACTGTCTTCTTCCAGGGACCAGCCTGGGATGCTCTGTTTATCCCTCTAGGTCACTGATTCCCGGACAGGTGAGGGACCCTGAACAGAACCCCTGCTTGGCTCCAGAGTCCCTCACTCCTAAGATAGTCATCTCAGCCCCTGACAACATGGCATCTCCTTTCCCCCACGTCCTCCTGGCCCCATGACCTTCACGAAGCCATGGCTTGGCTTCTGAGGGCCCCATGGGACAAAGAACACCTACTAGACAGGTTTTGGCAGGCTAGCCTGGGAACCTAGGCATCGTAAAATGTTATTGATATGCAATACATCCCAGGTTATAGTGTGGAATGCAGGAATCGAGCATACATCTCCTAGGAGCAAAGTAGTTGGGAGCTGCCCTCAACTATATGACCTGAGGCTGCCCCTAGTTTGCTGCCAGGAATCTTGGGGGCCTAGTGCCGTTTTCTTACTGCCTCCCTTCCCTAGCTTGCATCGCAGCAATAGGGAGCCTGCCCTACCCCGCCCTGCTGTGCTGCTGCTGGGAGAAGAAGTCACCTGGCTGTGGCCAGAAATCCTCCTCCACCTCAGCAGCTGTTCCCATTGATGAGATGTCTGGGAGCCAGTGGTCTAATTGGTTATACACAGTGTGGTGTTACTTTTACCACAACCAGGCCCAGGGGCAGGCAGAGCAGGAGGGTGGCAGAGAGGAGGGTGAAGAGGGCCTGGGCTGCAGGGGCTGGTTTCTCTGACCTCTTGAGATGTTCCTTCCCAATTTCTCCTATCCTGTGGAGCACTCAGCCTGAGAGTGCTCAGAGGCCCTGAGCACTGTGTTCAGGGCTGAGGGTAAAAAGGAGAGACCAGTAACCTGCGTGTCTTGGTGAGGAATCCAGGAAGCCACCACTGCCTGCCACGTTCATAGCTGCATTCTGACAAAAGCAGTTCCTAGCAGAATTTTCTGCAGAAAGATGCCATGATTGGTGCCACGGAGGGTGGATGGTCTGTCACTGTTGACCGTGGTAAGCCACAGGGCACCATGGTCTGGATGGGCACGGGAGAGTGGGACACTTGGGGTGCTCAGTGTAAGCCCTGCCCTGCGAGAACCTTCAGGTTGGGTGCTGGCCCCTGGCCCCACTGGACCCTCTCTCTAGGCAATATGAACACCAGGAACACACAGATGACCCGAGTGGCTATCTTATTTTCCATGACCCTGTCTGGGAGACGTGGCCAGTGCACCCTGCACTACTGGCCCACCACTGGCGACCCCCAGAGCTGCGTTTCTTCCTGGCACACCAAAAGAACCAACTTCAACTGGCAGAGGTTGTCAGTAGTGTCCATCTTTCCTAATTTCCTTCTCTGTTTCCCACTCCCATCAAAGCCCATTCTTGGTTGTTTCTCTTCTACTCAGAGAAAATAGCCTGAAATGGTGCCCCACTGTGTCCTAAGTTTTTTTCACCCCCACGTCGGTGCCCAGCCCTTTGTGAAAAATAGCACAAGATGCCAAAGGATCTGGTCTGAGCCATGCTTTTAACCTCAGGATTGACCTCAGGAGGACACCCCCTCTGGGCCTCCATTTCTCATCTGTACAATGGTTTTCCCAAATGGCAGAAAACATTTTCTTTATGTGGGGCTTGAACTCACAACCCTGACATCAAGAGTCACTTGCTCTACCCACTGAGCCAGCCAAGTGCCCCTCCACAGATCTATCTTTTAACTCACAAATGTCCTCTTCAGCTATATTAATTCATTTAAGCTTTACACTTGAGTTGTTTTGTTTCCTTTTCGTTTTTTGTTTTTTCTCTCTGGGGGCTTCTACTTGGCCCTTCCTACCATACTGGCTCTTAAACTGGACAGGCCAGGGAACCAGGGTGAGGTATAGCAGCTGCTAACTAATTCCATCCCAATTATGCACTTGGGGGGGGGGGCACCACCGCAGGGTGGGGCCACGGAGCCACTAGACCAACTGTAAGATCAACTTGGGCCAGGACTCCATCGGTCACCTGATCTCCATAAGCCCTGGCCTGACCTGGGGACCACTGTCCATCAAACTAATTTCGATAACTTAATTTTTGATTTCTAGAAGTCCCTTTGACTCTTTTCCCCCGATACTTATCTGTTTTACCTTGTGGGTTTTACACCTTCTTTTAGCTCTTTAATAATTTTAAACATACTTACTAACTCTTTCACACTATTCTATCATTTCCAGGTTTGAGGGAATAATTTTCTTTTTTCTTTTTTTTTTTTTTTTTGTACTTGCTGACTCTTACTCTGCTGGTACATTTTTCTCAGGTGGATTTTTGTTTCTTTATTATTAGCTTATTGCTCTACAGGAGCATTTGCCACTAGAGCCCCATGTTCTCTGGAAAGCGGTTTTAATACATATGTCTGTTGGGACCCCAAGAGGTTTTTGTTTTTTGTGTGTGTGTGGTTTTTTTTTTTTGTTTTTGTTTTTTTTTGTTTTTTACCAGTTCTGGTCTTTTTTCTCCCCTTTCTCTCTGTTCTGGGCTTGGGGTTTCCTAACCACTTGGTTAATACAGATTCAGTCTCTACATCTGTGAGTATCTTTCTCCTCCTCATACCCCAGGTAGTTAGAAGCTTCCTTGGAGCCGAATCCAGGGCAGGGAAGGGAAGCTCAGTCTGACTTACTTAAAGAAGTCCTCACAGGGGCGCCTGGGTGGCTCAGTCGGTTAAGCTTCCGACTTTGGCTCAGGTCACGATCTCACTATCCGTGGGTTCGAGCCCTGCGTCGGGCTCTGTGCTGACTGCTCAGAGCCTGGAGCCTGTTGCAGATTCTGTGTGTCTCTCTCTCTCTCTGACCCTCCCCCGTTCATGCTCTGTCTCTCTCTGTCTCAAAAATAAATAAATGTTAAAAAAAAAATTAAAAAAAAAAAAAAAGAAGTCCTCACACTCCGGAGAATCCAAAACTGTTGCTATATATTCATTTACTGCAGCCTCCCCATAACAGATCAGCTCAATGGAGCATAAAAGACCTCCTTTGTCTCTGTTATCACTGTGTCTTGAGGGCCGGGACAGTGTCCTGCCCGCAGCAGGCTGTCGATATACATTTGCTGGGCACACGACTGAGGACACTGTGACTTCCGGGGGCTCTGCTCCAAGCTGGAGGCTCACCTGGATTGGGTGATGATGATAAAGACTCTAGCTTCGGCCACCTCTACTCCCTCCCTCGAGCCTGGACACCCAGCACACAGGGCTGGCTGGTGGGGTAGACTCACTGGAAATGGAGGTGTAGACGGCGAAGGCTCTGAGGCTGGTCATCTCCTTCCTGCGGGTCATCTCCACACGCGTGCAGAAGATGTTCTCCCAGGCGTACAGCTTGAGCAGCTTGATGCCACGGAGCATCTCGTTGGTCTGCTTCAGCCTCTCGTTGGAATACTCCTGCCAGGGGTCACCAAGTCAGAGAGGGGTTTCCTTTGCCCCTGGCCCAGCCAAGGGGAAGGAGCCAAGTCAATGCCCTCATCACTTCACAGGCAATGCCCATCTCCCGAGTCCATGGGGAAGCTCCCTTGCTTTCTCCACTCATCCCCTCCCACAGACAAAGAAACGGAGGCCTGGACAATCAAGTAGCCTGCTTAAGGTCAACGATAGTGTGGATATATGTGTATATGGCTGTTTGGTGGCATCTGGGGGAAGAGTGAGGAGCCTCGCTGATGTACAGGGAAAGGGAGCAAGCAGCCGCATGGGGGAAGGATGGGGACAAGGGGCGCGAGCACCCTGGGGACGCTTACTCACCAGTGTGCTCCGCTGGGCCTGGGAGAGCTTGGTGGCCACAAAGTACTGGACGGGGGCCAGTAGAATGATGACAGCTGCCCCAATTAAGGCACTGACTCCAAGGATGTAGTAGAGGAGAATCACACCCACGATGATCTGAGGGAGGGTCATGGGGGTGAGTTTCCTTTGACCTGGTAGTCGCCCTGGGGGAAGCGGTGTTGGCAGCCCCTTTCCCCAGGCCCCTAGAGAGGGACATGCCTTGGTGCCCAGGTTTCCGAGTTGTCCCCAGGGGCCAGAGGAGGAGGTGTGACAAAGCAATTTCAGAAAGAGGTATTAACATGATGGGCTCTCATGCAAGCAGTGGCTTTCTCAGCTGATAACAAACTGCATTTATCTGTAAGCCTGCTGAACCATTAACTCTCTCCAAATCTACCTTCCAGATGGAAGTCTCAGAGCTGAGGTTGCACAATGAGTGTAACAGCACCTTTTGTTCTGTTGGCTGGCTGGCAAGGCTGACGGTTCCCTCACACTGGGGAAAAAGTGACACACGAGCAAAGGAGCACTGCCGTATCCATGCCAGACAAAACCGGTCCAGGGTCTGAGAGTTCAGTTTTCATTCTCAGGCTCCTGGCATCTTTTTTAAAATAAAATATGAACTGTCTTCTATTACACCAATTATTACATATATAAGAAAATGAAAATGATCTCTTAAATTTATGACATCGTGTAGAGTGGTTTTTGGATGAAAATACAAGTTTTTATAATTCTTAGAGGCATATACATTTTATAATCTATAATACATATACACATATGTACATGAAGGCTGGTATCTTTAATGTTTTAGTGAATCTGGCAAGTATTCTCCGAAAAGAGAATTATTCTGGCTTTATGCAAATGAATGCCTACTTCTGAATATTTATGAGAAGTGTAAATTACTCTTGCCAGCCCCTGAAGCATCAAGCTGACAATTTCTCAGGTTGCCTTCAAAGGCAGACAGCTCTAAATTCAGGGATTATTCTAGAGGAACAGATGTGCTGTCTTCCTTAATTGGAAAAAAAAAAAAAAGTCTGCCTGGGTTGGCCTTGCACTCTACACCAAATTGACACTAAGCTCCTTGCACTACCTCGAGGGCAGAGGTGGGCGGTTTTGTAATTTCTCTTAATCACAGAATGCCTCTTGTATTAGCAGGATCTTAGGGGCTGGTAAGTGACCCCTTTACCACCTGCCTCCCAGTGTTTCACTGATGTTAAATGCTGACACGGGGGTGCAGAGAAGCACGTTGGGAAATAAAGAAACTCCTACTCCTGCCAGGCTCCGCTTCCATCACCCTACCCAAAAATTATCCCTGGCATCCAGTGTTTTCATTAGTTGTCCTCAGATGGAGGCAATCAGGGCATATTGTTCAGCGGCTTGGGTAGAGCCAGACACCAAGGAAGCTCCAAGAGCACTCCCAGAGTCACCACCATGGCACCTGCTGGGGGTCGGTGCCTGAACCCCCACCACGTCCAAGTGCTGGCAGCTGCTGGAACAAGACCTGGAGACACAGCTGCTGCTGATGCCAGGCTCTTCCTCCTCCTACACCCACCCCTTGTCATGCTCCCTAAATTCTTCTGTCCACTCTTCTATTCTGAGGGGTCTGAGTGGACCTTACAGGAGAATATATCAGAAAGCAGCGATTCTGAGTACGCAAAGCAAGTGTGGGGAATAGAAGGGCTACGTTAGCTCCTATTTACAAGTTAGGAAAGTGATCTAGTATAATAGTGGGGAGATCATTGTCCCCGGAGTCTGCAAGCCTGAGTTTGAATGCAGTCTCAGCACTTAGCTGTGCAATCTTAGGCAAGTTACTTAACCTCTCTGAGTTTCAGCTTCTTCATCCTTACCATGGTGATTTTAATGCCCACTTAGCAGGACTTCTGTGAATATTAAATGAATATATATGATAAGCACCTAGAATAATACCTGGCCCATAGAGATCAAACCAGGCGGCAACCCTTTTCTTAAACAAACAAACAAACAGGCCTCATGGGAACTCTGTCACTAGGGAAGCACGGAAAGGAGATACTTGGGTATACGGCACAGCTGCCGGCTCACTTTGTGCCCCACCCCTCCAGTGCCCATGGGATGAGGAATCAAAGAAGACCCCACTATTGCTGAGTTCCTTAACATGGCATCCAAGAGCTTCAGGGGGCCAGTCTAGCCCCTGAAATCGTAGGCAAAATGTGTGAACACACATTTGTTTTTCTGAGAAGCTTTTATTAGACTGTCAAAAGTATGTGTAGGTCAGAGGTTGCCTAGGGCTGGGGGAGGGGATGAGAAGTGACCACCAATGGGTACGGGTTTCCCTTTGGGGTGATGAAAGTGTTGTAAAAGTGTGACAATGCTAGGGGCGCCTGGGTGGCTCAGTCGGTTAAGCCACCGACCCTTGATTTCAGCTCAGGTCATGACCTCACCATTCGTGAGTTTGAGCCCTGTGTGGGGCTCTGCACTGACAGTGCGGAGCCTGCTTGGGATTCTCTCTCTCCCTCTCTCTGCCCCTCCCTGGCTCACTCTCTCTCTCTCAACATAAACAAACATGAAGCAAAAATAAATAAATAAACTTAATAAAGTTGTAATGATGGTCGCACAACTCTGAATATGCTAAAACTCACCGAATCATACAGTTTAAATGGGTGAATTATATCTTAATGAAGCTTTTATCAAAAAAAGTATATGTGACCAAAAAAGATTACAAATCAAGGAGAGTTCCCGGGGATAAAGAAGAGGGGCTCCTGAGCTAGTTTCAGTATTTCCAAAGGCGACCCAGGCTGCACACGAGATCCTGGCTAGGTTGAAAGGATTGGATCAACTCCACGTGGGAACACTGGGTCTTGAGGGCTGGTTAAAGCTCTAAGTGGCAAAGGTATAGCCAGCCTTTAAGGAATTAAAAGTGGAAAACCAAATGATACGTCATGATAAATAAACAAAGGTAAGTAGTGGAGATAAAAACTACCACCCCCTGGGTGTTGGGAGGGTTAACTGCATAAGTGACAGAGGCTGGGGCAGGCAAAGATTATTTTTTCTTTTAATTTTTTTAATGTTTATTTATTCTTGAGAGAGAGAGAGAGAGAGAGAGAGAGAGTGCACAAGCAGGGGGAAGGGCAGAGAGAGAGACACACACACAGAATTGGAAGCAGGCTCCAGGCTCCAACCTGTCAGCACAGAGCCCGATGTGGGGCTCAAACCCATGAACAGTGAGTTCATGACCTGAGCTGAATGAAGTTGGATGCTTAACTGACTGAGCCACCCAGGTGTCCCTGGGGCAAGGGTTATTAGTATTAGTGTTGTTAGCAATGATGTACGTGCAATAAACGTTATAAATAGTAGTAATGATAATCTGGTGGACAAATGAAATCTTAATGAAGATTTTGGTGGACAAAGTCTTTCAAAAGAGGTTGTTTAAGGGGACATAATAGAAAGTGTTCTTGTGGATAAAAGACTGGTAACTATATTAGATGAACTCTCCAGGCCCTTCTATGGCTTCTTTTTTTTAAAAAAGTTTATTTATTTATTTTGAGAGAGAGCGAGAGAGAACTCTCACAAGTGGGGGAGGGGCAGAGAGGGTGGGAGAGAGAGAATCCCAAACAAACTCTGCACTGTTAGCATGGAGGCCGACATGGGGCTCTACCTCATGAATTGTGAGATCAGGACCTGAGCTGGAATCGAAAGTAGGGCACTTAACCAACTGAGATACCGAGGTGCCCCCTTTCTATAGCTTCTGTAGTCACCAATCCATCTTGGTAGAGCTGGGGGGAGGATGGTGATCTAGACATGGATAAGTGGTAATGGGGGATGGCATACAGAGCTGTCCCCATAAAAAGGACCATCAGATTCCCTGCCCTACGTCCCCATCAAGATGCCTAGCTGACTCTCTGTTCTATTTTCCTTTAAAGTCTTTCAAATATAAGTGTTACAGGTAAGAAGGACCAATAAAAGTCACTTGAGATTAAGTTTTGTGGAATCTGCATCCTAAGAAGCAATGGATTCTGAACTGGTAAAGTCCTCACTCGCACCAAAGTCTGCAATTTCCAGGGATCTGATATTTACTTAGTGACTGCTCTGGGCCGGGCACTCTGCATGGTGCTTTACTTACATTGTCTAATTGACTCGTCATAGCAACACCAGAGGGTAGGAATCATCCCCTTTTCATAAATGAGGAAATTGAGGTTCAGACAGGTTAAGTATTTGAATCAACTGGTTTCACCAAAGTCCAGGCACTTTCCTCTATACCAGGCAGCCTCTGTGGAGACTGCAGGGGTTCTGGGATTCACCAGAGTGAAGCCAAGTCCATGGCCAAAGCTCCAGATGAGAGACAGAGCAGACCAGACCAGGAGTCAGGAAAACCATGCTAAGGATTCTCCTGCCATCGTTGGGGGAGGGTGCACCTCCTTCAGAACCATCCCCAAAGGTTGTTTGGCTTTAGAAATAATCATGTTTTTGATCTTCAAGAACAACACGTGCTTACTTGAGAATTTAGAAATGCATAAAGAAAATAAAAGTCATTCGTAACCCCACCATGTGGCCTTCTATTTCTTTTTTCTGGGTGAGTCTGTGCCAATGTGCACACGTACATGTATTTCAATTTAGCGTGAAGCTCACTGCATGTACTATTTTGTAACCTTTTTGGCTTAAACATCCATCATGAACACTTTTCAGTGTAATTAAGTACTTTGTTGTAACATAACTTTTAATGTCTGCAAAAATGTTCCACATATGATTATCCCATGGTTTTTTTTTTAAGGTTGGCTGCTTTTTGAGAGCCTAAATGACAAGAGAGATAGCTAGACTGTTTACAGAGTGTGAGCGAGTATTGGAAGTCAGGGCTACACACCATGGAGACCCCAAGGGTGTGGAAGGTGCAGGCAAACATGGAATGGAAGATGGTGAGCCCTAGTCACTGGGCATGTGCCAGCAGATTCTGACTTTGTGCCCCCCACCCCCACCCCAGACACACATCCTTTACCTGTACTGGCATGGCCCAAAGGTTTGGGCACAGGAAGAAAAACCACATGAGCTGATTGGTGTCGATGGCAACCAGGTTGCAGATCTGCCCGGCTGTCATGTCCCCCATGGACAGGTTGGAGGTGGACAGGTGCATAATTTTATTGTAAATCTTGGTCTGGAAATGAGAGCAGAGTATTTCACATTTGTCATCAACATCATTCTAATCTGTCTCCCAGATGCCATGTGTCTACAATATGCCAGTGCCTTCTCAGACATTCCTCCACGGGTCCCCACAGCAGCTTTGTAAGGGGGCACTGCATTAGTGGTTCCAATTTTACAAATGAGGTAACTGAGGCTCAGAGAGGCAAAGGCCTTTGATTATAGAACAAGCAAGTCAGAAAGGCAGCATTCACATGAGGAATCCTTGCCAGCATGGCAAGCTACTTCCCCAGCAAAGCAAGACCTCTCCCTTGGGGACAGGACTTAATTAGCTCTTAAATCTTAAAAGTGATCTTCGTGTCCTGTTGTATTCTTGGTTTGCCAGAGGCCAGTGGAGAACACACTTCATAAAAATGATAAAGTAGGGCAGCTGTCTGTTTTAATGTGGCTGTCTTCAACCAGGGGAGGGGTATGTTTGGAGGCTGTGTCTTGTCTTAACTGAGCCTTGAAACAAAACAAGGGATCAGCTTGGGAAGGTCTTTCGTGAGACATGACATACAAGTATCGATCAGCCCCACCACCATGGGAATCCTGCCCCCAGAGGACCTTGTTCTGTCTCCTCAGGGCAGATGGGGAACAGCCATGGAAATGGCTCCCTGTGGGCTCTGATCCTAAAAGCTCTGTGTGCAGAGTGATCGTGCCTCCTAGAAACATGGCAATTTTCAAGTTATGTGCTCTTAAACAAGGAGAAATGCATTTCTGTCTTCAATGTCCTAGGGATGCCTCCTCTTAAATGAAATTCTATTGGGCAGTCTGTTGTCAGGTGGACTCCCAGTCCTAAATTCATCTTTTGTGAAACCCAAGCTTTCTTGTGGATCAGGTCTGCTTAAAGCATGAACCTATCATATGTCTTTTTTGAGTTTATATACACCATGGGTACAGTTTAAAATAATGGCAATGACATATTTGGACAGATCTAGGCACGGCCCAGGTTATGTGAAATCGGTCTTCAAAGAATAATAGTAAATTTAGTTTTAGTGAAGTAGGAAAATAGAGTAATCTATCAAATAAAGCATTATTAAGTAAAGACTAGGATACACAGAAATCCACGATTGACTGATAGCTGGTTTATGTCCACAAATTATATATATAATACGAGCATGGGGCTTAATAACTTTTCATTCAAGAACTGTCATTCCTCTCAAACCCATGAAGACGTAGACCTTTATCTACAATTTTATGTAAATCTCTGAAAAAAAGGTTTGTTCTTCTAATTTGTTTTATAATTAATACCAGCAGTTTCTTTTTGTGGCATATGAATTTAGCTCTCCTGGATTCAGACAGTTTGATAAGAACAATTACATGCTAATCCATTTAAAAACCATATTTGGCTCTTTTAGCGTAATTGGAAAATACTGGGCTCGTGTGTAATTTATGACCTACAAGTAGAAAGATTTAATTACAAAACTGACTACAAAATTGGCTGTTGTCTATGGTGGTATGTGCCTGCCAGTCAATGGAAGAGTCTGTGCAGAGGCTGGGATTTTCAAAGAGGTTTTCTGGACTGAGAAATGACTTTGTTCTTCCTAGCTTTGAGCCCCTGTGAATCTCAGAGGGTCTTGTATTTTCCTGGGCTCTTTCCACCACTCTCACATGATGAGGAAATGATTCTGTTTTCTCAGTGAAAAACCACTGGGGATGGGCAGCGTTGTCAGGTACAGATGTACAATCTGTGCACAACTCCAGGGGGCACCATTCACATGGCCTGTACTAAGATAACCAGAGTTTGGACTCTGACAGGATCCCCAGCCCAGGTCATACCCTTCTCTCAGTCCCTTTTCTGCAAAGCCTCTGATCCTGGCTCCCAAGGACCAGTCAATGTTAATAATGAAATGAGAAATATTTCTGTCTTGAAGTGTGATGTGGCTTTGGGATGTAGTCACAACTTCTGAGTGTTCTACTGACTTCATGGGAATTTCTGGGTATGGCAGAATCTGCTAGTTGTCTCCCAATATCCATTCTCTCTTTTCACGAGAGACCCATTCTTCTCTTTTCACGAGAAGAATTTCTAGCAGGGCATATATGGCTGTCAGGAACAAAGACCACACTTTCTAGCCTCTCTAGGTGTGATCACGTGGCCAATTTCTCATCGATGGGGTGAAGAAGGACATGTGTACCTTCTGCATTATGATTTTAAAAGAAGGCAGCATTCCCTCCTTTTGTCCCATCTTTCTTCTCTTGCTGGTTTAAGTGTAGGCCCAGCATTGGCAATGTCAACAGTCATCTGAAGCCATGGGGCAGAAGGCACATGAGCAGGCTGGCAGCCTTACAGAAGGAGCCAGGGTCTCTGACAAGTGTGCAGCTGCCACAGCAGCCCTGACTGTGTGTGGAAAACAAACTTTTGTCCTACTTAAACCACCATCTCACTGGGTCTCCCCATTCCAATGGCTGAACCAAAATTCTAAACAGAATACTAGGGCTTGGACAACTCTCATCACTGCTTTGCCTAAAAGTGCCCTGAATCCTTCCTGATTTTGATCACCCTTTAAACCCACTCTGGGAAGGAAACCACAGGGAGAAGGAAGAAGGACCTAGATCCAAGGGACTAGGTCCAAGGTTTGAGAGTTCAAATAAATCTTGCTGGGCCAAGATTTAAGAGCTCAAATAGACATTAGAGGCTCTCTAGTCCCAATAAGTCAAGCTCATTTATTTTATTTTTGCACCCAGAGAAGACTGGTAGCAGACCCCTGGGACAGAATCTGGGGAAGGAGTCTGACGCTGCATGTGCATTCAGCAGGAAAGAATGTGGTGACCCATTAGTGACATCTGTCCCATTCTAGGCCAAGCAGGTGACATCACAGACCTCGTGCAAGGCAGAACCAGGGCTAGAACTATTGCACTCCCTGAGTCCAGCCCAAGGCACTTTCCACTCTTCCTACACCTCTTTGTCAATGGTTATTGTTTCAAAGCACTGCTAAAGGGCAACAAAAAGATAAACTCACACCGGAATTATTCTTAAGTGCCCATGAGGATGAATAACGCGGTTCTTACTGCTAAGTGAAAACATAATTAGCCTGTATTGCAAAAAGTACCTGTATTGCTCCTCTCAAGTTAATTCCAGTTTCGATGGCGACATAGTAGGATGCTTGCAGAAATGTTCTTTGCAGTAGGAGGGCAAGGAACAGAAGCACGGCCAAGACGTAGGCATTAGCAAGGAACTCTTGGGATGAGACAAAGTAAACCCCGAGAAATTGCGTCTGAAAGAGAATTCAGAGGTGGCTGTCGTTGCTAGCAAAATGACCGCCATTAGCACCTGTTACTGTGCCACAGTGGCCATTATTATAAGATCCTCCATGCTTGCAAAGCTTTATGCAGCTGTTTATGAGGGGAATTAGACTAATAAATCCAACTAAACATTCTTCTAGCCACAGGGAGGGGTGCCTATCCCCTCTTTATCATCCTACTTAGGAGAACAGAATGTGGCCCAGTTCTAACCTCATGCCCATAAATATGACTCTCAGCTTTGTGGCCACCGGGCCCAGGGGAGATCACTCTGAATGGAACAAGAATATATAGAGCAAATCACAGAGCAGCCAAAACCAGAACTGCCTGAACAAATCCCACAATGTGTGTTCTCTGCTACAAAAAAACCGGAATGAGCTGAGGTCTTGTCCTACACTCACCGACAGCCTGCCCTGTAGAAATTTCTGGGGAAGAAAGACCAATGGGAAAACTGTAGTGCTCCCAGGCGAGATGGAAAGTCATCACCTATAATAGGCTGGAGAAGATTTTAGAAGCCCCTGAGCCTCGTGGGGTCCCGGGACGTCCTTTTAAATCGAAGGTCTTCTTGCTGCACCTCTAGCAAGATCTCAGATGATAAGCACTGGGAAAAACCAAACATTTTGACTCTGTTGCTAAAGATACCAGGAAACAACAGCATGCCTGTTTCCAAATTCAGCATCAATAACTCCCAGGAAAACTTTGATCCTGATTAAACCTTTGCTCCCCAGCAGAACCACATCAATGTTTCCATGAAGACAGCACTCTCTCCCCTTTCTGAGACTCTGCCCTGAACTCCAGAAGCCATTTGAAAGGGGATAGGAGCTGCTGCAGGCTAAAGGGTGGTGGGAACATAGTGATGAGAAGGAGGCTGAGGGCATGTCTATGGCCAGGATCAGGTCCAAGGGGTCAGAACTCTAAAAGGAGTCTTTTTCCTAGAGTCAGAAATTCCTGGATCTCGGACACAGGGCTATCGAATGGTAGTAGAAAAGATCTGGGCTTTCTAAACCAGCCCTGCTTCATGGAGCTTACGTCTGTCATCTCTCCCTGGATCTGTGGGAAAGGAGGCTTTTCACAGACACAGAGAGAGGAAGCAGGAAGTAGACATAGAGAGACCACTGAGGTCTCATAGAGGAAGGCCCTACCAAGGCCTGAACCCCTGACTCTGTCTCATTTGTCAAAGAACCAGAGGGAAAGGCAGAAGGAGAAAAGAGAGGGTAGAGGGTGGGGGTGGGCTGGAGGCAGCAAAATGGACCTTAAAATTAGGCTGCAGGGGTTGAGACCCGTATCCTACAGGCAGGATACAATATTTATCAGGTACAGAACTCCATTCTCATAATACACTAATGAGAAGAATGCCATTATGAGCCTAATTTTATACATGAGGCAATGGTGTCTCAGCATGGCTATGTGGCTGGTTCAAGGTCACACGCTGATAAGGGACAACATGTGAACATGAACCTGTGTGATGCCAAAACTACGACCCTAGACGTACTACCAAAGCCTTATCCAGCCTTTTGACCTTGAGTCTCCCATTGTCAGCTACAAGCTTATGACTTGTGGGGGACAGAAACATGGCCACTTGGCTGGTTCTCAGTCAAAAAAGAAGGCACGTGGGTTTGGGAAAGCCTGGTCCTATCCAACACATTTTGGAATTCTTAGGTTCTATCATCTTCTGCAGAGACCCAGCTCTGGAGAATGGAGCCCATTATGTTAAAGCAACAAAGCACATCATGGGAATTTACCCCAAAGGAAATAATTTCACACCAGGAAATAGCTGTATGTGAAAAAAGTATTCTATCTCTGGATTACAGCGAGGGGAGAGTCTGAAGAGCCATGTAAATGTCCAACCATAGAGAATGGTTAGGTATGGTATGATGCTCATGGGAATACCACACACTCAAGAACACTGATCATCACAAAAGCTCTCAAGCAGCAAGGATTGCCATGCATGTGCTATGTCACAATGATCAGAAAACACACAGGCTGGAGAATGAGGACTAGAAAAGTCAAGTGATCACGTATGTTGGTGAGAGTACGGGTGGCATTTGTTAAATACACTCATCATTGTTTTCACATTTTTAACAAAACAACAGATTCTTTCTTTGCAGCTTTAAAGGCAAAACCTTGACCCCTTCCCCCCATAACACACACACACCACAGGGTCAGAAACTATATTTTTTTGGATCAAGAATTTCGTGGCCTATTAAAATGAAAATCTTCCTGTAGGTATAAGTCATGAGGACATTATTGATCTCTCTTCAAAGAGAGACATAAAAGATATGGAGCCCAGAATAGCTAAGTTTTTATTAAGAAGTGGGAACTAAACTAGCCAAAGAGACCTGAGGTACTACTACCCAAGGAAGGCAGGCATTGGGGAGGTTTAAATGGGTATGAGGGCACTGACATTGCCCAGCACCTTGAAGGCTAGAGAGGAAAGGCCAAGGACCTGCAACATGACATCTGGTGGGAGTTAAATGCTTCAGAAGATCAGATACCCTCGTCCCACATTTTCACAAGCTCTCAGGGAAAGAAACTGTGTTTGTTTCCGGGGGTGCTCAATACATATTTTAAATCGATCAATGTATATGCTCTTCCTTCCCATCTACTTTTTATAGAAGTTATACATTTCCCATTTTTAAGTGTTTATTTTTGAGAGAGACAGAGAGGAAAGAGTGTGAGTGGGAGAGGGGCAGAGAGAGAGGGAGATGGAATCCAGAGCAGGCTCCAGGCTCTGAGCTGTCAGCACAGAGCCCGATGTGGGGCTCGAACTCACAAACCGCAAGATCGTGACCTGAGCTGAAGTTGGAAGCTCAACAAACACCCAGGTGCCCCTACATTTCTCCATTTTGCAGTTGAGCTGGGTTCATTGCACAGGTAGGACTAGAACCTAGGACTCTTGACTCTATAGTTCTGACCCTCATTATCCCTGTCTGGCCAGAGATATGACTGGAAAGCCCTCCTTCCCTTGTTCTCTAGAGCTTAATGGAGAGGGATCACATGGGCTTTTGCTTCTTATTTTGGCGGGAACCAGAAGATGCATTGCCCATAGGTCCCAGCCCTGGAAGACCCTGGGTGAAAACAATGACAACTATCTTTGAACACTCATGGACCAATGTACCCAACCATCCATCTATAACCAGTTATCATGGTGGTTTAGAGCCTGGATTTAGAGGTTAGCCACATCTGAGTTTGAGTCCTAGATCATTATATATTAGCCACTGTGTCTTTATGTAAGTTCTTCAAACTCTCTGAGCCTCAGTTTCCTCACTGTAAAATGAGGCCATTAAGGGTTTCTACTCAGAGAGTTGTTATGAGAATTTAACGTAACAATGCAGCTAAAAATATCTAGTAAGCATAAGCACTCAATATGTGGCAACTTCTATATGATTCCCTGAAGAATCATTTCTCCTGTGCCTCCTGAATGTCAGGCATAGAGCTGGGTGTTGGGCACCCGGAGGTCAGATAATGCAGTTCTTGTCATAGGGGACTCAGGGTCAAGTTGGGAAAGAGACAAGGGGTTTTTGATGGTGCAAGCCCCGGATGTTATGGGAGCACAGAGGAGGGGAATCTAACCCTATTAGAGGAAGTCTTCCTGGAGGAGGTGACATCTGAGCTGAGTCTTGGTGGCTGAGAGGGGTTAGTGAGAGGAAGGGAGTCCTGCCAGGCCAGAGCAGCTGCATGAGCATTGCCATGAAGAGACCAGCCCACTCACTGACATCACAAAGTCACAGAAATGCATATAAATTTACACAGTCACCCACAACAATAGCTACAAATACGTGTACTCAAATAGGGACACAGACACACATGGAAAGAGATAAACCAAGAGACACAGGACAAATAGAAGGACATACATACAGAATCATAAACAGTTTCCAGGAGAACTCATTCAGAAACACACGTACACTCACAAACTTACACACGTTTCCCCTCTGAGGGTAGAGGCTGTTTGAAGCTTTGGCCCTCAGATCAAACCCAGACTGTTCTTTCTCTGCTCAACTAATGGCCTAGGGCAGCGCTGGCAGGTTTCAGATGCTGGCAGTTCATTATGAATCCAGTTCCCTTGCCCTGCAGCCAGATCAGTGGCATCCACAGCAGGTGACAGATTGTGGGTGGGGGTTAGGTGGGAGAGGAGGCAGTAGAGGGGGAGGTCATGGGCTGCTCCCAGCCAGGGTCCCAGCTTTCCCCGGAGTGTGGCAGACGGGGCAGGAGTGTGGAATTAAAGAAGAGATAATGTTTGTCCTCGCAGATGCCAAGGGCGGTGTGATTCCTGCCAACTGTGAGTGTCCCGGAAAGGGAAGGGAGGACAGGGCAGCCACTGACAATGATGTAAACAGTCGTGTCCGGCTGTGCAGACTACAGCAGCATGGATCAAGGCTGAGTGGAAAGAAGGGCTTTCTCACAGAGAGGGTTGTTAAATGCTGGCACACGTAGCTAGAGAGCTTCTGTCCTTGTAGGTTCATAAAGACCAGAACAGCACCTGTCTCTCTGAGTTAGAGCCATTGGGAGGCAGGGGAATGAACCGAATGACCTCAATAAATGACCCCTCTGCCCCATTTTCTGGGTCCAGAAGCCCAAATGAGAATTAAGCCATATCCCAGGCAACCACATGGTTGAGGATTCTTTGCTGCTGACACTGGAGACTATATTTACTTTCACCTCTTGTTTCAGTGTCTGTAATTTGCTGATTGTATTTGGGCTGCAGGGAACAAATATTAAATCTGATAAGGCCTGCAGCCACTGAGGCAGAGCCATCTGTCTCAGGGATTTATGTACTGACGAGTAACCAGGACAAGAGCATTCCAACAAGAGGGCGGTAAATCCCAGGGCTGGTATACAAATAAAGAGAAAAGAGACCGCAAAGCTAACGTTCAGATGAGCTAAAAGTCTAAGTGCTGTTCTCACTACCTCTCTGGCACATCCTGCCTCAGAGCTCTCTCACCAGCAGAAGCCCACCAGAGCTTTGGGAAACACAGCAAGAAGACAACAATGTGGACAAGCTGACAAGGGCTCTGGCCTGTGACACCCCACCCCCCCAATAGTAACAACAGGCCCTGTTGCTACAGGGTTATCAATGTAGAGTATTCTGGAGTCATCTATGGTCAGACTAGAACTGAAGGTAACACTCTTGTAGACAAGAGGAGATGGCCCTTCCTCTCTCTTTTGGGGCCAAGTATAGCTCAGAGGCTCAAAAGCCATCAAGGTCGAAATAAGCAAGAAGAGTCCTTACATTCGTGTTGAACTAGAAATCTGCCCATCTTAGCCTGGCCAACTCATACTCATATGTCAAGGCCCCATTCAAATACTAGCTCCTTTATGAAGCTATCCATGACTACTGGCTGAGTTAGTCACTCCCTCTTCCTACAGTTCCCTGTATACACCCCCTCATAGTAGGGGATATATACTATGGAGTGAAAGAGACTTGGGTTCAGATTCCAACTCTGTCGCTAAGTAACCGAGAAACTCTAAAGAAAGTTACGTAACCTCTCCACACCTCAAGTCCCTCATCTGTAAAATGGGGATAAAAATACCTACTTGGTAAGTTATATGGTATGTGAATGATATCTCAATAAAGCTGTTACCAAAAAAAAAAAAAAAATTTACCCTAAAAGGTTGTGTTAGGCACGAGATGTGACAACACATGCATAATTCCCACAAGCAGCCGTGCATGTGTTAAGTGGTCAGGACGTGGTTGTCAGTATTGTGAATGGTCCTCATCATAACCATTGCCTCTGGATTCCCACAGCCCAAACCAGGCTTGGCACAGAGTAGGGTTCAATAAATATTTGCTGAATAAATCAGACAAACAGATTTGGAGTGTCTCATACTGCTGATCAGAAGTGCTCAGCTGATTAATTATATCTCTTAAAAAACTTAATATAAACCTCCAGAGGATTAAATGCTCTCTGCGATCTTAGAGCCAAGGAGATGAATAGCGTTACACAAGGGAATGTCATAAATCATTAAGGTCCCTAATTAGCAATTCTCAGCACCATTTTCAGACTGTCTGTTTGTGGCTAAAAGTTTACAATGATATTCCTGCTGGGAAAATAAAACTCTGAGTCTTGTTACACGTGAAAAGTTTTCCATTTTGTGGCCATCTAAACCTAATTGGCAGCAAGGAAACAGATAAAGGAATAAAGTACCCCACCCTCATCCCCAGAGGGGATGCCATTGCCCTAGCAGGGAAAATCAACCCCCACAAAGATTTCCTGCTTCTTTCCTCCAATGGATTTCAGTCTGTAGCATCTTTAAAGCTGCAAAGGCCATTGGATATCGTCTAATCCAATGAGTTTCAAGTACTTTTAAGACATGAAATCCTTGGGGCGCCTGGGTGGCTCAGTCGGTTAAGCGGCCGACTTCGGCTCAGGTCATGATCTCGCGGTCTGTGAGCTCAAGCCCCGTGTCGGGCTCTGTGCTGACAGCTCAGAGCCTGGAGCCTGTTTCAGATTCTGTGTCTCCCTCTCTCTGACCCTCCCCCATTCATGCTCTGTCTCTCTCTGTCTCAAAAATAAATAAACATTAAAAAAAAATTAAAAAAAAAAAGACATGGAATCCTTTTGTAAAAAGAATTTTTGATGGGAAAGGCCCACATATTCATAAAACTGGGTCAGCTTTGAGTGAAATCTGGAATTGGGGGTGGGGAGAAACTCATGGAGGTTTCCCTCTTGTCACCCCCAGCAGCAACCTCCAAGATGTCCCTGTAGAGCCTTGAATGCCAGGATATACAGAACTGAAGAAGACAGATTGTGAAGTTGTTTGGAGTCCATTAGGATGATGTAAACTAAGCCAACATATCCAACAAATCACAGAAGCCCTAGACACTGAGTAAACAAATGTACTTCCTACAACTTTCTGAATGACTAATAACTGGGAGAGGAATTATGGCAATGATGACAAGATGAAGAGATGGCAAGGGCATCATAAATCTTCCTGGGGCACAAGCTTGCCCCCTGGCATTTCTGTTAACCAGATGCAGAGCATCTTCTAGAGGGAGATATTGCCAAGGGCTTTGTGCGTGTGTGAGGAGCTGACCCAGTGCAGTCAAAGTGTACACACATTGGCCCTTGCACATTCTTATGTACAAGGGAAAATCTTCCAAAGGATACCCTGCTCTACCCCTGGGATGGCCTACCTTGGGCTGGAAGACGCGGTTTTCCTTCCCAAGGTGGTCCACAATCCCGAAGATGCACAGCGGCCCGGCGAAGCCCAGCAGGTCAGCCAGTATACGGAAAGTGCTGCTGAGGACCAGGCGTCTCCCAAAGGCACGGCAGAGTGCCTGCCAGATGGCCCGGGCACCCTGTATGCTCTGCGAGTCCTTCTGCTGCCGAGAGAGAGAGACCGATGGCCTGGTCAGAATGGCAGAATCTGGCCTCCCAGGAAGTCCCTGGTTCCTGCTGCCTGGGGAAACTTTTCTGCAGACAGGTGAACTCCAGGAAGAAATCACTGAACCATCAAGTGCATGGTGAGGTGGGCCCTCCCAACACCAACACAGTTCAGATGGGGAAACTGAGGCCAGATGATTGATCAAGGTCACACAGCCGGTCAGGGACCATGTGATGAGCACAGCATGTGGCACACTCATTCGTCACCACCTGCATTGCATCTGCCTCAGTGTCCGCCCCTCCTCCCCATGCTAGGGCAGAGGCAGCAAAGGAACACTGGACTGGGAGTTGGGACACCGGCTCTGCCCCCTACCAGCTGTGGGCCAGTTCTGTGCCTTTCTCAGAGCCTCCGTTTCCATGGTAGTGATAGAGGGAGACCCCTACTTGGCTCAACTTACAGAATTTGTGCAAGTGTCAGGCCACTAAATCTCTGCTTTAATATGGGTGAACGTTTCCACCTTTATAAGTCACTGAACTCCAGAAGGAAGAACATAGGACATGAGGGAATGCAGTGGGGTCACATCCCTTCTCAGGACCTCAGTTTCCCCCATGTGGACAACAAGGGTGTAAGGGCCATTCTAGCTGTGACAGTCCTATGAATCTTTAGTTCTGGACTTGTCCCTGGTTCACTGTGTCACTCAGGGCAAGCCTCTTCCCTTCCATAGGCCCTACCAGGGGTTTGACCTGATGCCTTCTGAGGTCCCCATCTGTGACTATAAATTAGAGGGAGGGGGACGGATGGTGAGGCAGGGCCCCCACTGACCGCCTGGGTGTCGAAAGCCTCACAGAGCCGCTGGTAGTTGGTGAGGGCCCTCATGGCAATGGGCAGCTTCCCAATGGCTCGGAGATCAATGGGCTTCTTGTGGGCAGTCTTGATGAAAGCATTCATCCACCAGTAGGTGCCTTTGGATAGCAAATTCACGAAGGGCTGCAGGAAGCGCACCCCCAAGTCCTGTAGGTCCTCAGGGGGCTTTACCTCCCTTGGCGACTTGAAGAAGATATATCTCTGTGGGGCACATGGGTCACAGGGGATGGGTAAGTACAACTTCTCACCACCCTCCACTTTGCCCCAGAAAAGATCTGGGGTTGTGACATCCCACCCTTGACCTCTAACATAGGGGGCCATCTCTTGCCTATTCCCAGGAAATGGGTCCCTCCACACATCCTGGCCATCAGTGCCAGGGCCTCCTGGCTTATAACTCTTCATTGAGGTCTGCTCTGTATCCCCTTGGCTGGGTTGGGTTGGATCTAAGCCGGACTGGGAAAGAACAGAAATCTCCCGTATGCCATCTTCCCCACAGATCTGAGGACATTACCATGTTTCATGTCGGGTTTGCGGGACATGGAGCCCTGCAGACCTGCCTCTTCCACTTACTAGCAAGGTGTCTTTGGACAAGTCTCCTCTAAAAAGTTTCCTTTTTAGAAAGTCTAAAATGTGGGTGGTACTTGCATCCCAGGGGTGCTGTGAGGGTCAGTTGAGGCAGGGAGTGAGGTCGGCCTTTGTACCCTGTAAATCACCAACTAAACAGGGGCATCAGAGAAATGCAAATGCAAGGAGCACTTCACACTTATCACCCAAATGGGGCTGGCCCATTGCTTGTTGGAGGAAGGGAGACGGTTGTCGTATTCATTGCTAGTAGATTATGGTCTTTCTGGAAGGCAATCTGCAACATTGATTAAAATTTAAAATACACAGACTCTTTGAACTAGCAACTCCACTCCTTGGACTCTATCCCAAAGAAATAAAAACAGCAATACATAAAGATAGAAGCATGTTGAATACACCATTATTTGTGAAGACAGAAACTTGGCAACACAGTGAATGCCCATCAATAGGGTAATGGCTGAATAAATTATTGCTCATCCACATGATGGAATATTATGCGGCCATTAAGAAAACTAAATTAGCCATACCAGACTTGGAGGGAGTCCTAAGAGATATCAGTTGGGTGAGAAAAGCAAGATGCAGAAAACTGTGTATAATATGATCCTATTTTTATAAAATGAATATTGAGAGGAAAAACCTTACTCTTACATGTGTTGAGAAAAAAGAACCTTAAGTAGATACAAGTATATGATATTATACTAATAAAAACCAAGATTGGAAGTGCACATATTAGGTTGTTATCTGGGTTACTTGGGGAGGGGGGGAAGGTCCGGGGAGCATAGAGTAGGAAGAGAGGAAAGAGGTAAAGGGAATAAGCAAAAATGATAACAAAACAAGACCAAAGACATGTATGCAGCCACATTTACTCATTCAGGTATATGTGAAACTATGATGAATACATTAACTCCCTTCCCCCAAAACAACAGAAACAACAACAGAGCTCGGGGGAAGCCAGTACTTGAAGCTCTTTTCCCTCTTCTATGGGATTAAACTCAGAATCCTTCAACCTTGGCTAACACATCCTATCACTTCCATTCCCTCTGGGATCCTCAGGTAGAGGGCAGTGGGACCAGATGGAATGTTCCTCTCAAAACTCCCCTACCAGCCTCAACTCTCCTTTGGGGGTGGGTAAAGGAGGCTGACTGCTTCTAGGGCTTGGCTAAGAAGCAGGGTGGGGGCCCACATCCAGGGGAAGGACACTGATCAGAAGCCCCGCCCTGGCTAAGGTGTGTCCTGAGATGGGTGCTGGGGTGGCTCAGGAGTGGTCTGCTTACCCTCACTCTGATGACATTGACCTCCACCAGGAGCAGCATCCCGTAGAGGATCACCAACAGCCCCGTAAGGCAGAAGCGCAGCTGTGAGAAGCCGATGGCGTGGTCATAGAACTTGACGAACTTGATCGTCTTGGTGATGAAGGCCAGGGTCCAGTAGACTAGCAGGGCTGCAGGGGAGAGGATGTGTGTGTGTGTGGATTTGCATGTGTGTGCAGTCATGGGTGTGCAAGTGTGTGGGAGAGAAGGAGAGAAAAGAAGTATGTCAGGGAGGACGTATCTGTGTGAACAAGCCACTGTTATGGGTGTGAGAGCACATTTCTGAGGAAAAGGCTGTGTGTGTGAATATACGTGTGTAATTTTCAGATGGTATACATACATTAAAACATTCATGATAGGTATGTTCAAAACATTAATAATCTTGTAAGTCAAAGGGCGCCTGGGTGGCTCAGTCGGTTAAGCATCCGGCTTTGCTTCAGGTCATGATCTCACGGTTTGTGGGTTCGAGCCCCGCGTCAGGCTCTGTGCTGACAGCTCAGAGCCTAGAGCCTGCTTCAGATTCTGTGTCTCCTTCTCTCTCTGCCCCTCCCTTGCTCGCTCTCTTTCTCTCTCTCTCTCTCTTTCAAAAATAAAAAAAATAAACACTAAATTTTTTTTTTTTAATTTTGTAAGTCAAGCTGGTCAGCCAAATTTCCCTTTACAGTAATTAATAAGAAAAATAGGAAAATTATGTCTTGAAGTTAACTAAGTTGTAGGCGCCATGCCAAGGAAGCACTTTAAGTATTATCTCACTTATTCCTTACAACAACCTTGTGAGGGGAAAAGTGCCATCACCCCTGATTTAACAGACAAAGGAATTAAGGCTCAGAAAGGTTAAGTAACTGCTCAGTCAGGAGGTGGAACTGGACCAGCCTGATGCAGAGCCCATGCCTGGAGCCTCCGTCCTATAGTGGTTTGCTTGTGGAATTTCTAAGCCTGGAAAATCTTAAAGATCCTTCGACCCACTCTTTCATTTAATAGCTGTCCTCCTCTATAAAGGAGCCCTAAAGAGGTTGTGACCTGCCCGAGCTCACTGCAAGCTTGAGTGTCCCCAGGATAGAGCCCACTACATTACAGCATGATGATGCTCCTCATGGAGCCTGGGGGACTGGGGGATGAGAAAAAGGAAGTCATAGTTCTGTGAGGCAGTGTGTACGGTGGTTAGAACAGGGCCTTGCAGCCAGATATATTTGGGCTCAGATCCTGTAATTTAATAGTTATGTGACTTTGGGTAAATCATTTAACCCATCCAGGCCTCTGTTTCTTCACCCATAAAAATGGGGATGATAACAGCACTTCCTCAAAGGTTGCTGTGAGCATTTAGCACAGTGGGCCTGGTACACAGCGGGTGGCGCTCTTTGGACATCAGCTGTTAATATTTTTATTATCTCCAGATTTCAGACCTGGGACCATAAACATCAGAAGCTATCAGTAGATTCTAATCTCTAAATTCTCACCGCCACCACCTGCCAATAAACCACTGTCAGCTGGCAACCAGAGGAAGGAACAATAATAAGCCCCCCTTTAGGAGATGCTTGCTTTAGTGTAGGCAGCTCTTTCCCCCTCACTCCCTAGAGTCCTATGCAGATAAGGTCAGCCTACATTCCCTAGAGCTCCTCTCTAGTGGGGCCACAGAGAAGGAGACACCTTCAAGCTGCCCTCCATCCCTAGATGGGCCTGGTCACACAAATGCCAGGGCATCTCTTGGAGACAAAAGTTGGGGTCTGCCCCAGCCTGAGTCTGGGCTGGGAACTAGGCCAAGACGGTGAACTTTCCCAGAGAGGGACAAATGCCATCTATCTCAGGTCCCTGGGTGAGGGCATTAGGATAGGGGGCAGAAGTGTCTGCTTTCTGCGTGCTACCCGCCTCTTGACAGGACTGGGATGATAAACCCCTCAGCTTGGTCTGGTGACGAGGTCACAGGGATCCCACAGCTGGAGGCCATCACCCTGCCCCCACACCTACACTCCCCAGACAGGACTTGAGCATCAGAACCTCTTTGGCCCTTCATGAAGGTCACTTTTGGGAGCCAAGACTTGAAAATATGCCTCACGTGGGTCTTAACAGATGTGGTCTGATTTGCTCTTCATAAAAATCCTGTGACTTAGACAGGGACTTACAGTTCCTGTCCAGATACAGAAACTGAGGCTCATGGAGTCTGAGTTCATGTCCAAGGTCACACAGGGAGTTAGCGGTGGACCCAGGACTAAGCCCAAGGGCTATTTCCACAGTGCCGGACGTCGCAGCCCTCAGCCAAAGCTTAGGGCTTGACTGAGAGAAAAGCAGAAAAGGACAGTGGTGTGACAGGGGGGCTGCGGGCAAGTTTTAGGTTCTGAATTCTCATTACCCCAGCATCTTCCCTGTCCCTTTCCACACCCCACCTATTACCAAGTTCTGTCTACTTTACTTTTTTTATTTTTATTTTTTTAACGTTTTTTAATTTATTTTTGAGACAGAGAGAGACAGAGCATGAACAGGGGAGGAGCAGAGAGAGAGGGAGACACAGAATCTGAAACAGGCTCCAGGCTCTGAGCTGTCAGCTGTTCGACGCGGGGCTCAAACTAACGGACTGTGAGATCATGACCTGAGCCGAAGTCGGACGCTTAACCGACCGAGCCACCCAGGCGCCCCATGTCTACTTTACTTTTAAATATCTGGGCCACCTGGGTCACCATCATATCTCCTCGGTGGCCACCATCATTTGTCCCCTGCACTACCTAGAGGGCTTTCTCATGGTTTCTCCTCTTTCCCTCTTGCCCACTTCCAGAATTGCCTCTGTAAAGCAATGTATGTGATCAAATATGATCTCAATGCACCCATGTTCCTAACAGCATTATTCACAGTAACTAAAAGGTGGAAGAAACCCAAGTGTCCATTGACGGATGAATGGATAAGCAAAATGCATTATATCCATACAATGGAATGTTATTCAGTTTTAAAAAGAAAGAACATTCATCAGAATGCTACATGCTACATGCTACAACACGGGTGAACCTTGAGGATATTATGCTAAGTTAAGCGAGCCAGTCACCAAAGGACAAAACAGTGTATGCTTCCACTTATACAAGGTACCTAGAGTAGTCATGTTTGTAAAGATAGAAAGTAGAATGGTGGTTTTGGGAGGATGAGGGGATAGGGGAGAGAGGAGAATATGGAGTTACTGTTTCGTGGATACAGCGTTTCAGTCTGGGAAGATGAAAAGTTTTGGAGATGGATGGTTGGATGGATGGATGATGATGGCTGCACAAATGTCAATGTACTTAATGTCACAAACTGTGCATTTAAAAGTGGTTAAAATAATAAATCTCACGTATAAGTTACACACACACACACACACACACACACACACACCCCTCACACACCCTAATCCTCAATGCCATGGGATAAAGGCTAATGCCTGGGGTCTGCCCCAGCCTGAGTCTGGGCTGGGAACTAGGCCAAGATGGTGAACCTTCCCAGAGAGGGACAAATGCCATCTATCCGTGGGTGAGGGCATTAGGATAGGCATACCCGCCTGGTATGGTTCCCACCTGCCACTCCAGCCTTCAAAGTTCAGCTCTCTCTGCTTTCTGCATTCCAGTCACAGGTTTTCTTCCAGATTTCCTAATGTGCTTCTCCTGTCTCAAGACATGCTGTTCCCTCTGCCTCAATGGTCTCCTCTCCCTTCTCCCAGGTAGTTCCTACCTATCCTTCAGTTCTCAGCTCAAATGTGACTTTTTCATAGAACATTTCCTTGATCTCATCTGGTGCCTCAGGACCAAGGTCATTTTGTGGGTTCACCTTTCTGCAGGATTCCAGACCTGTGACCAGACAGGAGTCTTCTCAGAAGGCCAGCTGCTCCCCAATACCCACTGTCCTCAATGCCTGCAGCTCATTGGGTACTCCTCTCTGCTTTTCCCTGTTCTAGAATTTCTGGCTCTGCAGAGCAAAGTTCTACCAAAAGGGAATGGAGGGAGTTAGTCCTTGTTCTTTGGAGAAAGAATGGTCCATCGATAGGTGGTAATTTGTGCTTTAAGGAAAGAACATTACATGTTTTCCGGAGAATGAGAAAATAAATGACCAGACAGGATGTTTCTGGGGGCAACGGTCCATCAGGCACTGGGGTTAATGAGGGGTTCTCTACATGAGGAGATGCTTCTGAATCTTCAGAAGAGGGAGGATCTCTGAAGTCTGTACTTAACATCTCTCTCTCTCAACTTGTGCCCCCTAGTCTCCCGACCACACTCTCATGGGGTCACCTGGGTAGGGGGTTAACCTGGATGATCCTGACAGAGTCCAGCTCCCACCCTACATGGGAAAATACCCTCTGCCCCCTCATGACACTGTGCTGTCTCTGGCTTGGCACAGAGTGTTCCAGACTCCAGATGCCAATTAGATGTTGTGACTCCTAAAAATCATAGCCTGACTTAATGACACACAGTCTGACCACAGCCTAACAGTCAGAGGTACAGCCCTGACCTTCGACATGCAGACTGAGCCAAACACAGAGGTAGACCTCCAGATTTATACCTTTGGCCCAAGTGGTTTGATTACCCTTAGACACACAGTCTCAGAAGCAGTTAAGAGCCTCCTTGGGTGCCAGACTCCTGGGATCTAGACCTGGTTCTGCCCCTTGACCGGTAGGGCAGACTAGTAAAATCACTTAAGCTCTGAGTCTCAATTTCCTGTTGTGTAAAGGGGAGATAATAATAGTACCTACCTCTTAGTGTTGTTATAAGGATCAAATGAGTTAATATATGTAAAATGTTTAGGACATATCTGACACATAGCAAGTGTTAAATGAATGTTCGCTGTCATTGTTTGTAACCTCTCTGAGTTCAGTGTCCACATCTGTAGAATGGGGATAGCAATGATACCCATACGGAGATTGTAGAAATCAAGTGAAATAATGCATGTAAGCCTGGCACGCAGTACATGCTCAACAAACATCAATAGTCATTCCCCGGGACCCCAGCCACATAGTGTCAGAAGGTCTAAGTAAGCACTCCTTCTTGGATCTTTCTAAATGTTCACAAACTGCAGGCTCTAACTCTGGGGTCCTGGGGTCTGTGTCTTCTCTCTCCAGGTAACCTCATCCACACTCAAGCTTTAGATGCCACCTGTAAGCCCGTGACCTCTGAACGTATACATCTCCAGTCCTGACCTCCCTCAAGTGCCCGGCTCATTTATTCACCTGCTCATTTGACACATGGGTTGGCTGCTTCAAACTCAACATGTCCCAAACCCGCCCCAGCTCTCCAAACCCCAGCCCCTGCTCCTTTGCCATGTCAGTTATTAATACCATCACTTGCCCAGGTGCTCAGACCCAAAGCCTAGGTGTCTTCTCTGTTCCTCTCTTGCCATTCTTTCTTCCTCTTTTGGCTTTTCCCACACTGGACTATTTGCCAGTTTGTTCCTACCAGAAGGCCTTTGCACTTGCTGTTCCAAACCACGGAAAATTTCTTCCCCTAAATACCCGCACGCTTACTCTCATCAGAGATCTTTCCTGACCACCCTATATAGACAGCAATACAGCCATCACACTCAAAGACTTGCTCAGCTTTTTTTTCTTCACAGCATCATTCCTCCCTATTTGCTTATTCACTCTCTTTGCCTGTCTGTCTTTTCCCACACCAGAAGGCAGGGATTGTTTCAGCTCCACTTCTGAACCTCTAGCACCTAGAACAATGCCTGGCACATAGTCAGTGTTCAGAAAACGTTATCTGAAGGAATGAATGGAGGTAACCATCCCTCTCCCCTCCCCTCCCTCTCCCCTACCTATCAGCAGCTTGGGGAAGTTGGAGGTCTCGATGTTGTGATAGTAGACCACGGAGGTGACAGCAGCCATGAATGCCATCCCGGCTGGCATGTACAGGTGGAGATGGCGGGATTCAGTCACCCTGGGATGGGGGAGAGGGAGAAAGAGAGAGAGAGATTGGAGGTAGATGGGCCAATAGCGCAGCCCAGGCTTTACGCTTCAGATTCAGCACACAGTAGGGCCTCTGGATCATACACACAGCTCCACTTCATATACTGACAGCTCTGCCCAGCCTACACAGATCCCAAACATGCTCTTTAGTTAGGGGCCCCCGAGTCCACACAATGAGACTATGAGGGCTCAGTATCCAGGCTTTGGAACTCATGACCTTCTCTCCCTGGGTTCGTGCTTATAGAACCTGCCATGGGGAAGCCAGCTTTGGCAGTCACAGCTGGAGAGTCTTCAGCCTGGAACCACTTCTCTGGGAGTGAACACAGCTGGCTTCCTGTCCCTGGGGTCCCTTGGGCAGTACGGGGACCTGTACACCACAAGTCTGTTAGTGACAGCCCCACTTAGCATGAACAGCATAAATCAGCATTGGACCCAGCCCCAGGTGGTGCAATGACAACACTGATAGTCAACATTTATTGAGCATTTACCCTGTGCCAGGCACTTTTCTAAGCACGTGATGTATATGAACTCATTTAATCTTCAGGAAATCCCACGAAGTCTGTACTCTTAGTCTCATTCTACAGTTGAGGCATAGAGAGGCTAAGAGGTCACAGTTTTGGTTTCATCCCTTGGGATGGTGATGGAGGCCAATACCAGCTCATCCCCTCCCCACTGTAACTCACAGAGGTCTCTGTGGTGGGTGGACTCTGGTCTGGTGACAAGACCTGTAGGGAGCCAGAGCTCTCTCAGATTTCACGCTTCCCCATGACTGGTGAGGAAGCTCATTACTTAATTGGCCTAACTGTGCCCTTCCACAGCTCCCTCCTACAGAAAGCAAAACCCACACTGCTCAGCCTGGCACCAAAGGTCCAGGTGATATGGCCTCAAGCCACATTTTCAGCACTGCTCAGCCCGTTATTTCTGCTGAGGCCATTTTGAGACCCCCCCTCCATTCCCAGAAGGCCCCCTCCAACTTCCCGCCTCGGTGCTGCTCTTGCTTGCATTGCTCCTTCTACCCAGCATGCCAAGCATCCCTGCCCTAATGAAGCTGACCGTGGGGAGAGGGCAACCATGCTTGGAGCTAACCTCCTGACTAGGCAGTCTAGGGAAGTGATATTGCAGATGGACTGAAGGTTGAGAGCGCAAGAGTAGGTGGACAACCAAGGGGAACTTCACAGAGGAGGTGGCACCAGGCTGGACTTTGAAGGGGGAACTAGAGTTCAACAGAGAAGGAGGGAGGACATGAGGAGAGCCATAAGTAGTCTGGTAAGACTAGTGTATAGGGTGTAGAGGCACTATGGGCTGTTTATCAAATAACATGTTCTCCTCCTGCTTTGCTAAAAGAACCACAAGTTTGTTCTAGCAGCAGTGGGCCCAGCCCTAGGGAATGGATGGTGATTGGTTCAAGCAGCCATGCAATTCCACACCCCTTTGCCAGTGATTGGTCTAAGGGTGGCCATATAACCCAATGCTGGCCAATGAGATGCAAAGGAAAGTCTGCAGAGGAAGATATCATGCATAAGGAAGAGACATATGAGAGCATGTCCCCTTTGCCTTTGCCTTCTTTTTTTTTTTCTTAATTTTTTAAAATGTTTTATTTATTTTTGAGACAGAGAGAGACAGAGCACGTGCAGGGGAGGGGCAGAGAGAGAGGGAGACACAGAATCTGAAGCAGGCTCCAGGCTCTGAGCTGTCAGCACAGAGCCTGTCGCTGGGCTCAAACTCAGACTGCAAGATCATGACCTGAGCTGAAGTCAGCCGCTCAACCGACTGAGCCACCCAGGCGCCTGTGCCCTTGCCTTCCTAAGTGATATCCGGAGCTTGGCAGCCATCTTGTGACCATGGGGAATGATTCGGTAGACACACAGAGGATAAAGTAGAAAGATGGGAAGAGGCTGGGTCTCTGATGACATCACTAAGTCACCAAACCAACTAGAGAGGTGGCCTCCAGATTTCTTAATAAATGAGACCATAAATGTTGATACTTTTTAAACCTTAGTTAGTGGATATTCTCAGCAAAAGACTTATACAGGAGGTACAGGGCAGTCACTAATGGGGTCACTGGGAGCAGCCAACACCCTGTTCAGGGGTCTTCAAAACTCCTGCCTTTGTACTCCTTGAAATAAGTTTTTGAAAAAACTTATACTCCACACATTTTTAAGTTAAATGTTATATCATAAGTTTAAATAAATTCATTTTTGCAATAGGAGGTAGAAATGATAAACATTTGATATAAGTAAATAAGATGAAGATTAACCATAACTGAAATAAATATTTCATGACATAACTGAACAAAAAAGACTTTGGCTGCTTTCCTGAATAATATACACTGAATTAGGTTAGAAATTAGGTAAAAGTTTTTTATATATGGGTTTTTTCCAGTGTATCGTGATCTAGGAAAACATTCTAGTTATATTGCTAAAAAAAGTATTTCCTCCCTGACTTGTACTGCTTTTGGTGTTCTAAATTCAGAGCTCCACACAAAAACAAAACCCAAAGGAAGAGAGGAAGCCCTATAGGTTTAAGATGCCTTAATTAATCACTAAATGCGGCTTACCCTAAACTAAGCCAGAGTTTGAAGACTACTGCTTTAACTAGCCTCCACTGCCTCCTGCCCCTAGACTCCCAGGTAGGTCTGCAAACCCAGGCCAGGGTGGACTGGGGGTGCCACAGGGCAGGATCTGTGGCCTCTCCTCTTGTCTGCTCCCTTCCTATGTCCTTTCTTCATGCTTGCCTGCCCAGGGGTATGGGCCCACAGATGGAGGCCAGCAAAGACCAGGTGGCAAGTGTCCAGTTCAGGAGCCAGCCTACCTCCTGGGGAGGAAATGGCAGTTTGCACTGAGCTGGGGAGATAGGGGATACAGATGCAGCCCCACACAGGAGGGGCTGCTGGCAGCGGGCAGGAGGGAGTCCCTGACCTGGTTCATTCTGGTCTCCCTCATTCTGGGAGATGTACTATCTGCCCAGTGCTCTGCTACTCCATTTCTGCACCCTGTCTGTACTCTAATTTCATCCTCCATGGCCCTGTGAAGCAGGCAAGGCAGGGATTATTATGACCATTTCACAGGTAGAGAAAGTGAGGCCCAGAAAGGCTGAGTGACTGCTCTGAAGTCCTGTAGCTGATATGCAGCAGAAGCACCAGCCGATGACCCAGGTCTACCTCCTCCACAGGCAGGGTGTTTTCCTCTCTGCCACTACACTGATTATAACCCAGTGAGAATTTCTGGCCTGGGGGCTCACAAAGCATCCTTCCCCTTTTGAACATTTGTGCTGCTTTGGAAGGGGTATCTGGATGGGGGGTGGGAGGTGGACTTGTCACCTGCTAGTTATGTGGCAGCAAGCATTCCGGTCTTCTTGCTCATCTGGGGGACTCTGACAACCGGGAGGAGCCCCAAGGCAAGCAGTTGTCCCAGAGACTTCTGCTGGAGCCAGCATGCAGGGACACTGGGGGTGGGACAGTGAGGTAGTGTGTATGGGCTGGGGGATCCCATCCCCCTGCTGCTGGCTGGCAGGAGTGGAATCTGGGCATGGTCTGATTCCAGCTCAGAGTGGTTGGACTTCTGATATTTTAGCCACATGCCCTCCACCCTCCACCACCCCCTCACCCAGGCAGTCGCTCAGCCTTCCTCCATGAGATGGCTGCTTCATCTCCTCCTTCTGCACCCCCGCTGCTGACACACCATTTCTGGCACTGTCATCTCTCACCTAGACTACTGTAATCACCTCCTAGGTGCTGTTTCTACCTCCAGCCTCTCCCTGCCTCCAGGCTGCCCTGGACACCTCCCAGGGTCCTCACCCCAAAATGCTGTGCTGACCATGTGTCTCTTCTGTTCCAAACTGCTGACAAAACCCAACCCAGACACGGCCTAGCATTCCAAGCCCTCCTGGAGAGGCCCCCACCCTGATTTCCAAGCCCCAGCATCCATCACTCCCCTGCTTGTGTTTCATGCTCCAGCCCCCAAGCACTACTCTCACCCCAACCTGCTTTTCTTCCAGTGCCTTTATTCCCCCTCCCTCCTGACTCACTGGCCCTCCCTCTCCGGAACTCCTCTGCTGTCAGACCTTGTCATACCTCCAGACTCAGCTCAGGAGCCCCTCAGTCATGAAGCTTGCCCAGTCCTGCCTTCCTCTCTCCTCCCAGAGTTCTTACTTGTACCATTATTTCATTTCTTCTCTTAAGGAGTCAATAAATATCTATGCAGCTTTGTCACGTACCTTGTGCTGTGACTATAAAGATGGATAAAACCCAACTCTGAAGACTTTCTCACTCAGGGGGAGACAGTTTTGCAAATAGACAGAAACTTAAAATATGGTATGATCTGTGCTGTGACAGGGCTAAGGAGTGTTCTGTGAGGCCCAGAGGAAAGGTGGGTGAGGGGAGGCCTTGGGAATGAGGTTAGAGACGGTGGGGGGTGCTGACTGCGAGGACCCCAGATACTAGGCTGAGCACCTGGAAACAACTGGGAACCAAGGGAAGGTCTTAAGCAAGAGTGATTTTTATTCTTCCCAAGAAGGGAACTCTAGCAGCTTGAGGAAGAGGCAGGGCATCTTCCACAGGCGTTGGGGCATTCTAATAGGCTCTAGGTTTATTTCCCCAGGTCTTGGCATGCAGATCCACGTTCCCTCTACCCTGCGGCCAGGGCCTGGGTCTCACTTGTGTCCAGTATCTGGCACAGAGAGCCAACAGGACATGTTGGATAAATGGTTGCTGGATTTATTAGCAAATGCTACTGTCTCATGGAATACAGGTGAGCTGGCGTCTCCTTGGGCCTTCTGGGAAGCACCTCAGGACAGATCCACTCTCCTGAGTACTCACCCATCAGACAGGATGCCCTCTGCGATTTCACACACCAGGACGAAGAGCAGCATGAAGGTCAGGATCCAGCGCAGATTGTGCCCAGGGAAGTGGAGCCATGTGCTGTGGTGGATGTGTACCTTGGAGCTTTGACTGCCCCATCCTGCAAGGAGAGCCATGGAGAGGTGGGAAGCCTGGCTCACCAGGAAGAGGGTGCATGAACCCCAGGTGAGTGCTTGGGTATTGAGCCCACAGTGGGGAGTGTAACCATCTGTACACCTGTGCATGAGAATGCCCGAGTTTAGTACCTGTGACCTAAGTGTCCAAGCATGAAGTCTGGACCCATGCAGGCCCTCCTATGCAGGTACTCATTTTATATACTAACCTCTTGTATGACAAATTATCATGTAAATAAGCCATTTGTTTGAGAACATATGCTTCTTCCTTATTTCTAATTGTCAGTAACTAGCAACTCTGCCTCTGCCACATCCTTCCTTTCTTAATTTTGTGACAATCTTTCGTTTCTTCCCAAAAGTTGTATATGAATTTTAAAATTTGCCCTTTAAAAACATTAGAGTGAATTAACAAGTTTTGCAGATGCGGGGGGGTGGGGGGGGGGAACACCCTGTGAGTTGACAAAGCTCTAGCCAGCTTGGAAAATTCAAGGTTCTGAAGAGAGACAAAGAGGACCACAGTGAAAAGGCACGCAGGATGGTCCTAACGGTGGTGCCCAACTTTGCAGAGGGCTTTCAAGCGGTGACGCTGGTCCAGATGGAGTAGCAGATGAGAGGACCCAAGTCCCTAGCTCCTTCCTCTCCTCCCCCACGGCGCGTGGGACCCCCAGGGACCTGCAGAGGCTACTGATCACTGTCTGGCGCAGCCCCAAAACACACAGGGCTCACAGGGCCTCCATTCCGGCTCCCGAGGCCAGGCTGCCCTTCTCCCTGGGCCCAGCCTCGGCTGACCGGGAGAGTACCTCGGGGGAGGGGTGCCCTGTCTCCCTACACTGTACTACTGGGGGTACAGCCCGAACCCCTCCCAAACATTCCAGCGCCCACACTGCTTTTCCTGTTCTCCATTTCAGCTTCGGCTCTGCGGTGGAAACCTTGGGGGTCCCCTGAGTCACGAGCGTCCTGTGTTTGGTGCACCTCAGGGGAAGGGATGGCAGGGCCAGCGAGTGCGGGGACCGCGGGATACAACACAGAGCAGGGGACCCCGGGAGGGAGGCGACTGCCGGTCGGTCGCGGGGCCCGAGGGGGGAAAGGGAGCGGTGTGGTGCGCGGCGGCGCCTCCTCCTCCTCCTCCCTCCCCGCCTGTGCCCTCCCCTCCTCCGCCGCTCCCCGCGCGCTCACCGATGAAGAGGATGGGGAAAGTGATGAAGAGCAGGAAGACGTGAGGCACCACGTTGAGCGCGTCCACGAAGCAACCGTTGTTGAGGACGCCCTGGTCCACCCGGTAGGCGGCCGAGTGGTTCTCGCTGCCGCAGAAGGCCAAGGGCATGGCGGCGCGGGCGCGGGCGCGGTCTGGGGCTCCGGCTCCGGCTCCGGCTCCGGTACCGGCTCCGGCTGCGGCTGGCTCCACGCGCCTCCCGCGCCTCTGTCCCTCGCGGCTCGGCGGTCCGACCCGGCAGTCAGGCCCCCGCCCCACCCCCGCGGGCCCCGCCCCGCCGGCGCTCCCGCTCCCCCCCACCCCGCCTCGCGCCACTACCTGCGGGGCCGGGGGGCGGCCAGGAGCCCGAGCGGCCGGGCGTTCCAGCTGTGGTGGCCTGCGCGCCCAGATGTACTGGGGACGCTTTGAGTGCCCCGCTCCACGCGTGCGCTGCAGGAGAGGGGGGAAGCAGGCTGGGTGGGTGGGCACGCTCGAATCTAGGTGGGAGGGATGCGGGGTGCACAAAGGAGGAAGATCCGAGTGGGTGCTGAGTGCGCGCTTTCGGGCCTGAAGGGCGAGCTCACTGCCCCTGGGCTGAGATGTGGGTTCACCTGGGCTTGGCGAGGGTGGGTGTCGTTAGATCAGAGGGTCCTGGTGGGGGCAGAGTGGAGCAAGCCCTCACCCCACAAAGATAAGAAAAGCAGGGAAGATTTGGGGAACACTTCAAATATTTTTCAAAAGTGGTTCCAGGTGCCGTGAGCTCCTAGGTGCTTTACAATGTATCCAGCGCTTTCGCAAACGAGATCTCTCAACACTCTGGCTAAGTACGGGTTATAATTTTTCCTATTTTCCTGATGAGGCAGTAGAGGCTAAGGGAGGTTACATGATTGAGCCAAGGTCTCACTGACAAAAAGTTAAGGAACCATAACTTGAGCGCAGCTCCTCTGATCCCTTCTTTCGCCCCCCACTCATCTCTGTCAGGCATGCCTCTAATACATTAGAACATTCCAGTGACTGTCAGGTGAATGGGTACCTGCTCAAGACTGAAAAAGGGGCACTTATGAAATTAAGCCCAGTGAAAACAGTGGGAGGCAGCCAGGATGGGTGGAAAGAGAGAATGCCTCCCCCAGCCCCCTCCAACTGGGATGTATTCTTAACCTGGTACCAACAGGCTTGATGAGTTAAAGGACCTGGGGGAATTGAAAAGACAATGCAATGCATTCCCACACTTCTGGAGAAATTTCCACAGGTCCCTGACCAAAAAAAAAGTTTGAAGGGAAAATGGGATTTTACGTTGAATTTTAAAAGAATTCTCTGAGTTAAAGGTATGGAGCATAAATACACAGTTCTCAGGAGGGGGTGGGGGACACCAAGGGAAGCTCTTTCCAGGCCTTTTCCCTAGAAGCTTCTCTGCGCCTGCTCTGAGGCTGCTGCTTTGAGTCTTTATAGGATTCTGTCAGGCAAGGCCTCAGCTCTGCCTCAGGCTCTGGAAGAGGTGAGGGCAGGAGCAGGCACCCTGGCAGAGGGCCGGTGGGGTTGGGTGAACAGCCTGGGGAGGGCAGGAGCTTAGGGTCCGAAAACCTCAGTCTCTGACTTTCTGGAACCTCTCTGAAGCCGAAAGAGGTTTCCTCCAGTATCCTCCAAAATAGTGAAAACTTGGTGGTGGTAAATTGTCTGGCACCAGCAGCAGGAATTAATTAATCCAGGGGATAATAGCCACTGAAAAGGGGATTGCTTGAGGCTGTGGGAAAAACTTATGACGTCGCGTGAAAAACTAGGAGACAAAATCGTGTGTTATCATAGGATTATAAGATTTATTATATTATTATAGCCATATTAAATATGTGTGTTTGAATGCAAGTCTGCAGGGGAAGCTCAGACTTGGAAACGACTGTTGCATTAGAGCAGAGTGAAGTATATATTAGCTCCCATTCCCGTGCTTAGTATTATTGTTACTACCATTCTCTTTCTGTGAAAACAGGACAACGAAGGTTCAGAGAGATGAGATGATGTGCCCATGGTCACCTAACAAGATTTTTTTTTCAAAGCTTTTTTGTTGTTGTTCCAAGTTTTTTTTTTTCTTCAAACTTTCTATTTGAAAGTCGCCATTTTATTTTTGTAGTTGCAATTTCAGTTTTTCACACTTTCAGGAATGCTATTTTTCCTTTTAGCGGTGATAATATATGAATTTTTAAAGAACAAGTCCCCAGTCCTGTCTCTGCTACAACTCGTTTGTGTGATGTTGGACAAGTTATTATTCTGTGCATCATTTATCTCCTTTCTAAAGGAGGAAGATAATAATACAGACTCCAGAGGAGTAAAATGAGATCATGGGCATAAATATGCTTTGTAAACCAGGAAGATAGTCCAGCCTACTTCATCCTCTAGGGGCTCACCCATGGGACTCCCTCAGTCAGTGAAGGTTATCTAGTAGTCTTTCTCTTCCTTGACATTCAGCATGCAGTGCTTGGCACAACCCACACACTTGGGTCTTCCGGGCCATTTGAAATAAACAGAAGGCCAAGTTCAATCCAAGCTGGACCCAAGTGTAAAGGACTTAAGGGATCATCAGCTGGGACTACAGGTGTTAGGTCTGGGGACTGAAGAGGGCGCCACAGTTGCCATCTCTAGCACAAGCCTGCTGTGCGACTGTGACCAAATTCCCACCTTCCTACACCTAGCTGTATAGAGAGGATGCTCATCGCACTGCCTGCCAAGTAGGTAGGTGCTAGAGTTACTTTGGAAAGTAACTTTCCAAAAGTCAGGTGCACAAGGAGGCATGGAAGGACTTCTGCTGTAGTGTGTATTATAATTTTGGAAACAATTAAAATGGTCATCAATAGAGGGCTGGTTAAAACAAACCAAACGAAAAACATAGTATTATCCATACTGTGGAATACTGAGACGGTCCAGAGACTAAAGTAGGGATATATATTCTGACATGGAAAGATGTCCCAGGCATATATGTAGAACAGCCTGTGTGACATGAAACCATTTATTTCTACAACAGAAGGAGACACAGAGCTACATATGTCTCTATGAGGAGACACTGGGTCTCCTGCTTTCCCACTTCCAACAAGGTAGCAGTCTTCTGAATGGGGGGAGGGGGACTAGAAGAAGGGCAGGCACCAAAAGCTTGCTACCAGCAAGGGTATTCCCCTTTGAGAATTCTCAGCCTTCCTTCTGGCAAAATGGAAAACCTGGGATGGATTTCAGAAACCTGGATTCTTGTGCCCACTGGCGTACTGGGTAAGTGTGACCGCAGGCAGGGCCCCTCCCCTCCTTTGTGCCAGGAAAGGGTTGGTGCACACCTTCAGAAAGGTCCCTTCCAGCCCTGATGTTGTTCAGGCTTTAGTTCCTTGTCTTTATCTGGCTGACCAGGTGTGTCAGTGACCATGGCAGTGGGGGTCATCAGGTTAATAATGGTGACATAATAGAATGGGGGGATATTTCAAGAAATTAACCATTTCAATAATCCCAATCCACAGTGAGCTGGTTAAAAACAAACAAAAACAAAAATTATGCTATCATCCATACTATGCAACAGGTAAGAATAAAATAGGGGTATCTGTAGAGAAGATATCATCACCCTCCCCTCCATACCCCACCCCCCTGCAGGCAGGTGGCTGTGAAGCTGAGATAGAGCAGAAAGCAGACAATTGGTGTGTTCAAAGCCTGTGTCTGCAGGGAAACTTAGAAGACTGTAAAATCACTAAAAGAGAGAATTGAATTATAGACAAAATGTCAGGGCTGGAACCTGGACGGGAAAAATCATTTCCCCTTTCACCTCCATCCTGCCCATTGTCAAGAGGAGGGGAGGGGAGGGAGTTCTTGAGAACGGGAACCTGTGCCCAGCCTCTTTGCCTGCCTGCTGTGTATGTGTGTATACTGGGCAGGACAAGGTAGGGGGGAAAGCTACCCAGCAAGGGAAAGGCTGTGTGTAGATTGTGCTAGAAAATCCATACCAGGACTATTTTGAAGAAAGTTTCCCTTGCTCCAGGGCACAGCCACCAGCCTGAAGGATGCAGGGGACCCTCAGTAGTACTTACATGGGTGTTTGCTACAGAAACAAGAT